>NC_091282.1:244740561-245089311 GCF_032444005.1 Ranitomeya imitator
ATACATGTGTAATGTCAGGGCTAGTGTGGCTACCATGTCATCCAGGTACTGGGCATACATGTGTAATGTCAGGGCTAGTGTGGCTACCATGTTATCCAGGTAATGGGCATACATGTGCAATGTCGGGGCTAGTGTGCCTACCATGTTATCCAGATAATGGGCGTACATGTGTAAGTAATGTCAGGGTTAGTGTGGCTACCATGTCATCCAGGTAATGGGCATACATGTGTAATGTCAGGGCTAGTGTGGCTACCATGTCATCCAGGTACTGGGCATACAGGTGTAATGTCAGGGCTAGTGTGCCTACCATGTTATCCAGGTAATGGGCATACATGTGTAATGTCAGGGCTAGTGTGCCTACCATGTTATCCAGGTAATGGACATACATGTGTAATGTCAGGGCTAGTGTGGCTACCATGTTATCCAGGTAATGGGCATACATGTGTAATGTCAGGGCTAGTGTTCCTACCATGTTATTCAGGTAATGGGCGTACATGTGTAATGTCAGGGCTAGTGTTCCTACCATGTTATCCAGGTAATGGGCGTACATGTGTAAGTAATATCAGGGCTAGTGTGGCTACCATGTCATCCAGGTACTGGGCATACATGTGTAATGTCAGGGTTAGTGTGGCTACCATGTCATCCTGGTAATTGACATACATGTGTAATGTGAGGGCCAGCTTGGCTACCATGTCATCAAGGTATTGGACAATTGATTGCTTCGATCTGTCATATCCGCCCATTAGTGCATACACAATCCATAAACGCCTTTGTATCTCATTCAGACGATTACAGCTTTGAACTCTTGATAAAAGTTCATTATCACGTGTGTTAGACTCTTACACTTATGTGATGTAACCGGAGCTTTAGCCAAGAATTTCTCCTGCTCCCAAGTGATTGAGGATCTTTTTGAGAATCTCATTAAGTGACGAGGACCACCATTCTGGCTGTGGGAATGTGGCCTGCCCTCCGCAGGAAGGTATACAGAGATTTGTAAGGAGCCCAGCAGGAACATGGACCTGTGTTTATGAAGTGCAGGCTCGACATGGCAGAAAAACCTAAGAATGTCTAGTATGTGGTACACTTACTAAGAACGATGAAGCAGGATTACCAGCCAAGTGACGTAAGTGAGCACATTGATTAATGAAAAGCCAAGGGAATTGCAAAAGGACAAATAGCTATTATTGGCTGGTGGACCCCTTGTCGAGAATTAGTCTGTGTTAGTGAAGGTTCGAGTAATATACTGTAAGTAATGATCTGAAGAAAGAAGAAAAGCATTTATTATATTACTGTGTGCCAGTGATGCTGAATCATCTTAAAGGCATCCACTGAAAACAAGTTATCATCTGTCTGCAGGCTAAATGATAACTTGCTGATCGGTGGTCATCCCGCTGCCGAGACCCGCACCGATTGGCAGAACAGCTAACTTTTATTAGAAGGAAATTTTAACTCCTTTAATAAATGAAGCAGCAGGTTAGATGCCCAACCACCACTTTATTCTTTCCCTATGGGACTGCCAGAAAAGCTGAGCACAGCACTTGGCAGCCTTACAGGTAATGATTGAAGCGGTGGTCGAGCATGTACACTGGTTAAAAGTTGCCATTGCACTGGTTGGTGTGGGCCACAGAGGTCCAAGACTCACCGATCAACAAGTTACCAACTAGCCTGAGGATAGGTGACAACTTGTTTTTACTGGACAACCCCTTAAAATATAAGGGATGCAGATTTGGCCAGCGCCGAGATGGTGAAGACCCTGAAGAATCATTGAATATATTGCTTTTTTTTTTTTTTAGTGAGTTGCCGTATATATCACCCATACTTCCCAACTCATTTGTATTTCTTGTGATTGTCCAAAGTGGACCGCAAAGGGGATCATACAAATGTACCCCATAAGGAGGCCTTTTCTGTTATCCAGAAAAGGATTTTAAGGGTATGTTCCCATGTTGGGTATGTTCACATGTTGGGAATGTTCTCATGTTGTATATGTTCCCATATTGGGTATGTTCCCATGTTGGGTATGTTCTCATGTTGGGTATGTTCATATGCTGGGTATGTTCTCATGTTCGGTATGTTCTCATGTTGGGTATGTTCTCATGTTGTGTATTTTGTCATGTTGGATATGTTCCCATGTTGAGTATGTTCCCATGTTGGGTTTGTTCATATGCTGGGTATGTTCATATGCTGGGTATGTTCTCATGTTGGATATGTTCCCAAGTTGAGTATGTTCCCATGTTGGGTATGTTCATATGCTGGGTATGTTCTCATGTTGGGCATGTTCTCATGTTGTGTATTTTCTCATGTTGGATATGTTCCCATGTTTGGTATGTTCTCATGTTGGATATGTTCACATGTTGGGTATGTTCCCATGTTGGGTATGTTCATATGCTGGGTATGTTCTCATGTTGGGTATGTTCCCATGTTCGATATGTTCCCATGTTGGGTACGTTCCCATGTTGGGTATGTTTACCAAAAATGCTGCAATAACGCAGCTAATTGTTATTGAAGTATTTTTGCCCTCTCATTATTTTCTGTGGGACAAAAAGCGCAGCAAAAAGTGACATTTAAAAAAATGCAGCGGTTTTCCAATTCAGTCTGGATTAAACAATAAGTGTGTGCATGAGAATTCTGAAACAGCTTTGCAGGTACTGTAAAAACTAGCTTTAAATATCCATCAAAAACACAACTTTGTTTCAAGTGAATTGAAACCTAATACACTCCATTTACCGCTGCGATTATCCACCTTCAATAAGTGCCGCTGTAACTTGCTTCTCTCTATACTTTGAACATGGTGGTAGTCTTTAATGGGTTTGTCTGATCACCACCTGTAGGACATGTCATCAGTATCGGATCTGTGGGGATTTGACATCCTGCACCCCCATCGATCATTTGTTATTGCTCTGACGCCTTTGAGCAAAACCGCAAAGTGCAGCTCCACTTAGGGTCTGTGCACACGTTGTGGATTTTGCTGCGGATCTACAGCGGATTGGCCGCAGTTTTCCATGAGTTTACAGTACCATGTAAACCTATGAAAAACAAAATCCGCAGTGCACATGCTGCGGAAAAAAACGCGCGGAAACGCTGCATTGTTTATTCCGCAGCATGTCAATTCTTTGTGCGGATTCCGCAGCGGTTTACATCTGCTCCATAATAGGAATCCGCAGATGTAAAACCGCAGGTGAAATCCGCGGAAAAAACGCTGGATAATTCCGCAGTAAATCTGCAGTGCGGATTTCCTGCGGATCTACCAAAATCAGTGCAGAAAAATCTGCACACCTTTCCGCACCGTGTGCACATACCCTTAATGTGTAGTGGCCGCGGCTCGGTACTGTGGAACAGCTCATATTCAAGGAGCAGCTCTGTTCAATGGTTTCCTGTTGCCGCCAGATTAAATGAGGGTGCCTATCGATCTTATATTGATGACGGGATAAACCTTTACTTATAGAGTATATGGAGCTGAACAGATAGATATAATGTTTATGCCAAAGATTCTGCACAACCTCTTATTTATTGCATAATACATTGGGCTTAGGTGTCCAGCAGGTGGTTCTACACCTACGCGCACAAGAAGCTGAGTTTTAGATCAATGGCGAGTTATGGTAAGTCAATCCACACAAAACTTTCTATGAATCTGCTAAGCTCCTGCTCTGAGATCACTCAACACTTCAACATGACAGATCCTCCTTAGTTCTCTTCCATTGTGGCCCAGTAATGTTTCTACTTGCTTACAACAAACATTTTTGGAACATTATTGTGAGTCACCAGTCTATGCCATATATAAAGGATATTATTACAATTGTCCATTGGCATGTATAGCGCAGATCACTTTTATAGAAAGGTTTTTTTTCCTCCTGTGTTCAGGAAGCATTCATGAATTCGGCAACTGCTTTCCTATGGTGATGGAACTATGGAGTATATTATCCCAAATATATTGTCACCTTGTATCTATCAACAAGTCCTGTATCATTGAGCTTGCTTAGACTGAACCGTGTATCTGAGCCATCTTGTGCAGTCACTAGTATGTAATTGTTTCATGATTTAGCACTCTGTACAGTTGGAGTACCGCTGTTTATCGACAGAGCAGCATTAACATGTTTATTGCTTGATACAAATCATATCCAGAGTACTGGCAAAGAACAGGAGTGAGCATTATTTATTTCTTCAAGACAATATCACTTTTTCTCTTCATTGTTTTATAGCATTGGTTAATTGCGGGTCTCATCTGTTTATTAGTCAGGGAACCGTGCTGGCATTTAGCGGCTGAAAGTCTTCCTACATGAGGATCGTTTATTTAGATAAAGCCATTTCATACTAATTTATTGTCTGGGCTTAGTAAAACCTGACTGCTTTATGATTTCTATTGTTCCTGTTTATTCTGTATGAACAGAGCAAAGTGCAAACCAAACTGTTGGAACTAATAAAGCAAACGTATATAATTCTGCCGTACAGTTATATCATAGCAACAAGCTTTGAAGTTTGTAGAGCTGTCACACACTGTTGTTTATTTATTCATTTTATGTAAAAAAAAAAAAAAAAACCCTGATTTATCAAAACTGGTACAACAAAATGATGCAGTGTTACTCCAGTACTTGTTGACGGCGTGGAGTGTAAAGGTACCTTCACACTAAGCGACGCTGCAGCGATACCGACAACGATGTCGATCGCTGCAGTGTCGCTGTTTGGTCGCTGGAGAGCTGTCACACAGACAGTTCTCCAGCGACCAACGATGCCGGTAACCAGGGTAAATATCGGGTTACTAAGCGCAGGGCCACGCTTAGTAACCCGATGTTTACCCTGGTTACCAGCGTAAAAGTTAAAAAAAACAAACACTACATACTTACCTTCGCTGTCTGTCCCCGGCGCTCTGCTTTCCTGCACTGACTGTGAGCACAGCGGCCGGAAAGCAGAGCGGTGACGTCACCGCTGTGCTTTCCGGCTGGCCGGCGCTCACAGCCAGTGCAGAGAAGCACAGCGCCGGGGACAGACAGCGAAGGTAAGTATGTAGTGTTTGTTTTTTTTAACTTTTACGCTGGTAACCAGGGTAAACATCAGGTTACTAAGCGCGGCCCTGCGCTTAGTAACCCGATGTTTACCCTGGTTACCAGTGAAGACATCGCTGAATCGGCATCACACATGCCGATTCAGCGATGTCTGCAGGGAGTCAAGCGACGAAATAAAGTACTGGACTTTCTGCTCCGACCAACGACATCACAGCAGGATCCAGATCGCTGCTGCGTGTCAAACTGAACGATATCGCTAGCCAGGACGCTGCAACGTCACAGATCGCTAGCGATATCGTTCAGTGTGAAGATACCTTAATATGGAGAAACGTTTTCACTGTAATGTTGCCTTAAAGCAAAGTTATCAGGATGATGATGAAGTTATCAGGATGATGACACTAGTGGTATGGTAGTATAGGTCGCAGAACAATCAAAATTGTACCTGTTTGGCATCCGGTGTAGTACTGAGAAATCCAGCTTCAAAGCTCATCAGTAGGATCAGCCCTCCTAACCCGTCTACATGGGCATGTAGGTCGCAGAAAGCTGAATAAAATGATATCTTGATACAGTTGAAACCAGAAGTTTACATACACTATATAAAGAGACACATATGTATGTTTTTCTCAATATCTGACATGACATCAGAATAAACCTTTGCCGTTTTAGGTCAATTAGGATTACCATAATTATTAATATTTGCCAAATGCCAGAATAATGAGAGAGAGAAAATGTTTTAAGGCATTTGTATTACTTACTGCAAAGTCAAAAGTTTACATACACTAAGATTATTATGCTTTTAAACAATTCTGGACTGCCCATATGATGATGTCAGCTTCTGATAGTTTATTTGGCAACATTTGAGTTAATTAGAGACACACCTGTGGATACATATATCATCATCACTGTCCCCAATGGGGCTCACAATCTAATTCCCTATCAGTATGTCTTCGGAGTGTAGGAGGAAACCGGAGAAAACTGACACAAACACAGGAAGAACATACAAACTCCTTGCAGAAGTTGTCCTTGGTGGGATTTTAACCCCTTCCCGACCCATGACGCCACGTAGGCGTCATGAAAGTCGGTGCCAATCCGACCCATGACGCCTATGTGGCGTCATGGAAAGATCGCGTCCCTGCAGATCGGGTGAAAGGGTTAACTCCCATTTCACCCGATCTGCAGGGACAGGGGGAGTGGTAGTTTAGCCCAGGGGGGGTGGCTTCACCCCCCCGTGGCTACGATCGCTCTGATTGGCTGTTGAAAGTGAAACTGCCAATTAGAGCGATTTGTAATATTTCACCTATTAAAACTGGTGAAATATTACAATCCAGCCATGGCCGATGCTGCAATATCATCGGCCATGGCTGGAAACACTAATGTGCCCCCACCCCACCCCACCGATCGCCCCCCCAGCCCTCCGATCTGTCCGGTACACTGCTTCGGCTCCCCTCCGTCCTGTGCTCCGCTCCCCCCGTGCTCTTGTCCACTCCCCCCGTGCTCCAATCACCCCCCGTGCTCCAATCACCCCCCCTGCACTCCGATCCACCCCCCGTGCTCCGTTCCACACCCCCCCCGTGCTCCGTTCCACCCCCCCGTGCTCCGTTCCACCCCCCCGTGCTCCGATCCACCCCCATGCTCCGATCCCCCCCCCTGTGCTCCCCCCCCACCCCATCATACTTACCGATCCTGCCGGGGTCCGTCCGTCTTCTCCCTGGGCGCCGCCATCTTCCAAAATGGCGGGCGCATGCGCAGTGCGCCCGCCGAATCTGCCGGCCGGCCGAATCTGCCGGCCGGCAGATTCATTCCAAAGTGCATTTTGATCACTGAGATATAATCTATCACAGTGATCAAAATAAAAAAAATAATAAATGACCCCCCCCCTTTGTCACCCCCATAGGTAGGGACAATAAAAAAATAAAGAATTTTTTTTTCCACTAATGTTAGAATAGGGTTAGGGCTAGGGTTGGGGTTAGGGCTAGGGTTAGGGCTAGGGTTAGGGCTAGGGTTAGGGTTTCGGTATGTGCACACGTATTCTGGTCCTCTGCGGATTTTTCCGCTGCGGATTTGATAAATCCGCAGTGCTAAACCGCTGCAGATTTATGGCGGATTTACCGCGGTTTTTCTGCACATTTCACTGCGGTTTTACAACTGCGATTTTCTATTGGAGCAGTTGTGAAACCGCTGCGGAATCCGCACAAAGAAGTGACATTCTGCGGAATGTAAACCGCTGCGTTTCCGTGCAGTTTTTCTGCAGCATGTGTACAGCGATTTTTGTTTCCCATAGGTTTACATTGAACTGTAAACTCATGGGAAACTTCTGCGGATCCGCAGCGTTTTCCGTAGTGTGTGCACATACCTTTAGAATTAGGTTATGTGCACACGGTGCGGATTTGGCTGCGGATCCGCAGCGGATTGGCCGCTGCGGATTCGCAGCAGTGTTCCATCAGGTTTACAGTACCATGTAAACATATGGAAAACCAAATCCGCTGTGCCCATGGTGCGGAAAATACCGCGCGGAAACGCTGCGTTGTATTTTCCGCAGCATGTCAATTCTTTGTGCGGATTCTGCAGCGTTTTACACCTGTTCCTCAATAGGAATCCGCAGGTGAAATCCGCACAAAAAACGCTGGAAATCCGCGGTAAATCCGCAGGTAAAACGCAGTGCCTTTTACCCACGGATTTTTCAAAAATGATGCTGAAAAATCTCACACGAATCCGCAACGTGGGCACATAGCCTTAGGGTTAGGGTTGGAATTAGGGTTGTGGTTAGGGTTGTGATTAGGGTTATGGCTACAGTTGGGATTAGGGTTAGGGGTGTGGGGGGGTTAGTGTTGGAGGTAGAATTGAGGGGTTTCCACTGTTTAGGCACATCAGGGGTCTCCAAACGCAACATGGCGCCACCATTGATTCCAGACAATCTTGTATTCAAAAAGTCAAATGGTGCTCCCTCAATTCTGAGCCCCGACGTGTGCCCAAACAGTGGTTTACCCCCACATATGGGGTACCAGCATACTCAGGATAAACTGCGCAACAATTACTGGGGTCCAATTTCTCCTGTTACCCTTGTGAAAATAAAAAAATGCTTGCTAAAACATCATTTTTGAGGAAAGAAAAATGATTTTTTATTTTCACGGCTCTGCGTTGTAAACGTGAAGCACTTGGGGGTTCAAAGTGCTCACCAAATATCTAGATAAGTTCCTTGGGGGGTCTAGTTTCTAAAATGGGGTCACTTGTGGGGGGTTTCTACTGTTTAGGCACACCAGGGGCTCTGCAAACGCAACGTGACGCCCGCAGACCATTCCATCAAAGTCTGCATTTCAAAAGTCACTACTTCCCTTCTGAGCCCCGACGTGTGCCCAAACAGTGGTTTACCCCCATACATGGGGTATCAGCGTACTCAGGAGAAACTGGACAACAACTATTGGGGTCCAATTTCTCCTGTAACCCTTGGGAAAATAAAAAATTCTGGGCTAAATAATTATTTTTGAGGAAAGAAAACGTATTTATTATTTTCACGGCTCTGCATTATAAACTTCTATGAAGCACTTGGGGGTTCAAAGTGCTCACCACACATCTAGATAAGTTCCTTTCGGGGTCTAGTTTCCAAAATGGGGTCACTTGTGGGGGGTTTCTACTGTTTAGCCACATCAGGGGCTCTGCAAACGCAACGTGACACCCGCAGAGCATTCCATCAAAGTCTGCATTTCAAAACGTCACTACTTCACTTCCGAGCCCCGGCATGTGCCCAAACAGTGGTTTACCCCCACATATGGGGTATCAGCGTACTCAGGAGAAACTGGACAACAACTTTTGAGGTAAAATTTCTCCTGTTACCCTTGGGAAAATAAAAAATTGCAGGCTAAAAGATCATTTTTGAGAAAATATATATTTTTTTTTTCATGGCTCTGCGTTATAAACTTCTGTGAAGCACTTGGGGGTTCAAAGTCCTCACCACACATCTAGATTAGTTCCTTTGGGGGTCTAGTTTCCAAAATGGGGTCATTTGTGGGGGATCTCCAATGTTTAGGCACACACGGGCTCTCCAAACGTGACATGGTGTCCGCTAATGATTGGAGCTAATTTTCCATTTAAAAAGCCAAATGGCGTGCCTTCCCTTCCGAGCCCTGCCGTGCGCCCAAACAGTGGTTTACTCCCACATATGGGGTATCAGCGTGCTCAGGACAAACTGGACAACAAAATTTGGGGTCCAATTTCTCCTATTACCCTTGGCAAAATAGGAAATTCCAGGCTAAAAAATCATTTTTAAGGAAAGAAAAATTATTTTTTATTTTCATGGCTCTGCGTTATAAACTTCTGTGAAGCACCTGGGGGTTTAAAGTGCTCAATATGCATCTAGATAAGTTCCTTGGGGGGTCTAGTTTCCAAAATGGGGTCACTTGTGGGGGAGCTCCAATGTTTAGGCACACAGGGGCTCTCCAAACACGACATGGTGTCCACTAACAATTGGAGCTAATTTTCCATTCAAAAAGTCAAATGGCGCGCCTTCCCTTCCGAGCCCTGCCGTGTGCCCAAACAGTGGTTTACCCCCACATATGAGGTATCGGCGTACTCGGGAAAAATTGACCAACAAATTTTATGATCCATTTTATCCTATTGCCCATGTGAAAATGAAAAAATTGAGGCAAAAAGAATTTTTTGTGAAAAAAAAGTACTTTTTCATTGTTACGGATCAATTTGTGAAGCACCTGGGGGTTTAAAGTGCTCACTAGGCATCTAGATAAGTTCCTTGGGGGGTCTAGTTTCCAAAATGGGGTCACTTGTGGGGGAGCGCCAATGTTTAGGCACACAGGGGCCCTCCAAACGCGACATGGTGTCCGCTAACGATGGAGATAATTTTTCATTCAAAAAGTCAAATGGCGCTCCTTCCCTTCCGAGCCTTACCATGTGCCCAAACAGTGGTTTACCCCCTCATGTGAGGTATCGGTGTACTCAGGAGAAATTGCCAAACAAATTTTAGGATCCATTTTATCCTGTTGCCCATGTGAAAATGAAAAAATTGAGGCTAAAAGAATTTTTTTGTGAAAAAAAAGTACTTTTTCATTGTTACGGATCAATTTGTGAAGCACCTGGGGGTTCAAAGTGCTCACTATGCATCTAGATAAGTTCCTTGGGGCGTCTAGTTTCCAAAATGGGGTCACTTGTGGGGGAGCTCTAATTTTTAGGCACACAGGGGCTCTCCAAACGTGACATGGTGTCCGCTAAAGAGTGGAGCCAATTTTTCATTCAAAAAGTCAAATGGCGCTCCTTCCCTTCCAAGCCCTGCCGTGCGCCCAAACAGTGGTTTACCCCCACATATGAAGTATCAGTGTACTCAGGACAAATTGGACAACAACTTTTGTGGTTCAGTTTCTCCTTTTACCATTGGGAAAATAAAAAAATTGTTGCTAAAAGATAATTTTTGTGACTAAAAAGTTAAATGTTCATTTTTTCCTTCCATGTTGCTTCTGCTGCTGTGAAGCACCTGAAGGGTTAATAAACTTCTGGAATGTGGTTTTGTGCACCTTGAGGGGTGCATTTTTTAGAATGGTGTCACTTTTGGGTATTTTCAGCCATATAGACCCCTCAAACCGACTTCAAATGTGAGGTGGTCCCTAAAAAAATGGTTTTGTAAATTTCGTTGTAAAAATGAGAAATCGCTGGTCAAATTTTAACATTTATAACTTCCTAGCAAAAAAAAAATTTTGTTTCCAAAATTGTGCTGATGTAAAGTATACATGTGGGAAATGTTATTCATTAACTATTTTGTGTCACATAACTCTCTGGTTTAACAGAATAAAAATTCAAAATGTGAAAATTGCGAAATTTTCAAAATTTTTGCCAAATTTCCGTTTTTATCACAAATAAACGCAGAATTTATTGACCTAAATTTACCACTAACATGAAGCCCAATATGTCACGAAAGAACAATTTCAGAACCGCTAGGATCCGTTGAAGCGTTCCTGAGTTATTACCTCATAAAGGGACACTGGTCAGAATTGCAAAAAACGGCAAGGTCTTTAAGGTCAAAATAGGCTGGGTCATGAAGGGGTTAACCCAGGACCACAGCGCTGCAAAGCAACAGTGCTAACCACTGCGCCACTGTGCTGCCCAGACACATTAAAAGTGCTCCAGGGCACTGGGCCATTACCAGATTGCCAGATTTTAGCATTGTCAGTCACTAATATTAGTTGACCGCGAGAGCTTGCCATAATTGTACCATTCCATTATAGTTGCTAAAAAAATTATTTTCTTTCATTAAAAAAAACCTTCTGTCTGCTGGCCCTGAACATAATTTTGTTTTCCTGTGATTTCTGTATCTAAACTTTAGTATCTCTATGGCCCAGATTTCTCTAAGCATTTACTTCAGAAAACGGCCCCAGAAAAAAAATTTGAATAGTCGCAATTTTTTTTGCCTCAATATGGAGTTGAACCAGCTCCATGAAAATGGCTGGGAGGAACCATGACCGGGTAAATAAATCATTACAAAAAAAAGCAACAGCGTGGGTTCCCTTGTATTTATGATAACCAGCCAGGCAAAACTCACAGCTGGGGGCTGCAACCCTCAGCTGTCAGCTTCAGCAAGGCTGTTTATCTAGAGTATAGGGGTCCCCACTCCAATTTTTTTAATTATTTAAATAAATAATAAGTAATTAAAAAAACAGCATGGGGTCCCCCCCATTTTTAACAACCAACCAAGCTAAAGCAGACAGCTTGGGGCTGGTATTCTCAGGCTGAGATAGGCCTCCCAGCCTAAAAATAGCAGCCCACAGCTGCCCGCTTTGATTGGCTTTTCAATCTTGGCCTATAGCGGTGGCAACTGTGGTTCATAAATGTGGGGTTGACACCTTTCAATTGACCGGTGACATCAAGCTCACAGCTTGGTAATTGAGGGGCATCTATAAGACACCTCTCCATTACTAAGTCTATAGTTGTATTGTAAATAAACACTATTTGCTATGGCATTGTCATGCCGTTAACGGCGATAAAGGGGCAGGACGGCGTACTGGGACCCGCACCTGTCCCTGCCACTATAATGGGGCCCTGACTTTCCCTTATCTCAGGGGTACCTATAATGGTTAGGAGGCCTGAGCCGCCAGCGTATCCCTGTCTCCTGTGCAGGCCCTATCAGTGGCCCCCTCTCCCCCCCAAGGGAGGTGGACTGCACCAGTGTATAAATACGACAATTAAACAGGGTATGCAGACAAGGTAACTAAAATCTCAAACTCACCAAATGCTCACACAACCACAGAGGAAACACAGAGAAGGGAAGAGAAGGAAAAAACTAGGAAGGAAAACAGGTTTAACATGCAGACACCAATCTCTGTAAATAAACCTCCAAGCTCCTAATACCACGCTCCTTCCCACTTCAAGCCAGGCAGCAGAACTGATCACTGACAACAGTTGTAATCAAAGCTGAGTCTATATAGGAGCGGAGATTACAAAAACCAAATCAGCTCAGAGACCCAGCTCTCAGTAACTTCAGTAACAAGGTTTAACTCCTGCCCTGCTGGCACAAGACAGCCAGGTCAGAATTCAGGAGAAGAGCTTCTGTTCATCGTGTGTGAACGAGGCCCAGAGCGCTGCGGTTCTCTGTGACCTCTCTGTCGCGGTAGCCCCGTGACAGGCATGGCATGGCAAGGATTCCCCAATAGCGATAATCTAGATCCACAACACCCTGTATCCATGCATAGCACATGATTATATGTCCAATAGTCATGTCCGTTTATACCTTATTTACCACCTATATTTTCACTGTTTACATTTGAAATTATATATTGATTTAAATAAGTATAGGTAGCCGTGTTTTCAGATATTTATTCTTAACATCGATATTAGTATAACCCAACAGTGAGACAATTTGTTTGTATTTTTAGCAACAAATATATATTTTTTTCTAATCTTGGGTCTGATATCTGGCTGTTTTCTTAAGGTACCGTAATTTCAGTGATATTTAAATTCCTGTTAAAAAATTATTTTTTAGTGCTTTTCATGTTTATTATGCCATTCTGCATTTTTACATTTTCCTTTTAATGTATGGTTACTTTACGTGTAAGAAAAGCTATATTTGCTCATTGGGTTTTGCCGTTACATATTTGCTGGATGTTTGGTCCTCCCTCTGTTTGGTTTGAGGCACTCTTAACACTATGTATATGGTTTTATATTTATCTTAATAAAGTACTCATTTTAACCATATTTGTTTATGCTTAGCACCTCTTGATCTATATACGATTAATTGTCATGTGATCTATGTGGTTTTAAATTATATGAAGTATTGTCCCCCTGGTCAGTAAGGGGTTGTGTGTTTATCAAATATTCCTCTCCTGTCTACCGTTCTGACCTACGCTTGAATCCATGTCTGGGGATACATAGTTTTTTAACTGTTCGGCCGAACCCGCCAGACGCAAACATCCAAGGGTCCGCCCATTTCTAGTTATTACTCATATAAACACTTGACAGCTTATTCTCAAAAGTCAACTGAAATAAAATGTTCATTTTAACCACTTCCGAACAAATGATGTACTGTTATGCCATATTCCCAACCCTCATGTGTGGAGCAGGCTCAGGAGCTGAGTCTGCATCATACCCGGCAGTTTCTGGCTGTGATACACACCTGATATCTTCCAGTAACAATTGGCTGGAGCATGCGCCTATCGCAGCTCTTTAACCAGTTAAATACCACTAAAAATCAATGAAAGAGGCATTTAAATAGTACGATCACCAGTGCATGCATGCATCAACTCCCAAAGCGATTGCGGGGGTCCAGTGGGTTGTTATGGCAACAGGGGGCCTGCTGAAAGGCCAAATGTTTGCCATTTTTGCCCTTCTGTGAAGCCCAAACTGTTTGGTGGTTTTTGGTAGGAAAAATTCATTGTGTCTATATACTGCAATTCAGCTGTATAGAACAAGAACATGGAAGTCCCCTAAGGAGACTAAAAATAAAGTAAAACAAAAAGTTTTTACAATTTGCAAAGAAAAAAAAAGATTTTGAATCACTATGCTTTCCCCCTATTAAAATGAAAAAAAAAAAATATATATATAGATGGTATCTCTGTGTCCGAAAATTTTCGATTTATAAAAATATAATGAATGCCAGAAATTTAATTGTTAAATTGTTTTGTTTGATCACCGCAACACAGTCAAAACATGCAAGAAAAAAGTCCTCACCCAGCTTCTTTGATGGAAAGATGAAAATGTTACAGGTCTCGGAAAATGACGACATAAACAATTTTTTATTTTTTTTTTATTTTTTTTTACAAATTTCCACATTATTTTCCATGACTTGATTAAAAAAAACTGCTATACGAGTCTGGTGTTGCCATAATCATACTGGCCTGGATAATCACATCTGGGCTCAACTGTATATATATATACGTACGAATATATTCCCAGACAAGCAGATGTGTGTATACATATATATATATATATATATATATATATAGTATATACTGTATGTATCTTTTGTCCGGGAATATATTGGTTTATATTAAACTAATACAATTCTAAATCCATGTTGACATTAAACTAATGAAGTTGACATTAGCCTTCATAATAATTTTCATTCAGTACTGGCAGCCGTTAGCTATGTAAATTTAGGATTAGGCATCATGAGCCAACAGGTGAATGTCTCAGAGCACTTGTTGTTATGAACTCACCTAACCCTGCTGTAATTTCCATTCTTCTCGTCAGGTGTCACTGCTATGAGAGATGCTGGACGATACACACGCAATGTGGCTCAATTACTGACCGTAAGGCCACGTTCCCACTGCAGTATTTGGTCAGTATTTTACATCAGTATTTGTAAGCCAAAACCAGGAGTGGAACAAATAGAGGAAAAGTATAATAGAAACATATGCACCACTTCTGTATTTATCACCCACTCCTGGTTTTGGCTTACAAATACTGATGAGAAATACTATCCAAATACTCAACATGTGAACATGGCCTAAATGTGACCAATCATTAGGGGAGATGGTCAGCAGACCATTAGTAGGCCAGTTCAGTGGCCACTCGGAAATTTGGTACCCTAGTTAACTAAACTTAGTTTGCCACTTTGACGACTGTTGTATTTATATACAACACTGGTGCACATATTGGATAGTCAGTGTTTTACCCAGCTTTTCCCTTCTGGATTAACCTTTGGTTTGACCTTGTACTGTGTGACTACATAGTTACACAGTTAGCATGGTTGACAAATGATATACCATAAGTCTATCAAGATTAACAGAGGGGCGGGAGAGGCCATAAATGATGAGAAGGCAAATATGGAAACAGTTTATACATTTTTGCCCACTATTGATCTGGAGAGGAAGACAAAAAGAAAAAAAAAAGCATAATGCATGAAGCAATCTGCCTCCTGATCTCAAGTGTCAATCAGACTAGATCACCATTTCGAATAAGAATCCTATACACCTACATAAGTATTTGTTATTTTAGTCTAAAAATCATCTTAGACTTTTTTGTCTAGTCCCACTGTGAGCAGCACCTGAGGTAGGGTGCTCCACAGATTAGTAGTCATGTAAAGAAGCCACTAGTCTCCACTGGAGAGTAAACCTTTTTTCTCTACATGGAGGGTGTGCCCCCTTGTCTTTTGAGGGGGTTTTACATAAAACTACTTTTGACTATAACTTTTGTATGGTCATTTATGTACTTTGACAAGTTGATCATGTCCACCCTTAAATGTCTCATCTCAAGACTAATAAGTAACTATTTTAATGTTTCCTCGTGACTAAGATCGCTCCAGCCTCTTAGGCCGGCGTCACACACAGCGTAAAACAATACGGTCCGTATATTACGGCCGTAATACGCTGAAAAGTCCCGAAAAAAGTGGTCCGTAGCTCCTCCGTAGGCAGGGTGTGTCAGCGTTTTTTGCGCATGGCATCCTCCGTATGTAATCCGTATGGCATCCGTACTGCGTGGTTTTCTCGCAGGCTAGCAAAACCAACATACCACTATAGAAGTGATCCATGTGTCCCAAAAAGAAAAGAAAATATATATATACTGTCTATATATATATATATATATATATATATATATATATATGTCAGTAGACACATATATTAGAGAGAAAAGCCGGTAATTCAGTGCGGTGTACAGTAAAATCACACTGACAGCTTACAGTAGAATAGGTAGAATAAATGTGTACACATAGAATAGGTATATATATATATATATGTCAGTGAGACACATATATGTATATATATTAATATTTATTCCAGCGCTAGACAGCTTGAAAGCCGGTAATTCAATTACCGGCTTTTTCCTTCTCCTTCCTAAAACCCGACATGATTTGAGACATGGTTTACATACAGTAAACCATGTCTTCTCTCCATTTTTTTTGCAGATTCCACACTACTAATGTCAGTAGAGTGTATCTGCAAAATTTGGCCGTTCTAGCTCTTAAAATAAAGGGTTAAATGGCGGAAAAAATTGGCGTGGGCTCCCGCGCAATTTTCTCCGCCAGAGTAGTAAAGCCAGTGACTGAGGGCAGATATTAATAGCCTGGAGAGGGTCCATGGTTATTGGCCCCCCCCTGGCTAAAAATATCTGCCCCCAGCCACCCCAGAAAAGGCACATCTGGAAGATGCGCCTATTCTGGCACTTGGCCACTCTCTTCCCATTCCCGTGTAGCGGTGGGATATGGGGTAATGAAGGGTTAATGCCACCTTGCATTAAGCCTGGGAGCTTTCTAGGTAATTTCCCACGATCTATGAACAGCCAGCAGAGGGCGCCTCACCGCAAATGAAGCTAAATATAGATCATTGATCTATTTTTAGCCTCATTCCCTGGGGTTTTGCAGCGAGGAGCAGCCTGCATTAGCACAGCTCCTTGCTGCAAAATGTTTTAACCCCTTCAGAAGGATTTACATCGTTGGACGTTACAGATCTGCGGAGGGTAAGTATATTGTTGGTTTATTATGTTTTTTTACTCACAGAACGAGGGTCTTCAGTGACTGGATTGGGCGTAGAATAAAATACTGCAACAACCATTGTTTTTATTTCATTAAAATAATTTTAAATAATGTGTTTGTGTTTTATTTAACCCTTCACTACAATTGGATTAATAATGGATAGGTGTCATAATTGACGCCTCTCCATTATTAATTAGGCTTAATGTCACCTTACAATAGCAAGGTGGCATTAACCCTTCATTACCCCATATCCCACCGCTACACGGGAATGGGAAGAGAGTGGCCAAGTGCCAGAATAGGCGCATCTTCCAGATGTGCCTTTTCTGGGGTGGCTGGGGGCAGATATTTTTAGCCAGGGGGGGGCCAATAACCATGGACCCTCTCCAGGCTATTAATATCTGCCCTCAGTCACTGGCTTTACTACTCTGGCGGAGAAAATTGCGCGGGAGCCCACGCCAATTTTTTCCGCCATTTAACCCTTTATTTTAAGAGCTAGAACGGCCAAATTTTGCAGATACACACTACTGACATTAGTAGTGTGGAATCTGCAAAAAAAATGGAGAGAAGACATGGTTTACTGTATGTAAACCATGTCTCAAATCATGTCGGGTTTTAGGAAGGAGAAGGAAAAAGCCAGTAATTGAATTACCGGCTTTCAAGCTGTCTAGCGCTGGAATAAATATTAATATATATACATATATGTGTCTCACTGACATATATATATATATATATATACCTATTCTATGTGTACACATTTATTCTACCTATTCTACTGTAAGCTGTCAGTGTGATTTTACTGTACACCGCACTGAATTACCGGCTTTTCTCTCTAACAGCGCTGCGTATTTCTCGCAAGTCACACTGCTTGTCCGTGTGTAATCCGTATTTTTCACGCTTCCATAGACTTTCATTGGCGTATTTCTTGCGCAGTACGGTGACAAACGCAGCATGCTGCGATTTTGTACGGCCGTAGAAAGCCGTATAATACTGATCAGTAAAATACGGCAAATAGGAGCAGGGGCATAGAGAATAATTGTGCCGTATTTTTTGCGAGTTTTACGGACGTAGATTCTGCGCTCTTACGTCCGTAAAACTCGCATGTGTGACGGCGGCCTTATACTTTTTGTTGCTGTTCTTTGCACCTTTTCTACCTGCAGGGCATACTTTCTATTAACTAGTTCCCATAACAACTGCATATTCCACAGGAGGTCGCACTAACTCTTTGTAAAGTGATTATATTACACCTCAAATAAGTCAATGCCTCCTTTAATCAGGGCTGTGGAGTCGGTAAGCCACAGTTGCGACTCCGACTCCTGGATTTTGTCAGGTTCCGGCTCCGACTCGGGCTCCGACTCCAACTTCGGCTCCTTCATAAATGGCCAATTCGTAACAATAAATTTACTGTTGTCAAATATTAACAACTTGCTTATTCAGTTTCTCACCATCATATAAGTAATCAGACCACTTAGAGCAAAAACTATATTTATTAGAATACAATTAGAACATAGCAAATAACTTTTATAAACTTTTCTAAACTCTTGTAAGTAAATATGCAATAAACACTGTTATGCAGTTAATAAGAAGAAATCTATAAATTTGTCCTCAGAAAAAGTATTGCCTCTGTCAGATCCTCCTTCATGGATGCCCTCAAATCTGATCTAGTTATTTGAGAGCAGAGAACAACCTCTCTACACTAACTTGGGTTGGTGGCAAAGCAGTAACCACTCGGGCAGCATCTCTGACAATGTCAGGATACAGAGGAATCGCTTGTTGCACTGTTATTTTTGATGAACGGTCAAATTTCTCAATTTAATTTAGTGCACATGAAAAATTCTGCTGAAATGTACTGGCTGTGTTCTTATCTGCTTATCACTGTTGTTCATAGTTTGATAGAACATATATATTTGAGTAACATTTATAAAATGCATATGAAAGTTCAATTATAAAATATTAATACATTTTTTTAACGCTGGAGGTACATTTCTACCGACTCCGACTCCAACCAAAACTAACTCTGACTCCGACTCCACAGCCCTGCCTTTAATACATGAAAATATCCTGCTGATCTTTGAAGAAACTGATTAACTTTACATGTTATTATTATTATTATTATACAATTTTATAGCGCCATTTATACCGTGGCGCTTTACATGTGAATACGGGGCAAATATAGACAAATACATTAAACATGAGCAGATAACAAGGCACACGGGTACATAAGGAGAGAGGACCCTTCCCGCTAGGGCTCACAGTCTGCAGGGGATGGGTGATGAAACACTAACAGATGTTATTATTTAGTCTGAGATCTTCAAGTATACCCCTTCTATACAAGTGACTTTCCTAGTTTTATTCCTCCTAGAATGTAGGATTCCTGTATATTATTAGTGCCCAGATGCATAACTTTACATGTCTCCACATCGAATGTCATCTGTAGTGTGTATGCTCAAACACTCAGTTTGTCTAAGTCAACTTGTATCTTATGGACGTCGTCAATAGACTGCACTGTACCACGTGGTGTCTTCTGCAAAAATGGAAACAGTGCAATTTATCATGAGTGCTTTTATGGCTTTTGTTCAACTTGTTTGGTATATGTTTTTACTTTTATAAAAGATGGTTGTCTGCTGTACCTTCCTATAGAATGGGCCACCATAAAAAAAAATATACCGTATATACTTTTTTAAAATATTGTGGCCTATAGGCAACATGTGCCACTGGAGACTAACAGAGATAGAGAGTTCCAAATACCCTGTATAGACAAATAGTTCTAGACTGTAGTTGCCTGCAGTAATTAGAAGTATAGTTTACGATTTGGTTCAGTTTGCAGCGCACTCGCATAATGTGGTGTCTTCAGGCGATCTGAATTTTATAATTTAACTCCATATCCATTGGATTTGACGTCTTGCAACTGTTTCATCAGTATTAAAAAACAAACAAACAAGCAAAAAAACTATTTCATGACTAAATTAACCTTTCTGAGCCTTTCATTAATTTTTCCTGTATTCTCCTTTAATTCGTTTACCAATGTTCAAAGTATGATTTGATCTTAATAAAATCTAATAAATAATTAACCTACTGTATTAATCGGTTAGTTAATGACTTACTGTGCCCTTAAACCTCGATAGTTTCTCTATTACTGACTTTGAATCAGTTTTTTTTTATGATGTTACTTTTTGCAGAACCTAGTCTTGTTGCCGGTCTCAGCATTACTCAATGGTCTTGTAAAATACAGGGAATGGAATGCAGAACCATAACTGATAATTAAGCGTGACCAGTGCATCCTCGCTCTACCCAAATCCTTGGTGATGCCTTTTCATAAATCATTATTTAATACTTATTCAGCTAATAACAGGTTTGCTTGCACAGAAATGCAAACACTGTTAAATTAAATACCTGAAGATGATTAATGTGTAGCGATCTAAGGGACAGGAAAATGTTGGATGCTATGCAAATACTGTAAAATAGCAGTTTATTAAAATGTGGCTAGTGAGGCTCAAGTAGATCGAGAGTAGCTGCTTTACCAGGCTTACATCACAAGTTGCGATTTTAGCCACTGAACCCCTTTTTTTGAATTCTAAATTGTATTAAAAATGTATTTAGCTATCATGTGTTTAGCCATAAATGTGACACTCTATGCTATTAAACTAATATTGACAGATCTGCTATTCTTATTATTAGTCCATATTTAATCATTTAAAGAGGACCTGTCACTTGCCATAAACATGTTTTTTTTTTCTACCTGGTGTAAATTGTACTGTTTTCCTAAACCTAACAATGTTTTAAATTTATTTCTACATCTCTGCATTCTTGAGGTATGACCCTCGGTTCAATACATGTAAATCTATTTTTATAGCCAACTGGGTGTGGTCCTCAAGCAGACTCCAAAAAGAAGAGTTGAGGACCAAGCTGACCTTTATAATTTATTTTTTTATGAAAAATTATGCATGCGGCAATAGCAAATATGTTAATTATCTTATTTTTTTTTTTTTACGATTTGCTAATTACATTTTGGGAAAAGGCAGAGTGATTTAGGCTGTGTGCACACGTTGCTGATTTTTCGCGTTTTATTCGTGTTTTTTCGCTATAAAAAAGCTATAAAGCCACAAAAAAAAGCATACATTATGCATCCCATCATTTAGAATGATTTCCGCAATTTTTGTGCCCATGATGCGTTTTTTTCCGCAAAAAAAATGCATCGCGGTAAAAAAACGCAGCATGTTCATTAATTTTGCGGATTTTTTGCAGATTTCCTACTATATAATGCATTGGGAAATGTCCGGAAAAATCCGCAAAAAAAAACCGCATCAAAAACGTGGTAAAAACACGCAAAAAACGCATGCAGATTTCTTGCAGAAAATTTTAGTTTTTTCTCAGGAAATTTCTGCAAGAACTCCTGAACGTGTGCGCACACAGCCTTAAACTTATGTTTTACATATATATTTTTTTAATTTGTTTTAGATTTTTTTATTAGTCCTCATACAGTCACTTCATTGCTTATACTATGGTATTGCATTGTATTGTAATATTACTGGTCTTCTATGGAGCCCAGCCACAGTCTGGACATGTCCTTTATGCTTGCTAGGCCGGGGTCACACTCGCGTAGAATACGGACGAGTGCTATGCGAGAAAACAGCTGATTATCGGGAGCGCTCCATATATCCAGGTTCCCGATGCAGCTTATTCGGTAAGTGCTATAGCTTGCCGAATAAGCTCGGACCCGATCAAATTTGCTCATCTCTAATCTTGTGTCCAGTTCAACCTGAAAAATTTTATGAAATGCCTTCTTTAAATAAAAAGGGCACTAACAAAAAGATTATAGGTATTATTTAAACAAAGAATTGTGTTTCACTAAAAGTAGACTGAGAACTTCTGATCGGTGAAAAATAAAAGTGTGTGCAGATAAGCTTCACATCCTGTCCTTTCTTGTAAAGACGTTATAACAAAATATGCATATTAAATTACATACAGAGAGGTAAAGAGGTTATCCACTACATAAACTACGGTATAACCCCTTTTTAATTTCTAAAATGCTTAACATAAAATAAAAAATGATATACTTAACTACTAGACCTGTGCAACTTCTGAGATGTAAGTGTTTAGATTCCCTGCAGTTACATGACATTGTTAAGTTGTATGATCTGCTGCACACAGTCGGCAGCTGCTGACCAGCTATAGTCTTCTTTGTTCGGGCTAGAAAATCCTTTACGTTGTATCTGCCTTTTCAGAAGTAGGTGTCATTTTTGGCATGAGGGATACCACTATTTCTGGCCATCACAAGATTTGCATCCTGTATTTGTCACACATTTTCCCCTTTGCAGGCTCCATCTTTAATTCAGTTGTCTGTATTCTAAATCTTACATATGTTCCCCTGCTGTGTACTGTGTAATGTGTCTGTCCATACAGGAACATGGTCTGATCATAGCACAGCTCCTGGGCTGGGGGGGAAGAAAATGAAAGGATACAGATATGACAGCACGGGATCGCAAATGATTCTTTCTTTGAGGTAAAACATTTTCCTGCCTGTTTTTAAACAATTTTTTACCTAAAAGAATCATTTGCGATCCCATGCTCTAATGCCTGTATACAAACAACTGCCCCCTCCCCCCCCGGCCACCCAGGAGATGTGGTATTATTAGACCATGTTCCTGTACGGTCAGACACAGCCATTAGGGCTATTTCGCACCCCAGTGTCTCCGGTACGTTTGGTGACAGTTTCACACGTACCGGAGATACTGACACATGTAGACACATTGAAATCTAGGTTGCTATGCATGTCAGTGCGTTTCCATGTGTCTGTGTGCCCCACATGTAGACATGTCTGCTTTTTAACGGCAGCACAGGCCGCAAAACGTCCCGCACACGGAGAACACAGGTGACACACAGGGATGTCATCCATGTGACACATCCCGGCGCCTGAGAAGCAGCAGTACAGTAAGTGCTGTTCCCCGGCATCGGGTGCTGAAGCCGACTCTCATCATTCGCCCCTGCCCTGCCATCTCAGCGCCAGCAAGGGAGAATGATGAGAGTTATATTCAAGTGAGAACAATGAGAGCAGGCGATGGCTGATGGGAATATTACTCCCATCAGCTTATGCCTGCTGCCGCTAATAACAGTGACATCCAATTGTGGAAAATATTATTCCAAAATTGATTTATGAAAATTATATTTTGTTCATGGGACAACTCCTGTAAGCACTGACACACGAGCATCCATTACAAATATTATATATTTATAAAAGGGATTGTCTGATCATTGTTGATCAGCTTTACACATATCCTACTTTCAAGTGAATGAATCAGTGTTTAAAACAGTAAAATAAGTTTTGCTATCTTTTTGACTTATTCATGGGAACTTATCACAAAGCATTGTAATATTTGCATGGGTAACTGGAGATCATACAGCTGGTAATATAGAAAAGCGGACTTTTATTATTAGCATCCAATGTTCTTCTTCCGAGGTCATTGCAGTAAAATGATGATTTGGGGCACTGCCAACATGACTTCAGATCTGCATGTTCTCTGCATAGTACCAAATCATGACATTAAAAAAAACAATGTTGTGAGTCATAATTCATATTTAGATAAAACTGTTCTAAATAGATATTTTCTGCTTCGCTTTGATTGCTTTAGATCGCTAATGTGCCATGGCTTACTTCGGAAAATATATCAATATTTCACCCTAGACAATGAATATTGAAGGCTTATCATTGTGCCCTTAGTTAATTGACAAATAACATAATAAGGTTTGCTTTCTCTGTATTCCTAAATTTGAAACACCAAACCCTTAGTGGTTACAGAAAATATTACTTTGTTAAATTGGTATTCTCATGTTTTTAAATTGCTTTAATTTGTCAGCATAAAAATAAGCAAGTTTGCAATTCACTTGCTTTTTCTATCCGCTGTCATTCTCCTGTGAGAGCTGTTACCTTCCAACTGCTTTCCATGAAGCTTGGCCACTAGTGCCAACCAGATAGCTAAAATTCAGGAAAGGAATTAACTCCTAAAGTACCGGTCATCTCTGTCCAGCAAATTGATTTCTACAACCATATGCTGCTTACCTCACTCCCCCTCTCTTAAGGTACCTTCACACATAACGATATCGTTAACGATATCGTTGCTTTTTGTGACGTAGCAACGATATCGTTAAGGAAATCGTTATGTGTGACAGCGACCGACGATCAGGCCCCTGCTGGGAGATCGTTGGTCGCTGAACAAAGTCCAGAACTTTTTTTCGTCGCTGGATCTCCCGTGGACATCGCTGGATCGGCGTGTGTGACACCGATCCAGCGATGTCTTCACTGGTAACCAGGGTAAACATCGGGTTACTAAGCGCAGGGCCGCGCTTAGTAACCCGATGTTTACCCTGGTTACCAGCGTAAAAGTAAAAAAAACAAACACTACATACTTACCTACCGCTGTCTGTCCCCGGCGCTGTGCTCTGCACTCCTCCTGTACTGGCTGTGAGCGTCGGTCAGCCGGAAAGCAGAGCGGTGACGTCACCGCTCTGCTTTCCGGCCGCTGTGCTCACAGCCAGTACAGGAGGAGTGCAGAGAAGCTGAGCGCCGGGGACAGACAGCGGTAGGTAAGTATGTAGTGTTTGTTTGTTTTTACTTTTACGCTGGTAACCAGGGTAAACATCGGGTTACTAAGCGCGGCCCTGCGCTTAGTAACCCAATGTTTACCCTGGTTACCCGGGGACCTCGGGATCGTTGGTCGCTGGAGAGCTGTCTGTGTGACAGCTCTCCAGCGACCAAACAGCGACGCTGCAGCGATCCGGATCGTTGTCGGTATCGCTGCAGCGTCGCTTAATGTGAAGGGGCCTTTAGCTCCTGATCTGTTATCAGTCCTTTAAAATCACAATCCCTCTGCATCCAGCACCTTCATTTTTTAGATTTGTGAAATCATGACTCTCACTTTCCTGTCCTTAGTTTGCTTATTTGAGGTGCTAGATGATGAAGCCTGGGGACACTATGTTAAGATTTTAATACGTGAGACACTCTTTCTGGCTAGGAAGGTGTTAGCATTGTGTTGGATGGGTAGCTCTCGGGACATGGATAGAATTGGTAAACTCGATCATACCATATGAGTGGACATTATATCAAAACAGGGGCTGCTTAAAGAAGTTTGATAAGATTTGTGACAGGTGGAAATCTTCCAGTCTTACTGTATCAGGACATGGTGGCCTGGCATCACCATGAGTGTCATGGTTGAAACGCATTAATACATACTCTACGGCATCAGATAGTTATTATAATATATATAGATATTGGGCGGCAGATTAGGATAAGATAGTTATGACTTACGGTAATTGGTTGTATAATGACTGGGAGAGGAGGGAGAATACTTCCCCTTTTTTCCCCCTCTTTTTTTGGATACATGCTACCAGGCCGACATGAAGTTATGTAATGTTTTCTGTTCACTTGACCAGTGGTTTATTATATATATAGCAATATATGGACATATAATACTAAAAGTGTATGAATAATAACGCACAAATTTGTTGTCCATTCGTAATTACCTCGACAAGTGTACTTATGCTGGCTTGGATGCACAAATATGAATATGTTGTCACTTTTTTGGTTTATAAACGAATTTAAAAAAAAAGATAGTGACTCGGAAGAATTTCTGGTGAAGGAGACGGAAGTACCGGACCATACGGTACTTTTTTACCTGTTCAATCTGTTCAGAGCAAGTACTGCCATACCATTAATTTGTAGTAGCTGATTGTAGCTGCTCACCAGCACTGTCACTGAAAGAGGAGCACTTCCCCCCAAGCAACTAGGAAATAAGGAGACACTGCATAGCTCTGAGCTGCAACTAGAGAATATGCCCTTAAGTACAAATTTAAGTTGTTAGTTTGGGTTCATATCGAATCTGAAGAGGTCAGAAGAGCAACAGTAGGTCTTCGTAAATCTGTACAAACTTAATATATCAAATGACCCAGAATTCTATTGCATATTGCTGCAAAAGTTTAAAATACATGACATATGATATATATATATATATATATATATATATATATATATATATATATATATATATGTATGTATATATATATATATATATATTTCCTATTTTAGACACCTTTTCACCAGCCTTCAACATGAGTAGTTTGGCAAGTTGTGCCAAATCTGTCATGTCATGACAGACAAATTTGCACCATTTTAGTTTAACCTGTGGCCAATGCACAGGGATATGCCTTTACTTTAACTCTTTACAAACATATGACATATAGTCACATATATCAGCTTCCTAACTTTGATAGGGGCTCAGGAACTGACCCAGCTTCTTTACCTGCAGATGGTGGCTATATTATTTTGATGATCGCAGGTTCAAGTCCCTAAGGGGAGTAACAAATACGATAAAAGTAAAAAAAAAAAATCTTTAAAAAAATATAAAAGTATGAATCACCCCCTTTACCCTCATAAAATTTAAGAAATAAAAAAATTGTAAAAATACACATATGTGGTATATCCACATTTGTAAAAAGACAGATCTATCAGAATATAAAAGTAATTAACCTGATCAGTAAACAGGGTAATGGGGAAAAAAATAAAAACATCAGGATTGCGGGTGTTTTTCCGGACTCCACAGCAGCGCAAAAAAATGCAATAAAAGGTAATCAAAACATTGTATCTAGCCCAAAATGGTATCAGTAAAAACATTGGCTTTGGGTGCAAAAATCCCTTACACAGGCCCATCAAATAAAAAATACAAATGTAACAGCTCTTCAAAGATCGCAACACAAGCATAATTTTTTTTCTCTCCAAATTTCCAATTTTTTTTGTACTACTTAAATGAAAAAAAGTATACATTTTTGGTATCGTCTTAATTGTACTGACCTGGAGAATCATGATACCAGGACATTTCTTATAATGAACACTGTAAATAAACAATAGCAGAATTGCGCTTTTTTCGCTATTCCACCGATTTTTTAAATTTTTCCCTACTTTCCAGCACTTGTCTCGAACCATATATAATGTATTCTGCATAACATTTTTCCTAATTATAATTATAAAATATAAAAAGTATAAAAAATTGCTGGATTTCTAACATCTGCTTTAAGTTTGTTCCAATCATCAACTAAACTTTCAATTAAATATTTTCTGAAGTTACTTTAGATGTTCCCGAACTTTTTTCAGATTGTATTTTTTTGCGTTCAGCTTACTATTAGAGATGGGCGAACCCGAACAGTAAAGTTCAGGGTCCGTATCAAACACCTACTGTTCCTGCAAGGACCTCAAACATGGACTTCACCAGGAAGTCCGTATTATTGTTTGGGTTCGGGACCCCGAACACCGTGTATTTCTTGTGCTGTCATCTGCATGACAGTGAGAGAAACACCGGCAGCTCTCATCAGCCATAAGATTAAAGGGAACCTGTCACCCCCCAGGGCGTTTTTCAGTAAAAGAGCCACCTTCAGCAGCACTAAGGCTGCATTCTGTGAAGGTGGCTCTTATGTTTAGCATCCCTAGGAATGCTGAAATGATCACTTTTATAAATTTGGCGCCATACCTCTATTGAGTCTGGGAGGTATGATTTCTCCCTGACTCAAGCGCCTCGCAGCCGTCCATCATCCCAACGGGCGCCGCCTCCTCTCTGTCTTGACGTCAAGATTTGTGAAGTCTCACGAGACTTCGGCACTATCTTCAATGGATCACGGTGACCTGCTCCTCTGTGCAGGCGCCAGATTCATAACATACTTTCAGGGCGGGGGCTGGGGCCTCGGCTACACGAAGGTGCCGTAACATCAAGATAGAGAGGAGGCGGCGCCTGGTGGGATGATGGATGGCTGCGATGTGCTTGAGTCAGGGAGAAATCATACCTCCCAAATTTATAAAAGCGATTAATTCAGCATTCCTAGGGATGCTAAACATAAGAGCCACCTTCACAAAATGCACCCTTAGTGCTGCCGAAGGTGACTCCTTTACTTAAAAACACCCTGCGGGTGTGACAGGTTCCCTTTAATACCACTTTTAACTACGGTTCTCACGCTGTCAGATGATAGTGTGAGTCGGCAGCTCAAATGGTCACAAGCGTCAGCTGATGGGTCTAGTCCTCCCATCAGCCGGAGCCTTCTGCCGCTAATAACAGCGAGGACAGGCGACGGCTGATGGGAGTATTAATCAGCCAGAGCCTACGTTCTAAATAAATAGTTAAAAAAATCAACGGCGTGGGTTCCCCTGTATTTTTTATAACCAGCCAGGCAAAACTAACAGCTTAGTAATGTACATATCTGTACATGTGGTATGGGTGGTAGGAGCTGCTTGGAGCCCCTCGCCCTTGAATCTCCTGATGAACCCCTGGCTTTCTCTTTGAGGGGGTAAATGCGTCAGGATGCTGTGTTCGATATAAAAAGATAAGTGACACCAAAACTCTGAGGGTTTTACTATAACCCGCTGTGAATATGTCTTATTATTGACATTCTGAACCTGCGCTCTATGTGCTCACGTGTCTTTATCTGCTATATTGATGCCTGCATGTGAGGGTGACTTGGCTCTATTTCGCAGGTGATATCATACTGTTGTACCCCATGTACCTATGCTACTGCACTGTATGTCATAGTACAGAGTCTTTGACTGTCACACATATAGGTTATTATACCTGATTCCCACAGGACTTCATCTTGTTAAGGTGACAGTACCTCTTTTGGGTGATGATCTGCACTGCTAGCTTCATTGCTGTTTATATGGGAATTTTCTGTTTTGAACATGCATAATTTGCCTGTGAGTATCATTACATCTCTCTAGGCCTATCCATATATATATATTAACTTGGACTAGCCCACAAGTAATACAGCTACTCATAAGGGGCATACTCTTATAAACTACTACGAGACAGTGAGCACTTTTTGAAAAACGTATATAACGTGATGTTCATAATTATTAAGCACTTTATGTGCGTTGTTGATGGCTTGGTGAGGGATCCCCTTTAGGGTCAGACAGGTTCAGTCTTCGTGGAGTAGAGGGGGGGGCACCAATTCGTTCTCCCATAGGGTGCCAACCTCCGCTGCCTGAAAGGGAAACAGAGTATCAGAGTATTAACTTTCTGTTTCCTAGATATCTTCTCTTTGACTAATTTAATATTTGACCAGACCTTGACTATTATGTACCTGTGTATAAGCCACTCACTAATATGTTTTATATATTTGAGCTTTTTTTTAGATTAACCCATAATTAAAAGCTAATTTTTAGGTCTGTTCTGCTTTGGGTTTTTGTTAAGCTGTAGTTGGCCTCCAAGTGTAGTCCCCTTTACTGCTACAGCTGACCCCAAGGGTCAGGATCTCAGACATGGACACGAAGTCCAAGGCAGGACAGGATATAAATGCAGGTTCAGACTGTGCGGATCGTGTAACACTAGACAGGGCAGACATTGATGCAAGTTTAGACAGTGCGGATGCTGGAGCACTATACGGGGCAGACACTGACGCATGTTTAGACAGTGCGGATCCTGGAACAATTGACAGGATGGAGACTGGTATTGATTCAGGTACCACTAGAGTGGCTGCAGGCACAGATACCACCAGAGCGACTTAGGGTTCAGTTACTGCTGGAGCAGTTTCATTTTCAAGTACCGCCAGAGTGGTTTCAAGCTCAGGTATCGCCAGAGCGGCTTCAGGCTCAGGTATCTCTGGGGCTGCCTCAGGTTCAGGTAACATGGATAACAGGTTCAAGTTCAGACTAGGTGAGTTCAGCAACAGGTTCAGGTTCTAACAGTATATGTTCATGGACAAACTCAAACTAACACTAAAGAGAGCATTGTACAGGCACCTCCCTACAGGGGTACGTGCCTTAAATACTAGATGTCTCCCAGCTATTGGCTGGGAGCATAATCAGAGTGTGCTCATTATCCTTTTTAGAGGCGAGGAATGTGCATGCCGCTGGGACACCCTTGCTCCTTGCGTGGGCCAAGGAGCAGGAAACTGCGGAAGGACAGAGAGATATCTCTGAGTTGCTTTGATAGTGAGTATGTCAGCGTCTCTGCCTGGAAGAGGTAGAGGGAGCATGCAGGGATGCCGGCATTAGCATTACAGGAAGGATCTGCACCACTTCTCAATTGAAAAAATGCTAAAAAAGTAAGGTACTGCAATGTTCCAGTGTGCATGCACAAAAAGTTGGATCATCAGAGTGCCAACCCTAGTATTAGTCATCTGGTCTAATGATACTCCACACAATGGGAAGGGAAGTCCTCTCACAATTAACCCCCGTCCGCCCCCAAAGCTAAATTTTATTTCAAATTAAAGTACCGTAGCTTGAGTTTCCTATAACTTTCTTCATTTCTTGGTGTTCTAGTAATGATACTCGATATGTCTTTTTACGTTCAGAGGATTGCAGGAAGCACAGATTACTTTAGCTGTCAGACTTGGTGAGGCTGAGGAGAAGATCAAGGTTCTTCATTCAGGTTAGTAGAAACACACTGGGGTTCATGCCTAAAAACTGTTATGACCAAAAGTATAAATATTGCTATTAAAGTAATTGGGATACTACTCAGCAGTCTAATGAACTGACAATACCTATGGCTCTTCCATGGTCCATAAATAATCCTGAGAGCACCATGGGACATAGGTAATCAAGACATGGGGAACCTGTAGTTACTTATCCCTATTTGGAGAGCTGAACATGGTAGATGCCAGCATACGTCCTCACGCCAGAATTCAGCCTTCACTACTGGGATTGTTTGCAGAAAATAAGCTTTTTGTCTTCTTTAAAATGCAGAGAGAGAATGGAGAAGACAGATGTGACAAAAGCTGAAATGAATGAGCTGTCGTCTTGTATCCCGATGGCTCTTGAAATAGACTTTTGTTATTTGACCTGGTTATTAATCTCTTTGTGAAATAGAATCACAGACAGTTTCACCAAATGCTTCTGTTTTATTTTGCTCTGCAGCACTGAAGACAACACAGAGGGAGCTGCTTGACCTGCGGTGTCAATATGATAAGGAGACAGCGTCTAAGTAAGTTCTCGATTGTATTTGTCTGCAAGATACAAACTCCTTGTTTACCTGTAGCATTTAATGTATAACAGGCCGCATCTTTCACTTTTGAAGAATGTAAGTGTCAAAAAGGGACCAATAGATGAGTGAGTGAAATTACCTAATTCCAGGACACTTTATGAAACGGCTCTACAAAAAGGCAGTTTGTGCTCACTTGATATTATTGCAGTCGCTACAAATGATAATGATGTTAGAACTCTTAATTGTGCCTTGTGACGCTGGCCAGCCTGGAGGAATGTATTATAATATGGCTGCCATTCAGATAAATTGTATTCGATCTTCATTGTGTAATTAGTATACAAATCTACCACATATTTGCCACATTTGTACATGCCCTTAGTGTATCACTGAAAAAAACATGCATATGAATATTTTACATTCATGCTAAATTTACTTCCAAATATTTTAAAATAATAAAAATGTACTAAAGTCATCTTTTTAGTTTTAGTTTCACTAAGATTAGCTATGTCATTTAAAGGGGTTTCCCCATGAACAAAGTACATCTTAATCAATAGATTCTGGAATAAAAATAAGCTCCACATAATCCTATTGCTTTTTCTCTGGGAGGTCCCAACGATGGCCAGAGGCACCATCTTGCTGGAGAAGAAAAAAAAATGTTGTCCTCCAAGATGGCGCCACATGCGCAGTAGCAGCTATCGGTGCTAGCCAAGAACTGCTACTGCACAGGCGCGGGCGGCGCCATTTTGGAGGAGGAATTTTTTTCCTTCTCCAGCAAGATGGTGCTGCCGGCGCATGCGCAGTAGCAGTTATCAGTTCACCTATATACACCGATAGTTGCTACTGCCCAGGCGCGGCGGGCGCCATTTTATTTTATTTTTTTTACGTTTTTTCTATCTGAATAACATCAACCACATTTATTATTGGGACATGGGATTTGCCAGGGCTGGTGCCTGCCTGCAGAAGGATTTTTTACTTCATTATGTACAGATATTCATTATGCAAACTAGGGGGCCGTCAGCAGTCGGCATTATGAATACCTAAGCAGAACACCACATCAAGACCCCAGGCCTCTCCAGAGCGTGAGCATTATTACAAATTAACACAAAGCTCAAAATAAAGACTGGTTTAATCAACCAAGGAATCATTTTAATCAGTATAACGACACCGACCTGACACTGTTTGAAGATTACTGTGTACAATCCTGCTGACAGGTGAGCTGGCCTGGTGGACCACCCCCAGTACAGGGGGTGTTGGGGGCAGGCCCGAAAGAGACTATTGCCGCAGAAGCTGATACCCGGGGACAGGAAGTAGGAGCGGAAAAGACACAGAACTGGCTATAACGGAGACACAGGACAGACTGACAATGACTGAGACTAAGAATAGGCAGGATATGGCGGACGCCCAGGACAGACTGGATATGGCGAAAAACACAGGACAGGAAGGTTATGGCGAATGCCCAGGACAAACTGGATATGGCGGAGACACAGGACAGACTGGAAATGACTGAGACACAGAATGGGCAGTATATGGCGGATGCCCAGAACAGACTGGATATGGCAGAGACACAGGACTGGCAGGGTATGGCGGATAAACAGGACAGGCAGGGTATGGCAGAAACACAGGACAGGCAGGGTATGGCGGAGACACAGGACAGGCAGGGTATGGTGGAGACACATGACAGGCAGAATATGGGGGACGTACAGGACAGAGCAATGCACAGAAGGACCTGGGTCAAATGAGGACAAATGACAATCAGGCATGGAGCAGAGGAAGAGTTACCTTAAATAGACTGAGGGCTGCAGAACTTCCGAGTCAAGATCCTCCAGAATCATAGAGTGGAGGAACGGAGCGTCTGCAGACCAGAGAGAGGAAGTGCGCGTGCGCAGTGAGAGGCGCGCACCCGACGAAAGCCAGGGACCGGCGCCAGTCAGGAGAAGAGACCGGAAGGCGCTCGCACACCGCTGTAGCGCGCTGGGACGGGTAAGTATGTCGGCGCGCAGAGTGAGCGGCAGGAGCGGAGGAAGGTGGTGCCGTGACAATGCATTGCTGGTACATTGCAATACATTATACTAGCTATCAGACAAATACAAGATAAAGTCCCATTATAGGATTAAGTGATAAATTAAAAAATCATAAAATAAATACCGCAAACAAAAAAAATGAAAAAATATTAAACTAATGAATAGGTATATTTCTGTTAAAAAATGCAAATATTTGGTATTGTCGCATCCAGAACAACCCGACCTATAAAATTGTCACACTATTTATCCCCTTCGGTGAACTCTGTAACAAAAATTTATAAAAAATGTGGAAAAAAACTATGCTTTTTTATCATATCGCTAATTAAAAGTGGAATAAAGTGCAATCAAAAAGTTGACTGTAAATAAAAATGGTATAGCTGAAAATGACATATAAAAAAAAGCCGCCATACAGCTCCGTGGAGAAATAAAAAGGTTATAGCTCTCAAAATATAGCAATTCAAAAACAATTCTTTTTTTATAACTTTGTTTTTATTGTATAAACCAGCAAAACATTAAAAAATTATATAAATGTGATATCGCTGTAATCATACTGACCTGAAGAATAAAGCTGTCTTATCACTTTTATTGCACGAGAAACAACTTTAAAAAAATAAGCAAACAATTCCTGAAATGCTGTTTTTATTAATTTTGCCTCCCAAAAATTGGAATAGAAAGCGATCAAAAAATGTCATGTGCCTGAAAATGGTACCAATAAAAACTTGTCTGGCAAAAAAAATGCCCTCACGTGACTTTGTCGGCAAAAATATAGAAAAATTATAGCTTTCAAAATATGGTGATGCAAAAATTTTATTTTGCAAAAAAAGTATATTTTAGTGTGTGATGGCAGCCAAGCATAAAAAACCCGATATAAACCTGGTATCGCTGTAATCACTCTGACTCAAAATATAAAGTCTTCATATCACTTATTCCGCACATGGAATGGCGTAAATAATAAATAAAAGCAAATCTTGACCTGCTGTTGATTTGTTCATTCTGCCTCCCAAAGATCACAGTATGGCTTGGCTCTCATTGATCCTGCTCTCGACGGTGTTAAACATGTGATGATTCTCTCTAATGAGGGAAATGGGGACACTGGACGCTGCCTGGCCAATGATCCAATGATGTCAGTCTTTTTAAGTTTGCATAAAAGTGCCTTCAGCCACAATTTTGTTCACTTCTGAAAAGAAGGACACTGCTAAACAGAGGCTAGACAGAGTCCACGGTAACTCTGCTACCTCATTATACTGATTGGATCTGTAGGGGGTTTTGTCTTAATCACATCATCCGGATATTTAGATGGAAACCCCGATGTAAATGCTCAATGTTTAGTCCAGGATAAATGTGCACCAAAATGTTATATTCCCAATAAAATCTTGAACTCAGTCCACAAAAAAAAAGCAAACCAGGCCCCACTCAGGTCCATCATCTATCTATGCAAATATATATTCCCCTATTATCCCTTCTGAAAATTAAATACTTGGGGCCAAAGCAACATTTTACTGGAAGAAATGGTGATTTTCCATTTACTCAGTCTAATGTTATACAATTCTGTCAATTGTCTGAATGTTAAAAATGCTCATGACACCCCTAGATGAATTCCTCGAGAGGTGTAGTTTCCAAAATAGCTACCAATATTCAGCTCCAGAATTCAGTTGGCACTCCTTCTATTCTTATCCTGGCCTGGTGCCCAAGCAGTAGTTTTCGCCCACATATGGGCTATCGGCGTACTCAGGAGAATTTCAACAACAAATTTTAAAGTCTATTTTGTCCTGGCACCCTTGTGAAAATGAAAAATTTGAAGCAAAACCAACATTGTTACGTGTAAAATGTATTTTTTCATTTGCATGGCTCAACGTTATTAAATTCTGTAAAACACCTGTGTAGTCAAGGTACTTGCCACACCTCTATATACATTCCTTGAGAGGTGTAGTTTCCAAAATGGGGTTTCCACTGTTTGGGCATATCAGGGGCTCTCGAAACGCAACATAGTATCCACTATCTATTAATTTTGCATTCCAAAAGTCAAATAGCGCACCTTCCTGTTGTGAATTCTGTGGTCGAGCTCCCTCCTGTGGTTATGAGTGGTACTTCGGCTGGTTCTGTCTATGAGCTTCCTCTGGTGGATGTGAGTGGGGCTGCGGCTTCTGAGTTTCCTTCCTCAGGTGACGAGGTTAAGTCGTTAGGTGCTGCTCTATTTAACTCCACCTAGTTCTTTGTTCCTTGCCTCCATTCAATGTTCCAGTATTGGTCTTGCTCTCTCCTGGATCGTCCTTGTGGCCTGCATAAGCTAAGTTCTGCTTGTGTTTCTTGGTTTGCTATTTTTTCTGTCCAGCTTGCTATTTTGGTTTGTCTTGCTTGCTGAAAGCTCTGGGACGCAGAGGAAGCACCTCCGTACCGTTAGTCGGTGCGGAGGGTCTTTTTGCGCCCTCTGTGTGGTTGTTTGTAGGTTTTTGTGCTGACCGCAAAGCTATCTTTCCTATCCTCGGTCTATTCAGTAAGTCGGGCCTCACTTTGCTAAAATCTATTTCATCTCTGTGTTTGTATTTTCATCTTTATTCACAGTCATTACATGTGGGGGGCTGCCTTTTCCTTTGGGGAATTTCTCTGAGGCAAGGTAGGCTTATTTTTCTATCTTCAGGGCTAGCTAGTTTCTCAGGCTGTGCCCGAGGCGCCTAGGTCTGGTCAGGAGCGCTCCACGGCTACCTCTAGTGTGGTGTGATAGGATTAGGGATTGCGGTCAGCAGAGTTCTCACGTCTCAGAGCTCGTCCTATGTTATTAGTAACTATCAGGTCACTTTGTGTGCTCTTAACCACCAGGTCCATTGTGTTTCTGAACCACCAGTTCATAACAGTACTGGAGGCCCAAAGTACTAATGCTTCTCAATAGAGGGAAAAGAGAAGTTCTGAGACCATTTTTTTTTCTCTGCACTGTGTTTTGTCTTTCTTTTCCCCTAGACATTTGGGTGGTTCAGGACACAGGTGTAGTGATGGACATTAAAGGTCTGTTTTCTTGTGTGGATCATCTCACTGCAAAAGTACAAAATATTCAAGACATTGTGGTTCAAAAATCTATGTTAGAACCTAGAATTCCTATTCCTGACTTATTTTCTGGAGATAGAGCTAAGTTTTTGAATTTCAAAAATAATTGTAAACTGTTTCTGGCTTTGAAACCCCACTCCTCTGGTGACCCAGTTCAACAAGTTAAGATCATTATTTCTTTATTACGTGGCGACCCTCAAGACTGGGCATTTTCCCTTGCGCCAGGAGATCCTGCATTATGCGATATTGATGCGTTTTTTCTGGCGCTCGGATTGCTGTATGATGAACCTAATTCAGTGGATCAGGCAGAGAAAAATTTGCTGGCTCTTTGTCAGGGTCAGGATGAGGTAGAGATATATTGTCAGAAGTTTAGGAAGTGGTCTGTGCTCACTCAATGGAATGAATGTGCGCTGGCAGCAATTTTCAGAAAGGGTCTCTCTGAAGCCCTTAAGGATGTCATGGTGGGATTTCCTATGCCTGCTGGTCTGAACGAGTCTATGTCTTTGGCCATTCAGATCGATCGACGCTTACGTGAGCGTAAAAATGTGCACCATTTGGCGGTATTATCTGAGCATAAACCTGAGCCTATGCAATGTGATAGGACTTTGACCAGAGCTGAGCGGCAAGAACACTGACGTCGGAATGGGCTGTGTTTTTATTGTGGTGATTCCACTCATGCTATCTCCGATTGTCCTAAGCGCACTAAGCGGTTCGCTAGGTCTGCCACCATTGGTACGGTACAGTCGAAATTTCTTTTGTCCGTTACTTTGATCTGTTCTTTGTCATCCTATTCTGTCATGGCATTTGTGGATTCAGGCGCTGCCCTGAATTTGATGGACTTGGACTTTGCTAGGCGCTGTGGGTTTTTCTTGGAGCCCTTGCAGTATCCTATTCCATTGAGAGGAATTGATGCTACGCCTTTGGCCAAGAATAAGCCTCAGTACTGGACACAACTGACCATGTGCATGGCTCCTGCGCATCAGGAGGATATTCGCTTTTTGGTGTTGCATAATCTGCATGATGTGGTCATGTTGGGGTTGCCATGGCTACAAGTCCATAACCCAGTATTGGATTGGAAATCTATGTCTGTGTCCAGCTGGGGTTGTCAGGGGGTACATGGTGATGTTCCAGTTCTGTCTATTTCATCATCCACCCCTTCTGAGGTCCCAGAGTTCTTGTCGGATTACCGGGATGTATTTGATGAGCCCAAGTCCAGTGCCCTACCTCCGCATAGGGATTGCGATTGTGCTATCGATTTGATTCCTGGTAGTAAGTTTCCTAAGGGTCGACTGTTTAATTTGTCTGTGCCTGAGCACGCCGCTATGCGGAGTTACGTAAAGGAATCCTTGGAGAAGGGTCATATTCGCCCGTCGTCGTCGCCATTGGGAGCAGGGTTCTTTTTTGTGGCGAAGAAGGATGGTACGTTGAGACCTTGTATTGATTACCACCTTCTAAATAAAATCACAGTCAAATTTCAGTACCCCTTGCCACTGCTGTCTGATTTGTTTGCTCGGATTAAGGGGGCTAGTTGGTTCACCAAGATAGATCTTCGTGGTGCGTATAATCTTGTGCGTATTAAACAGGGCGATGAATGGAAAACTGCATTTAATACGCCCGAGGGCCATTTTGAGTACCTGGTTATGCCATTCGGGCTTTCCAGTGCTCCATCAGTATTTCAGTCCTTTATGCATGACATCTTCCGAGAGTACCTAGATAAATTCCTGATTGTATACTTGGATGATATTTTGGTCTTCTCGGATGATTGGGAGTCTCACGTGAAGCAGGTTAGAATGGTGTTCCAGGTCCTGCGTGCGAATTCTTTGTTTGTGAAGGGGTCAAAGTGTCTCTTTGGTGTTCAGAAGGTTTCATTTTTGGGTTTCATTTTTTCCCCTTCTACTATCGAGATGGACCCTGTTAAAGTTCAGGCCATTTATGATTGGACTCAGCCGACATCTCTGAAGAGTCTGCAAAAGTTCCTGGGCTTTGCTAATTTTTATCGTCGCTTCATCAATAATTTTTCTAGTATTGCTAAACCGTTGACTGATTTAACCAAGAAGGGTGCTGATGTGGTCAATTGGTCTTCTGCTGCTGTAGAAGCTTTTCAGGAGTTGAAGCGTCGTTTTTCTTCTGCCCCTGTGTTGTGCCAGCCAGATGTTTCGCTCCCGTTCCAGGTCGAGGTTGATGCTTCTGAGATTGGAGCAGGGGCTGTTTTGTCGCAAAGAAGTTCTGATGGCTCGGTGATGAAACCATGTGCCTTCTTTTCCAGGAAGTTTTCGTTTGCTGAGCGTAATTATGATGTTGGCAATCGAGAGTTGTTGGCCATGAAGTGGGCATTCGAGGAGTGGCGTCATTGGCTTGAAGGAGCTAAGCATCGCGTGGTGGTCTTGACTGATCACAAGAACTTGACTTATCTCGAGTCTGCCAAACGGTTGAATCCTAGACAGGCTCGTTGGTCGCTGTTTTTCTCCCGTTTTGACTTTGTGGTTTCGTACCTTCCGGGCTCTAAGAATGTGAAGGCGGATGCCCTGTCTAGGAGTTTTGTGCCCGACTCTCCGGGTTTGCCTGAGCCGGCGGGTATTCTCAAAGAGGGGGTAATTTTGTCTGCCATCTCCCCTGATTTGCGGCGGGTGCTGCAAAAATTTCAGGCTAAAAGACCTGACCGTTGCCCAGCAGAGAAACTGTTTGTCCCTGATAAATGGATGAGTAGAGTTATCTCTGAGGTTCATTGTTCGGTGTTGGCTGGTCATCCTGGAATCTTTGGTACCAGAGATTTGGTGGCTAGATCCTTTTGGTGGCCGTCTCTGTCGCGGGATGTGCGTTCGTTTGTGCAGTCCTGTGGGATTTGTGCTCGGGCTAAGCCCTGCTGTTCTCGTGCCAGTGGGTTGCTTTTGCCCTTGCCAGTCCCGAAGAGGCCCTGGACACATATCTCTATGGATTTTATTTCGGATCTCCCCGTCTCTTAAAAGATGTCGGTCATTTGGGTGGTTTGTGATCGCTTCTCTAAGATGGTCCATTTGGTACCCTTGTCTAAATTGCCTTCCTCCTCTGATTTGGTGCCATTGTTTTTCCAGCATGTGGTTCGTTTACATGGCATTCCGGAGAACATCGTTTCTGACAGAGGTTCCCAGTTTGTTTCGAGGTTTTGGCGAGCCTTTTGTGCTAGGATGGGCATTGATTTGTCTTTTTCCTTGGCTTTCCATCCTCAGACAAATGGCCAAACTGAACGAACCAATCAGACCTTGGAAACATATCTGAGATGTTTTGTTTCTGCTGATCAGGATGATTGGGTGTCCTTTTTGCCTTTGGCTGAGTTTGCCCTTAACAATCGGGCCAGCTCGGCTACTTTGGTTTCGCCATTTTTCTGCAATTCTGGTTTCCATCCTCGTTTCTCTTCAGGGCAGGTTGAGTCTTCGGACTGTCCTGGTGTGGATACTGTGGTGGATAGGTTGCAGCAGATTTGGACTCATGTAGTGGACAATTTGACATTGTCCCAGGAGAAGGCTCAACGTTTCGCTAACTGCAGGCGCTGTGTGGGTCCCCGACTTCGTGTTGGGGATTTGGTTTAGTTGTCGTCTCGTTATATTCCTATGAAAGTCTCCTCTCCTAAGTTTAAGCCTCGTTTCGTTGGTCCGTATAGGATTTCTGAGGTTCTTAATCCTGTGTCTTTTCGTTTGACCCTTCCGGCTTCTTTTTCCATCCATAATGTATTCCATAGGTCATTGTTGCGGAGATACGTGGCACCTGTGGTTCCATCCGTTGATCCTCCTGCCCCGGTTTTGGTTGAGGGGGAGTTGGAGTGTATAGTGGAGAAGATTTTGGATTCTCGTATTTCGAGACGGAAACTCCAGTACCTGGTTAAGTGGAAGGGTTATGGTCAGGAAGATAATTCCTGGGTCTTTGCCTCTGATGTTCATGCTGCCAATCTGGTTTGTGCCTTTCATTTGGCTCATCCTGGTCGGCCTGGGGGCTCTGGTGAGGGTTCGGTGACCCCTCCTCAAGGGGGGGTGGGTACTGTTGTGAATTCTGTGGTCGAGCTCCCTCCTGTGGTCATGAGTGGTACTTCGGCTGGTTCTGTCTATGAGCTTCCTCTGGTGGATGTGAGTGGGGCTGCGGCTTCTGAGTTTCCTTCCTCGAGTGACGAGATTAAGTCGTTAGGTGCTGCTCTATTTAACTCCACCTAGTTCTTTGTTCCTTGCCTCCAGTCAATGTTCCAGTATTGGTCTTGCTCTCTCCTGGATCGTCCTTGTGGCCTGCATAAGCTAAGTTCTGCTTGTGTTTCTTGGTTTGCTATTTTTTCTGTCCAGCTTGCTATTTTGGTTTGTCTTGCTTGCTGGAAGCTCTGGGACGCAGAGGAAGCACCTCCGTACCGTTAGTCGGTGCGGAGGGTCTTTTTGCGCCCTCTGCGTGGTTGTTTGTAGGTTTTTGTGCTGACCGCAAAGCTATCTTTCCTATCCTCGGTCTATTCAGTAAGTCGGGCCTCACTTTGCTAAAATCTATTTCAACTCTGTGTTTGTATTTTCATCTTTACTCACAGTCATTATATGTGGGGGGCTGCCTTTTCCTTTGGGGAATTTCTCTGAGGCAAGGTAGGCTTATTTTTCTATCTTCAGGGCTAGCTAGTTTCTCAGGCTGTGCCCGAGGCGCCTAGGTCTGGTCAGGAGCGCTCCACGGCTACCTCTAGTGTGGTGTGATAGGATTAGGGATTGCGGTCAGCAGAGTTCCCACGTCTCATAGCTCGTCCTATGTTATTAGTAACTATCAGGTCACTTTGTGTGCTCTTAACCACCAGGTCCATTGTGTTTCTGAACCACCAGTTCATAACACCTTCCCTTCTGAGCCTTGCCTTGTGCCCAAACCAGTAGTTTTCCACCACATATGGGGGTAAAATGTTCATTTTTTTCCTTCCTCGTTGCTTTAATTTCTGTGAAGCCACTAAAGGGTTAGTAAACTTCTTGAATGAGGCTTTGAGAATTTTGAGGAATGCAGTTTTTAAAATGGTGTCACTTTTGGGTATTTTCTGTCATATAGGTGTTAGGGGTCGAGTTCCCGCTTCTGCACAGGGGGAATCTCGAGCCACTTCCGCTGCGGTCTCCCATTCTTGTCCAGCCGCAGTGGAGCCTGCTCAGCAAGGACGTCGGTCCCAGCGTCTTGCTCCTTCTCACTCTGTTCTGAGAGTTAGTGCTGCTTCTCCAGTCTCTGCCATTAAAGTCAGTGCTGGTCAGCAGCGAGCGGACTTCTCTGGGACTAAGTCCTTGTCTGCATGTACTGAGCATGCCCAGCGTAAGGTCTCCCGTTGGAGATCGAGGGTCATGTGCTCAGGCTCTGCAGCACATTCCATTGGTCCTCTTGGCAGGTCCTAGAAGGGCAAAAGTGCTGTGGCCACTTCCTGTGCTGCTGCTATATAAACTGCGCATGACCGCACGGCCATGCGCTAGTATTGTCTAACAATTGCTAATGTGTGTATGTTGTGAGTGCAAGTCGTCCTTGGAATCCCCTACCCTAGTGAATGTCTGTTCGCGGAAGGTGTATGGCTGCTACCTAGCGCCCGACTTAGCCTACAGCACTAAACACACATCTCAGCGTCCTGTAGCTGTGCCTGCCAGTACGGCGCCGTGCGCCTGCCTTGCGCTTTCCATACCCGAGTCTGGGTGGTTAGTGGCGTCCGTTAGTGCGGCATCGCTCGCACTCTTGTGCACTTATATTTCTTTAGGTTCTCTACACACCCAGTTGCGGTGTTACGCCAGCAAGGGTCTAATCGGGCTCCAATCCCTTCTGGGGTTAAGTCCGCTGACCACTTGCTCGCGCACTAGTGCGGTACTGCGGTCCTGTGAATTAACAGGATCGCTTTCTTCACGCTGGGTGAGGTTTAACCCACGCGTGTATCCTTTAGTGTACCGCCATATTGTCCGTCTTGCTAGCTGCAGGGTCTTTTACCTGCACGGTGGACCTCGGACTGCGAACGCACCTAGTTTCTTACCATCTATACTTGGTGCGTTCCGCCAGTCCTTAACATAATACTAGCGCCAAGGTCTGGCTAGTATGGCGGACATTCAGCAATCTTTGCGGTATATCCAGCAGTTGGAGGGTAGGTTGAAGGTTCTCGAGAACTCAACCTCAGCTGTGGATGTTACCGCAGTTGCTGTAAAGGCTGCTGGCGTGGCGGCAGCAACCTTGTCCACTGCCACCCCTGTTCCGACATTATCCCGCCTCCCGTTGCCAGAAAAATTTTCTGGAGATTGCAAAACTTGTAGGGGATTCGTGAGTCAGTGCTCTATCCACCTCGAGCTCCTGGCTGCACGTTTTCCTACAGAGCGGGCTAAGGTGGGATTTATTGTCTCGCTGTTGTCGGACAGGGCGTTGGAGTGGGCTACGCCGCTGTGGGAGCGTGATGATCATGTGGTGCAGAGTGCTCCGTTGTTTCTGGGCACGCTGAAAAAGGTCTTTCTAGGACCTCAACTCACCCATGATACAGCGCTCCAACTACTGGCATTAACTCAGGGTGAGTCCTTGGTCAGCCATTTTTCCGTCCGATTCCGTACTTTAGCTTCCGAGCTGGAGTGGTCGGATAAAGCCCTTATCCCCATATTCTGGAGGGGCCTGGCTGACCATGTTAAGGACGCTCTGGCCACTAGGGAGATTCCTGCCACACTGGAGGAGTTAATATCTATTTCTACTCGTATAGACCTCCGTTTTAACGAGCGGAGGTTGGAACGAGCCCAGTGTAGGCAGAGGTTTCGGCTGGCTCCTACCTTCGCCAAACCTTTGGAATCCCCAGTCCAGGCATCTGAGTCACATGAGACCTTGGAGGTGACACGAGCGGGATCTAAGTCTCAGTCCGCTCGTGCACATAAGGTCCGTCATGTTTGCCAGCAGTCAGGACGTCTTGCCTCCAAGAGTCCTCAGCGGTCGGGGAAACGTCAGCGTCTAGTGGCAGTTGGAGGAGGTACACTAGACACGGCGACGTTTGCCTCAAAGTTGTCCTTCAATGGGACAATTACCATAGGCCCATCCACTCTTACGGTCGAGCTATGCTTGGATTCTGGGGCAGAGGGTAACTTTATGTCCTCCGCCTTTGCCCAGCGTCACGCAATACCCTTGGTGATGCTCGCCCAGCCAGTGACCGTTCGAGTGGTAAATGGGTCAACACTACCTTCACAGATTACCCACCAAACCATTCCTTTCACGCTATCTGTGTCTCCATCACATCAGGAGATAATCTCCCTATTAGTCATTCCTGAGGGAATTGATGAGGTCCTGTTGGGGATGCCATGGCTTCGCTACCATTCTCCTCATATTGAGTGGTCCTCTGGGAGAATTTTGGGATGGAGTAAATCCTGTGAGGGTAGATGTCAGAGGGAGTGCGTTCAGGTTGCTACTACACAGGTACCCGCAGATCTTTCCTCTCTCCCCAAGCACTATTGGTCCCATGCAGACGTGTTCTCCAAAAGAGCTGCGGAGACTCTTCCGCCTCACCGCCCCTATGACTGTCCTATTGACCTCTTGCCTGGTGCTGAGCCTCCTCGGGGTCGAGTCTACCCGTTATCTCTCCCGGAGACGGAGGCAATGTCCCAGTATATTCAGGAGAATCTGGCAAGAGGATTCATTAGGAAGTCAGTGTCACCGGCAGGGGCTGGGTTCTTCTTCGTACAGAAGAAGACTGGAGACTTACGTCCATGCATAGACTACAGGGGTCTTAACGCCATTACCGTTAAGAACAAGTACCCATTACCCCTGATATCTGAGCTCTTTGATAGGCTACGGGGAGCAAAGGTATTTACAAAGTTAGATCTGCGGGGTGCTTACAACCTGATTCGCATCCGTGAGGGGGATGAATGGAAGACGGCTTTTAACACCAGGGATGGGCACTATGAATATCTAGTGATGCCCTTTGGGCTCTGTAATGCCCCAGCCGTTTTCCAAGACTTTGTGAACGACATCTTTCGGGATATGCTCACCACCTCGGTCGTAGTCTATCTGGATGACATTCTCATCTACTCTCCAGATATAGACTCCCATCGGAGAGATGTTCGCAAAGTCTTCGACCTCTTACGGGCAAACTCCCTCTACGCTAAGTTGGAGAAGTGTGTGTTTGAGCAGGAGTCCTTGCCTTTCCTTGGTTATATCATTTCTGCCCAGGGTTTGGCTATGGATCCTGCCAAGCTACAGGCAGTAATGGACTGGCAGGAACCCCATTCTCTTAAAGCGGTGCAGCGCTTTATGGGGTTCATTAATTACTATCGCCAGTTCATTCCACACTTCTCAACTTTGGTAGCTCCCTTGGTCGCCCTCACCAAGAAGGGAGCAAATCCCAAGTTGTGGTCAGAGGAGGTCTCCAAGGCCTTTCTCTCGATTAAGTCACACTTCGCTAGCGCTCCCATCCTACATCGCCCCGATGTAGATAAACCATTCATCTTGGAGGTGGATGCCTCATCCGTTGGTGCTGGAGCAGTCCTTTTCCAAAAGGATGCTCAAGGTCGGAAGCATCCTTGCTTCTTCTTCTCCAAAACTTTCACACCAGCGGAGAGGAATTATTCCATCGGGGACAGGGAGTTGCTAGCCATGAAGTTGGCTTTTTCAGAGTGGAGACACCTCTTGGAGGGAGCTCGCTTTCCCTTCCAAGTCTTCACTGACCACAAGAACTTGGTGTATATACAGACGGCCCAGCGGCTAAATTCTCGCCAGGCTAGATGGTCCCTGTTTTTCTCCCGGTTCCATTTTACCCTCCATTTTCTCTCCGGGGAGAAGAACATTCGTGCCGACGCTCTCTCCCGCTCCGTAGTGTCATCTGAGGAGGAGGAGGAGGAGCCTCGGCTTATTGTCCCGCCTGAGAGCTTGAGAACTGTAGCTCCGGTTTCGCTGGAGTCTGTGCCCCCGGGCAAGACTTTCGTGCCAGCTAACTTGCGACCGGAGGTTCTCTCTTGGGCTCACTCCTCCAGAGTGGGTGGGCATTTTGGGACCAAGAGGACTTCTGAGCTTTTGGCAAGAACATATTGGTGGCCGCATATGGTCCGAGATGTCAAGGACTATATTCAGGCGTGCGTTTCTTGCGCCCAGAATCGGTCTCCTCGGCAACGGCCTGCTGGGTTGCTTTACCCTCTACCGGTGGCAGACAGGCCCTGGGAGATGGTCGGAATGGACTTTGTGGTGGGTTTACCCAAGTCGCGTGGCTGCTCCATTATTTGGGTTGTCACCGACCATTTCTCTAAGATGGTACATTTGGTACCGCTTCCTCGGTTACCCTCAGCACGGGCCTTGGCGGTGTTGTTCATGAAGCATGTTTTCCGATTGCATGGTATGCCTGATAAGATTGTCAGCGATTGGGGTCCCCAGTTCGCGTCTCGGTTTTGGAGAGAGCTCTGCCGTTTGCTCAGCATAGAGTTAAACCTCTCCTCTGCATATCATCCCGAGACGAATGGGTTGGTGGAGAGAACCAACCAGACTCTGGTGACATATTTGCGACATTTCGTCTCCGCTAGGCAGGATGACTGGGCATCTTTGCTACCTTGGGCGGAATTTGCCTTGAACAACGCCGTAGCCGATTCCACTGGCCAAACTCCTTTTCTCCTTAATTACGGCCAGCATCCGCGTGTTCCTGTGCCCATGCCCGTGTCATCCACCGATTCTAGGGTGGCAGACTGGGCGGTGGAGGCACGGGACATCTGGGACCGCACACAGGATGCCATTCGGGCCTCCAAGGAGAGAATGAGGGTTTCGGCTGATACACACCGGCGTCCCGCTCCGGTCTTTGCTCTCGGCGACTTAGTGTGGCTCTCCGCCCGTAACATCAGGCTGCGAGTTGAGTCCACTAAGTTTGCTCCTCGCTACATTGGCCCGTTTAAAGTTCTGGAACAGGTCAACCCTGTGGTTTACCGTTTGGCCATTCCTCCACGCCTTGGTATCACCGATACCTTTCACGTTTCCCTCTTAAAGCCCGTTCGTTTGTCTCGGTTTTCTGAGTTATCTGCTGGGACATCGGATTCATCCACGGATGAGTTTGAGGTGAATGCTATTGTGGGAAGCAAGGTGGTACGTGGCAAAAAATTTTATTTGGTGGATTGGAAGGGTCATGGTCCAGAGGATAGAACCTGGGAGCCTGTGGAGCACATTCGGGCTCCGCAGCTCATTGCTGCCTTCGAACGTAGCGAGGCCCAAGGAGGGGGGGGCCCTAGGAGGGGGGGTAATGTTAGGGGTCGAGTTCCCGCTTCTGCACAGGGGGAATCTCGAGCCACTTCCGCTGCGGTCTCCCATTCTTGTCCAGCCGCAGTGGAGCCTGCTCAGCAAGGACGTCGGTCCCAGCGTCTTGCTCCTTCTCACTCTGTTCTGAGAGTTAGTGCTGCTTCTCCAGTCTCTGCCATTAAAGTCAGTGCTGGTCAGCAGCGAGCGGACTTCTCTGGGACTAAGTCCTTGTCTGCATGTACTGAGCATGCCCAGCGTAAGGTCTCCCGTTGGAGATCGAGGGTCATGTGCTCAGGCTCTGCAGCACATTCCATTGGTCCTCTTGGCAGGTCCTAGAAGGGCAAAAGTGCTGTGGCCACTTCCTGTGCTGCTGCTATATAAACTGCGCATGACCGCACGGCCATGCGCTAGTATTGTCTAACAATTGCTAATGTGTGTATGTTGTGAGTGCAAGTCGTCCTTGGAATCCCCTACCCTAGTGAATGTCTGTTCGCGGAAGGTGTATGGCTGCTACCTAGCGCCCGACTTAGCCTACAGCACTAAACACACATCTCAGCGTCCTGTAGCTGTGCCTGCCAGTACGGCGCCGTGCGCCTGCCTTGCGCTTTCCATACCCGAGTCTGGGTGGTTAGTGGCGTCCGTTAGTGCGGCATCGCTCGCACTCTTGTGCACTTATATTTCTTTAGGTTCTCTACACACCCAGTTGCGGTGTTACGCCAGCAAGGGTCTAATCGGGCTCCAATCCCTTCTGGGGTTAAGTCCGCTGACCACTTGCTCGCGCACTAGTGCGGTACTGCGGTCCTGTGAATTAACAGGATCGCTTTCTTCACGCTGGGTGAGGTTTAACCCACGCGTGTATCCTTTAGTGTACCGCCATATTGTCCGTCTTGCTAGCTGCAGGGTCTTTTACCTGCACGGTGGACCTCGGACTGCGAACGCACCTAGTTTCTTACCATCTATACTTGGTGCGTTCCGCCAGTCCTTAACAATAGGCTCCCCAAAGTCACTTCAAATATGAGGTGGTCCCTTAAAAAAAGTTTCTAAATTTTGTTGTCAAATTGAGAAATCAATGATCAACTTTTAATCCTTCTAACTTCCTGACAAAAAAAAATGTTTCAAAAATTATGTTGATGTAAAGTAGACATGTGGTAAATGTTATTTATTAACAATTGTCTGTGGTATATTAAGAGCATAAAGATTCTAAGTTTGAAAATTGAGAAATTTTAAAAAGGTTGACAAAATTCTGATATTTTCACAGATAAAATAAAAAAACGACAATATAAATTTACCATGAAGTGCAATGTGTCTCAGAAAAAGAGGGATTTGTTGAAGCGTTCCAGAGTTATTACTGTAAAATGTGTCCTGATCACGAAGGTGAAAACAGGCTCGCGGGTGAAGGGTTGATGATGTGTAGGTCAGTAGACTGTGATGTCCACACCAGCACCTTTGCTTTCTTCTACTGCTGCTGCTGCTGCAGGGCTGCTTTAGCATTTTTGTTTTGCATATTATCTTTTTAAAAAGACCTAGCACCCCCATACATAGCTGCACTGCTATTCAATACAAATTCTTCACCAGTATTTTCTGAGTAGATTTTTCTAACTTCACGCAACCCCTGATGAAAATGTGGTCTTATCACTGAAAAAAAAAATTTTTTTAATTTTTTGAAAAAATGTTACCTGTCCAATATTTTTAAATGAACGTATAGTGCATTGTAAAAATGGTACACGGTACATATTTCATACACATTTTACAAATCTCTCCTGGGGAATGTAAATGTAGAAGTGCAACTGTACATGTTTATAAAGCTGGCCATTTTTGATGTGGCATTTCATCATCTACTGAACTATTTCCATCTTCTTAAGTTTCTTATGTTCTGCTCTTCTGTACAAGTAACAGTTATGCCATATCAACCATTACTAGTCATCTGATTTGCGCCTTTCACTGTATTAGTTGAATAAATGTAATTGATGTTAATCACACTCTCAATTTCAAGTGTAAAATGATAACAAAGAGATAAGTGGACAGTACTCGCTTCCAAAAAAACAATCCCTGGGCTTTGAAGTGGGGAATCCTGTAAGATCAGACTGCAAGGAGGAATTGGCTGGTGTCCCGGGCTCTGTGTTCAGGAACCTGGCAGCTGTTTGTATCTGAATGGAATTCTGACATAGCGAATGATTCAGTCTGTTCTGCCATGAGAAGAGGCCAGAGCAAGGGTCAGCTGGATCCACATTAGTCCTAATAATGTTTGATAGATTGGCCCTTCAGTACTGTTAGACATTACAAGAATACAATTTTAGAATATTGTCCGGTCTTCTCTATGTGACTGCAGACTTCTGATTCTTTTACAGCGTGTGGTGCTCACACTGGATACACCGGTATCGCCAATGATAGCAGGCAGTCATGTGACTGCAAGTATGCGATTCGTCTACTTCCCTCTCACCAGCAATACCACTGAATCCTGACAGTTGTGCAACATATGCTGTAAAGACTCCGAAGTCTGCAGTCACATAGAGTCACAGCAGAATTTTATCAGAAGACTGGACAACACCTTTAAACTATTGAATGGATGATTTGTTGGCATATGCACCAAAATCCAGTTGGTCTTTACACACTCAGTTTTTTTGTAGAACCGAAGTTTCAATAGTTTTATGGCAAAAGCAAAGTACCTTAGCTGTATAATAAAACTGGTAATACAAAATCAAATAGAATATGAACTCTGAAAAAGTTTACTAAGTATGGGTATGTGCACCATACCTGTAGACCCTGGTGTACCTGCACCGATTTTGAAGCAAGCAGAAGACACTTCAGGAAAATGCTGGCAATGTTTTTCCTGAAGTGTCTTTTCTGATGTTTCATTGGCTGTCCTTTGTGATGGCTTTGCTGCAGAAGTTTTTGTAGCATCATTAGGCTATGTGCACACGTTGTGGATTTAGATGCGGATCCAGTGTTTTTGGACGCGCAAAATTGCCTCAAATCCGCAGTGTTGTGCACAAGCAATGTTAGAAAATGGGAAATTGAGAAAGTTTGTGCACATGCTGTGGAAAAAAATGTGCGGATTTGCAGCGTTTTATTTTCTGCAGCATGTCAATTCTTTTTGCGGATCTGCAGCGTATCTGCACCCTTTGACTTTCATTGTGTCAGGCCAATCTGCATCAAACCCGCGGTTTTGCTGCGGATGTGCGCGTGTTGGCGGAGACTGTGTGTGTGGAGAAGATGTGCGTGTCTGTGTGCGGGTGTTTGTTTGGGTCTGCGGGGATGTGAAGGGCTGTGTGTGTGTGCCGGGCTGTGTGTGTCTGTGTGTGTGTGGGTCTGCGGGGCTGTATGTGTGTGTGTGTGTTTCTGGCGCAGAAAATTGCATAGGAGCCCATGTCATTTTAAAAAATTTTTTAAAATAAATTAAACAGATATTGCGTTTAAGGCCGGGGTCACACTTGTGAGAAACTCGCACGAGTTTCTCGCATCAATACCCGGCACTGCGGGTACCGGAGTGTGCGGCTGCATGTATTTCTATGTAACTGAATGCTACTAAATATTGGGTTTGGTATCATCTATTTATCTATCTATAGATATATCTATATCTATAGATAGATATATCTATAGATAGAGAATATATAGATCTATAGATAGATAGGTCGATAGATAGATAATGGATAGATAGATTGATAGATAGATCTATAGATCTATCTATTATTTATCTATATATCTATCTACCTACCTATCTACTATCCATCTATCTAGAAAAAGAAAACAAAAAGCAGCACAAGAAGAAAGCAAAGGTCCACATCCTGGACTGAAACGTCGCACATGGGCCAATAAATTACACATATTTTTTCTATTGGAGTGCTGCCTTAGTTTTTCTGGGTAATATCTATCTATCTATCTATCTATCTATCTATCTATCTATCTATCTTTCTGTTTGTGTAAACATGATTCATCAATGGAGTATGTAAATGAAGATGTTGGACAAGAAATAACATCACAATTCTTTTTTTTTTTTTGTTCAATAATTGATCTTCATTTAGCTTTCAAAAACGCATACAAATCCGCATGAAAAAAATGCATGACAATCCGCATCAAAAACGCATCAAGTCCATGTGGATTTTTACCTGCGTTTTCTGCCAAGAGATGCAGAATCTGCGCAGAAAATTACACAGGCAAATCTGCAATGTGTTCACAAGCCACCAGAATAGTGGACAGGTCACGTCTTTTAGCAGCTTCACAGCTTTCAAAGCCTGAAGTGGTTAAAAGAACTTACAAAAGATGGAATGGAACATATGTACAGCAGGACGGTTTAACATTGCTGTGCAATTCATTCTTTCTGGCTTTTTTTTAGTGCTTTTGCTGATTTCAAGCAAAATAAGGCTGTGTGCACACGTTGCGGTTTTTTCGCGTTTTTTCCCGATAAAAACGCTATAAAACCGCAAAAAAATGCATACAATAAGCATCCCATCATTTAGAATTAATTCTGCATGTTTTGTGCACATGATGCGGTTTTTTCCGCGAAGTAAAAAACGCATCGCGGTAAAAACCGCAGCATGTTCATTAATTTTGCGTTTTCTTTGCGGATTTCCCACTCCAAAATGCATTGGGAAGTGTCCGGAAAAAAACGCGTCAAAACCGCAGTAAAAACGCGTCAAAATCGCGGCAAAAACGCATGCGGTTTTCTTGCGGATTTCTTGCAGAAAATGTCCGGAATTCTCAGGAATTTTCTGCGAGAAATCCTGAACGTGTGCACATAGCCTTAGTCTGAAAAAGATGTGTGCACGTAGTCTAAGAAGGAATGGGAAAATTCAAAGAGGTACCATAATTTGGAGTTAGCAATTATCTGGATCACCTCTTGCATAAGCTTGGACCGCCAATGGTCAAAAGAACACAAACTCACGCTGACACTAGCCAGCTCCGTCCTAATATATCTTCTTGCCTGCTAATGATCCAGTCAGCTTGCATTAGGTAATTGTCAGATTGTGGGACTACACATATTGCAGTGCTGAGCTGATTACCTAATTTTGTTGCCAGAATCTCGAACTGCAAGGTCACATAACAGTTGCTTATTTCTGATGATACAGAGACAATCTCAGACTTAGTTTTGTAAAAGCATCAGCTTTTATGGTTGGCCTCTTGAGGCCAAAATAGCTGATGATGAGCAATGATTTGATATGAAACTACAGCAAATGCTAATTAACTGTAAAATATCTCAAGGACACAACGGTCTGGAAATGTTTATATATGTTTATACAGAGCAAACTTTGGCCAAGCGACCTATCTATATACCCGCATATCTAATATATATACATATTTATATATATATATATATATATACACATACATAAGTGCTAGCAGTGGAATGAAGACACTGAAGACTAGTAATGCTACCTGGCGTCTCTTGTATTGACAGTGTGGGACAGCTTTGGGAAGCAAATAGGCCAGGAGATATTCATTCCAGGGGTCTCCAACAAGTGGCCCCCAAAGCAATCTTTTGCAGCCCACAGCTAGCGCCGAACAAGGCCATGTAGCAGAGGGGCAGGTATTCCAACAATCATTCCCAAGAATGAGCTAGGGAAGGTTGGTCGGATTTCCAATATGAATACGGTTAATTTTGGCTCCTGTCACGGGGCTACCGCGACAGAGAGGTTCCAGAGAACCGAATAATAGCCAACTACTTAAGGTGTAACCACATCTGGTACCCCTATAAGGTTCTCTAATAGAAAGTATATATGAAGCCAGGAGAAACCTACTAAATCTAAAACATAACCTTTAATGGCAACCTTCTAAAAACAATTTCCATGGACCGAACAGTGATAAAGTGCATATATAGTGCTCCAAAACAACAGTGCTCAATAAAAAAATGGTTTGATCTCACCAAATAAGTCGTTTTTCTCACGGGAGCGTCCTGATGTATAATTAGGGGGAAGGGAAACAAATAGTAACTATGCTACCCAGTCGTGCCCCTGTGTTGCTCCCGCCCTGACAAGGGCAGTCCCCAAGTCAGGCTAAATTGTTGTACCCACCACAACCAAGTCAACTTCCCTACGCGTTTCCTCTCCCATAGGGGAGATTCATCAGGGGAACGAAAAAAGCGGGGGTATAGATATGATGGAATATTCTATTTAGAAAGATAGAGCCCCAGCATTGGCAGGTAGCTCCTATGTGTCCAGTGCACCTGGCTTTGGGTGTGGACTATGATGGGGACTGCCCTTGTCAGGGCGGGAGCAACACAGGGGCACGACTGGGTAGCATAGTTACTATTTGTTTCCCTTCCCCCTAAGAATACATCAGGACGCTCCCGTGAGAAAAACGACTTATTTGGTGAGATCAAACCATTTTTTTATTGAGCACTGTTGTTTTGGAGCACTATATATGCACTTTATCACTGTTCGGTCCATGGAAATTGTTTTTAGAAGGTTGCCATTAAAGGTTTTGTTTTAGATTTAGTAGGTTTCTCCTGGCTTCATATATGAGGTTCCAGAAAACCGCAGTGCTCTGGGCCTCGTTCACACACAGTGAATAGAAGCTCTTCTTCTGTATTCTGACCTGGCTGCTTTGTGCCAGCAGTGCAGGAGTTAACCTTGTTGCTGAGTTGCTGAGAGCTGGGTCTCTCAACTGAAGTGGATTTTGTAATCTCCTCCACTATATAGACCCAGCCTTGACTACAGCTATTGTCAGTGATCAGTTCTGCTGCCTGGCTTGAGAGTGAAGGAACGTGGTATTAGGAGCTTGGAGGTTTATTTACAGGGATTGGTGTCTGCTGTTTTGGTTGCATGTTAAACCTGTTTTCCTTCCTAGTTTTTTCCTTCTCTGTGTTACCTCTGTGGTTGTGTGAGCATTTAGTGAGTTTGAGACTTTTAGTTACCTTGTCTGTATACCCTGTTAATTGTTGTATTTATACACTGGAACAGTCCACCTCCCTTGGGGGGAGAGAGGGGCACTGATAGGGTCTGCACAGGAGACAGGGATGCGCTGGTGGTTCAGGCCTCCTAACCATCATAGGTACCCCTGAGATAAGGGAAAGCCAGGACCCATTATAGTGGCAGGGACAGGTGCAGTATGCCGTCCTGCCCCTTTATCGCCGTTAACGGCATGACAGCTCCCCTTTGACACTTGACGGTAGCCATATTCAACTGAATACAGTGCCGACTCCTTCACAGAGGAGCAGACATGGCTAATCAGAACATACATACTCAGTGACACATTTGGGGCTTATATAACAATGACTTTGGTTCATGTGCACCTGTCACTGGTTGTCATCAGCTACTATTTGAGCTGTAAAACATCCAATACCGTAGAGATTCGCCAAATAAAATGTCTGTTTACCATACAGGCAGGAGCTGAGGACCTGTAACCCTGTGAGCATGACTTATATCTAACAGATATCCCAGCCAATTCCTAAAGCGTTAGTAAAAGCTGTGAACGGCAGGCCTCTTGAACACTGTGCCCTTGTATACAACACACAGGAGCAGCTGCTGCTTTGGGAAGACGAAAGCAATGAATTTTTATTAAAATAACGTCTTGACTTCATTAAATGTACATTTGCTGGTTGTTATTTTAATTGGTGTGGTGCCATCCATTTTTATGAGTTTGGAACGTCTTTTGCGCCCCTTTGGCTCCATCCAGTAGTGCAAGCTGCCAAATCTCGCAGCTGCTGGTGCGGTTTGCCAGTCTTACTAACACACGGCAACACATTTCCTCTTCATATTATGCAACACTGGGAGGACGCTTAATCTTATTACACCAAAGCAGATGTTCTTTGATAATTTGATAGACCTCCCTTACCTAGATATGTTGTAAATAATTCTCTCTTTGATGGTGATTGAGAGAAATTCATGAGCACAATATGAGCCTTAATCTAGGTTGTCACAGTTTAACGTCTGGCTGCCAAGGCATAAAGTATTATTGTCTATTACTCCGCTGCTGTGAGAACTGGAAGCAGAACTCATTTCACAGGTTCATGATTAGGTTTAATTATTGGCTTTTTTCTTATTTAATGTGCTGTAACTGCTCATACATAGAAATCTTCTATTTGATCTTATCAAAAAGGTATAGCCCTTCAATTTGATGGAGTATGAGCCTACATTACTGCATTCTGCAGATGGCTAATACATCTGATAACGTATTTCCTGCTGGCAATTAAAAAAATTGTAAATTGAATTTGCATCTTTAAAAAAAAAGGTCAAACTTTAGTGCTGATTACACTGCAGTACTCCCCAAGTTGTCCTGCAGGATCTCTGGGACCATTTTATAGTGCAGCATAATGCAGGTGACTGGGGTCATATTGTGACTCCTAGAATTTCACAAGCACGACAAGCATGTCTCAAAAAGTTGGGTCTATTGCGACTTGTAGCCTAGATCTCACAGGGCGGCCCTATTCACATGCATTACTCTGTGATGTAGCAGCGGCAGATAGCGATCCTGGTCTGCATGACGTGCGTCGCGGCCAAAGTCACCATGTAGCTCCAGTCTAAGACTTAAGGCTACATGGTGATCTTGAAACTGCTGTGTCAGATTGCCTCATTACATATAAAGAATTCCTACTTTTTAATTGCGACTTGACTTGCGGCAACTACAACACCTAAGGTAAAAACGCCAGGAAAAATCTCTAAAAACAGTACAAAAACTCCAGATATCTTATATGTAGAATTTACAGTACTTTTCTGTAAAGTAATAACTGGATAAGAAACACCAATGAAAATGCCATGAAAAAAAATCACAGCAAAACACTGTGAATTAATATTTAGGCTATGTCTTTTAGTCAACCCAAAATTGGCATGGTTTTGTTCAGGCGGCTTGTGTTGTCATATAAAACCTCTTTTGCCTAGCTGTTTATGGTTTATGGTATGCTGTATATATAATTATATATATGTTAACCTTTCTTTAGGGCTGATGAAGTGGGCATGATAATGACCAATCTTGAAAAAGCTCATCTGGTAAGTACTCTACCAACATTATTGTTTTCAATCATTTTGTACATCTCATGTGTTATTAAAGGTATATTCTCACGTTTAAAAGTTATCCCTTATCTATGGCATAGGGGATAACTTCCGAATTGTTGGAACCCTCACCGATACTGAGATTGGAGCGGTGATCGATCGTAGGCACTGTTGCTCTATTCATTCTTAATGGGATCACTGGAGACAGCAAAGTATAAGCACTCACCTGTGTATGTGTATTGTGCATAGTCTCATCCGAATGTGATTGCTTCTGCAGAAAGCATATGACCTTCTTTACCCCATTCAAATAAATCGGACAGGAGCTTCTGTAAGAAATCTGCTGTGAGAGAATGCAGCCGAACAGTTTTTCATAGTTATGCATATGATTTTATTAGTAGCAATATCCATGCTTTAAAGGAACGAGTGCATGAAATCAGCTGACATATGCAATTGGAGAAATGAGTAAAACATGAAAACCTGATAGTTCATAATAAAATACAGTAAAAAAAAACTTTAAAGAGTAGTGTAGCGTGCAGTTCCTCATCATTAGTGTAAAAGCAGTACCAATGTTCTTATTACCAGCTTTACCAAAGCTACACACACATGCAATTTCTGTCCTAGGTATATACAGGGAGTATCACTCTACCTTGTGTAATGCCCATCAGTTTCATCTTGCCCTTGTTATGGAGTGTTATGCCTTCTCTTTTGGGTATTTCCAGGGCATTTTCTACTTATTGGGACATTCAACTTTCTTTCTGTTAAGATCGGTGGGAATTATTTTTTTTGCGGCCTAGTGAAAGGAGAGGTGGGACATTTACCATCTCATATAGCCCAAATTGACCAAGTACATATTCTTACAAATCCATGTTGTTTTAGACAGGATTAGGATCTGAACCATTATTTAATAGAATCAAGGCACATCCCACAAGAATGGTCTCCTGTGTGACATAATTTAACATTTTAATTATCTCCAAAAGTCTGACTTGTATGATGGCTGCTATCTATTTTCCCTTTCTTTTACAGAGAGCGGAAGCTGCTCAGAGGGAGGTTGAGAGTCTCAGGGAGCAGTTATCATCTGTAAATAATTCCATTAGACTGACCCGTTGTTCTCCGCAAGGATCTACTGGTCTAAATTCTTCCGTGAGTCTTTGTTGGGGGAGGTCTGTTACCTAATATCTATACGTACAGACCTTCAAACAGATATGAGATACGGCGGGTGGTTATGTCCAACTAAATTTCTTGAGTATATAGCGTCTTGGAATAAAATATAACTTTTAACGAAATAAATGTAAAATACAGAATATATAAAGTGCAAGGTGCCAGGACAAACAAGACAAAATATGTGGAACACGCGAGAAAATATGGTCTATACAAGAAAGACCTGGGGGACCCTGAGTCCTCTATCAAACATCTCAGAATTACTGGTATTCTTCAACAAACATGTCCTCACAGTGAGTATGCAGATATCCGCCTGTTGTACTCATCAGAGGAAGGTAAGGATGCCCAAAAGCATCATGTGCTTACCCATAATCTTCACAAACACAGGGACCACACTCAATGCTGCAGGCTAAGTAAGACCAGAACCAAGTGTGACCACTCCTGTATCTAACCTAAATTATTGCAGCAGTCCCTATTTTTGTACACCAAGTGGAGCAGCGCAGCTATTGCAATAGTTAGTTTAACACGCAATCAAACCTGCCAGACACAAAAATAGCCTCTAATTTATGGTAAAACCAGTAATACTCATAGGTTATCACCCCCAGTATTCATGTTAGGGCTATAGTCAAAGCATGACAAAGGCAAACAAAAGGGAGGTCTTACTAGTTTTGTAGGGCGGCATATGCTTTATGAACTCGCCTCCCCCATAGTCATCCAGTAATCAACACTCCTCATTAAACTCATATAGGCTATGGATGATTGCGACAATTGGCAAAAAGCAAAGTGGAAAGGTCTCACCCTATACATAGGACGATAAGCATTAGTCAGATATACAGTTGTGCTCAAAAGTATACATACCCTGGCAGAATTTTTGCTTTCTTGGCCTTTTTTCAGAGAATATGAATGATAACACCAAAACTTTTTCTCCACTCATGGTTAGTGGTTGGGAGAAGCCATTTATTGTCAGACTATTGTGTTTTCTCTTTTAAAATCATAATGACAACCCAAAACATCTAAATGACCCTGATCAAAAGTTCACATACCCCATTTCTTAATACTGTGTATTGCCCCCTCTAACACCAGCTTGAAGTCTTTTATGGTAGTTGAGGATGAGGTTCTTTATTTTCTCAGATGGTAAAAAGATTTAAAAAGAGAAAACACAGTTGTTCCAAACAGATGCTATAAGGCGTCAAGACACTTGTTCATACAAGCAGCACGAAGAGTGGGAACTTTCTTCACACCAATCTCCCTTTTCTTTTTAAATCACATAGATTTTAGTGAAGCATATGACACGCCAGTAACACAGTCTGACACAATTTCCAGACAGGTACGATGAATACAAGACCTATTAATACATTTTCATTTTACTAAACATCACCCTTACCCCCTAACCAACCCCCCCCCCCAATCTTTTGCCCGATATCCAATAAAACCATCTGACCTCACCTCTTGAAAGATGGTACCAATCATTACAAAAGCACACCTGTACATGTAGAAGTCCCCCTAGAAGCAACGAAACGACACCCATTCTACTCTGCAATAACTGAGCAGATGCCACACCTGGGTAATCCATCCGCCCCACACATTTTAAAATTTTGTATTCTGACCTCTCGATGTATATATTCCTTTCCATGAGCTCAATAAAAAAAATTTATTTATAAATTCCTTTTTTCCTGATGGTCTTTCATCCAACCAATATATCGCAATAAGCTTCCTCGCAGCATACAACAATCTTGCAATAGTCAAACTTCCACACTCATCCATAGCAATATCATCCATACAGCCCAGAAGGCAAGTAAGCGGGTTATGCACCACATTTACTCCTGCCACCTTCTGGATCAAATTAAGCACCTTTACCCAAAAGGGTTGGAGGCGAGCACAGGAGCACATCATATGTAGCAAATCTACATCCTCCTCACTGCACCTTGGGCATTTTGGGTCACCTCTTAGTCCTGTCCTCTACTCCCTATAGACCAGGTATAGCTGTGACACCCTGTTAGCCTCACTTAGGAAAACCCTGGAGATGTATTGAAATATAGACTCCCACTGGGACTCCGAGTATTATGCAATATGTAGAGGAGCTGAGGCATAAGTATAAGTTTTGATCAAATTAACTCTACCTGCGACCGACAGAAATCGCTTCTTCCAGGCCCCAATCTTCTGCTGGAACTTCCCAAGCAAAGGAGTCAGGTTTAGCTGCACATAGTCCTCTATTTTGCCCGGAACCGTGATGCCCAGATATTTAAACTCATGTACCACCCTCAAGGGGATCCCAGGTCCAAGTGTCAGAGGAGCCGCCACATCCATGGGCAACAACACAGACTTATCCCAATTAATAGATAAACCGGAAAGAGCCCCAAATTTAGTAATACTGTTCTAAACGGCCCCCAGAGACTCCTGCGCATCTTCCAAGAACAATAACACGTCGTCCGCGTACAGGGCTATCTTTTCTTCATAATTTCCATACCAATCTCCCTTTTTCAAATAGGGATGACCAAAGGTTATACAGTACATTGACACTCAGAATACAGTATATTGACACTCAGATCTTCTTATATGTCAGAAGTCAAACTGTGAATTATTTTGGAAGGTGTTGGATATATGGAAAATGCAAAGATGTGTAAAATAATTTTAGTAATTCTTCCTATGTACATTTCAACTGTATGTCTACTCACTTGTTCCTAAGTATTTGATGCTGATTTCATACTGAATTTTTACAAGCCTAGTTCTGTTGGACTCCGGTGACATATTGCATGTGAATGGCCAGCCTAACCCTTCAGTTGTAATTTTTTGGGGGGATTTAAATTAACTGCGAAAAGCACAAATGGCAATTATTTTGGTTTCCTGATACCACCGCTCTTGTGTGTCATAGTCTACAGTGAGATCATTTAGATGGGCAGTGATTGGTTAATACAATCACATGACATTTTGCCACTATAGAGCAAACAACATGTACCAGCAATGCAGTGACTGAGTAAACTTCACCCTTTGTACTGTATTGATACATTGTGGTTGTAATGCGACTTCTGATGCAAAATGGCAACCAAAAAGCCGCCCTTTAGTAAAGGCACTGTGTTTTTACTGCAGCCTTTGAAAATCAAGACAAAAAATATAATGCAACTGCAACATGTGAACAAAGTTCATCTGCTCTTTGTTAAATTTTTAGCAGATCTGAGGTGGTTTATCCAATATAACCCATCCTACTAGATGAACCTATTAGTTTCTACTTGTGCACACTGTGTATGAGCCTTAAATAGCAACTTTAGCGTTTTGTTTTGTTTATTTCAGCACTGTAGTGGCGCTACTAATCTAAGTTCCCTGCCCCTAGTCTTATACTTTCCAGCTTCCATCTTCATCTTTTATCAGTGCCACTCCGGTTGGTCTTCAGCAGTTTGTGACCTGCTGAATTGCTCCAGTGTTTGCCAGGCAATCCGGAAGTTAAAACTCAATGAATTTTATTGCTTATTTTAAATTTTTGTGAAAATTCCAAAACTGAAAAGTGGGGCGTGCAATATTATTCGGACCCTTTAACTTAATACTTTGTTGCGCCACCTTTTGCTGCGATTACAGCTGCAAGTCGCTTGGGGTATGTCTCTATTAGTTTTATACATCGAGAGACTCAATTTCTTGCCCATTCTTCCTTGGCAAACAGCTCGAGCTCATTGAGGTTTGATGGAGATCGTTTGTGAACAGCAGTTTTCAGCTCTTTCCACAGATTCTCGATTGGATTGAGGTCTGGACTTTGACTTGACCATTCTAACACCTGGATACATTTATTTGTGAACCATTCCATTGTAGATTTTGCTTTATATTTGGGATCATTGTCTTGTTGGAAGACAAATCTCCGACCCAGTCTCAGGTCTTTTGCAGACTCCAACAGGTTTTCTTCAAGAATGGTCCTGCATTTGGCCTCATCCATCTTTCCATCAATTTTAACCATCTTCCCTGTCCCTGCAGAAGAAAAGCAGGCCCAAACCATGATGCTGCCACAACCATGTTTGACAGTGGGGATGGTGTGTTCAGGGTGATGAGCTGTGTAAAAGTTCGATTTTGGTTTCATCTGACCACAGCACCTTCTTCCTGCATGTTTGGTGTGTCTCCCAGGTGGCTTGTTGCAAACTTGAAACAACACTTTTTATGGATATCTTTGAGAAATTGCTTTCTTCTTGCCACTCTTCTATAAAGGCCAGATTTGTGCAGTGTACGACTGATTGTTGTCCTATGGACAGACTGTCCCACCTCAGCTATAGATCTCTGCAGTTCATCCAGAGTGATCATGGGCCTCTTGGCTGCATCTCTGATCAGTCTTCTCCTTGCTTGGGATGAAAGTTTAGAGGGACGGCCGGGTCTTGGAAGATTTGCAGTGGTATGATACTCCTTCCATTTCAATATGATCGCTTGCACAGTGCTCCTTGGGATGTTTAAAGTTTTGGAAATCATCGTATATCCAAATCCGGCTTTAAACGTCTCCACAACAGTATCACGGACCTGCCTGTTGTGTTCCTTAGTCTTCATGATGCTCTCTGTGCTTCAAATAGAACCCTGAGACTATCACAGAGCAGGTGCATTTATACAGAGACTTGATTGCACACAGGTGGATTATATTTATCATCATTAGGCATTTAGGACAACATTGGATCATTCAGAGATCCACAATGAACGTCTGGAGTGAGTTTGCTGCACTGAAAGTAAAGGGGCTGAATAATATTGCACGGCCCACTTTTCAGTTTTTGAATTTCCACAAAAATTTTTAAATCTACTATATAAAGCTGAATGTGTGTATGTGTGTGTGTGTGTATGTGTGTGTGTATGTCCGGGATTGGCATCTGCACCGTCGCAGCTACAGCCACAAAATTTGGCACAGTCACACGTCTGGACCCCGAGAGCGTCATAGGCTATATTGTGAGGCAAAATTTTAACCCTGCGCGTTCCAATTCACTAAACAATTTTGCCCCTATCTACATAATGGGGAAAAAAGTGAAAGGAAAAGTGTTGGAAGCGTCGCAGCTACAGCAACAAAATTTTGCAGTCACACATCTGGACCCTGAGAGCGTCATAGGCTACGTTGTGAGGTGAAATTTTAACCCTGCGCTTTCCAATTCACCAAACAATTTTGCCCCTATCTACATAATGGGGAAAAAGTGAAATGAAAAGTGTTGGAGCCGTCGCAGCTACAGCCACAAAATTTTGCACAGTCACACGTCTGGACCCTGAGAGCGTCATAGGCTATGTTGTGAGGTGAAATTTTAACTCCGCGCTTTCCAATTCACCAAACTATTTTTCCCCTATCTACATAATGGGGAAAAGTGAAAGGAAAAGTGTTGGAGGCAAATTGACAGCTGCCAGATGTGAACAAGGGGGACTTAAAGAATGAGAGCGATGGCGCCAAAGAGTATATACCGATCAGTTGCTAAGGTGGGGCCCTGACATGAGATACTCACCACACATGGGGATATGAACACACACACAAAATGCGCCACACACTACCACGTGCTTGAACACATATACCACCCTCAGCACACATTTCACCACACATACACCAACCTCACCACATAAAAGTCGAAACACAAAAGTCGCCGCTCAAAACTCGCCACGCGCAAAACTCGCCACATGCAAAAACTAGGCTCACGCAAAACTCGCCACAAGTGCAAAACTCACCTCATGGAAAACTCGCCACACGCAAAACTTGCACACGCAGAAAAATTGCCACATGCACAAAATTTGCAACACATGCAAAAGTTGCCTCACACAAAACTTGCACATACTCAAAAGGCACCAGACATAAAACTCACCACGCGCAATACTCGCCATGCGCAAAACTTGCTGCACACAACTTGCTACACTAACCTGTTACATGCAACTCGACACACAAAAAGTTGCTACACGCATGTTGCCACACAAAACTCATCTCACAAAAGTCGCTACATGCATGTCGCCACACACAACTCAACACACACAACTTGACAAACGAAACTCGCCCTAAAACACACACAAGTCTGGTATTAGCCTTCAAAAATAAAAATCTGATTAATAAGCAGACAAACTACAAGAGCAACAAATGTACCATATAGGAAATACAGCAGCTGTCAGTCACATGACCTGTCTTTTATGTGTATGTGTGAGCTAATATATACTGCCAGGGGGAGGGCTTCCTGTTGGCTGGGGATTTATCAGGCTGCCAATTTATCTTACAAATACTGAGGTAAAAATACTGAGCAAATAACGTGTTAACGAGGTCTAATACAGGAGATCACACAGGTATATACTATATACAGGGGAGATGACACACAGATATATACTATATACAGGAGGAGATGACATACAGGTATATACTATATATAGAAGGAGATGACATACAGGTATATACTATATATAGGAGGAGATGACATACAGGTATATACTATATATAGGAGGAGATGACATACAGGTATATACTATATATAGGAGGAGATGACATACAGGTATATACTATATACAGGGGAGATGACACACAGCAGGTATATACTATATACAGGGGAGATGACATACAGGTATATACTATATACAGGAGATGACATACAGGTGTATACTATATATAAGGGAGATGACAAACATGTATATACTGAGGTGAAAATGAGAGGTGGGAGGTGAAAATGAAAAGGTGTGAGTGCAAAATGAGAGGAGTGAGGGAAAATAGTGTAGTGACCGGAAAATGACAGATGTGAGGTCGAAATGACAAGTGTTAGGGGGGAATGAGAGGAGTGAGGGAGAAAATGAGAGGTGTGAGGGAGAAAATGAGAGATGTGGGTGGGAAAATGAGAGGCGTGATGGGAAAATAAGAGAAGTGACATGCTATAACTAACCACAGATATTTACTATGCCCAGGCAACGCCGGGCTCTTCAGCTAGTAAGCAATAAATTTCGTTCAACTTCACAATTGTGTTCCACTTGTTGATTCTTTACCAAAAATTTACATTTGGTATCTTTATGTTTATAGCATGATATGTGGGAAGAAGTTGAAAAGTTCCATGGAGCCGAATACTTTCGCAAGGCACTGTAGGGACTACCTCTTCAGTTATTCTCCTGGATACAGCAACTGGGAGACAGAGAATCCACTTTTTTGAGAAAGCTTCAGGTCTCAGAATTGGCATCTCCCTGACACTTATGGCATGTCCCATGGATATGCAATAAATGTTTAGATTAATAATAAGCCCTTTTGCAGGGACAGACAGTGTACCTATGCCAGAAAAGTAGATTAGCTTTTTCCAGTCCAACAGCTCATCATAATGCACAATTCCACCTGCTTTAGAGGTGGTAGTAGGACCTTTATACTGTGGCTGCCCAGATGGCATTATTTATATGTCCTCCTCTGCCATAATGATAAAAGAAGACATGGTTGCGTCTGCTGACCAGTCTGTAAAATTACTTGCTCTTTTGTTGAAACCTACTTGTAAGAGTATATATTGCCTTTGCCACCTTTTCTGTTTTGCTCAGCAAGTATCTCTGCTTAGAGAAAATAACATTACTCTTAATTTCCAAAGTAACTCAAGTAGGCATGTTCTTGTTTCCATTTCTCCTGGGAAGTTAATGGGATTATACATGTACCTAATGGTATCTGAAGGTTGTGTTAATTGTCTCTATTAGTCAAACGATCATAACAGGTCTTTTTTCTTTTTTTTTCTTGTTTTCAGGACAAATGTGGCTTTTCAATATGTTCTGAGTCTCATTTAGAATCGGCTTTAACTTCTAAAGACAGAGAAATTTTAAGACTCCTTAAAGATATTCAGCATCTCCAGAACGCTATACAAGAATTGGAAGAGTCATCATCTAATCAAATAGCTGAACTAGAACAACAACTTCTAATCAAAACGGAGGCCATAGAGGTGCAAACATACTTTAACCCCTTCAGAGCCAAGTCTGATTTAGCGTACTTTTTTTTTCATTTTTATTTTTCATTCTTGCAGGAGCTTTTTTTTTATTTTGAATTTTTTTCATCGACATTGTTTTTTGCAGTGGCTCTCTTTTGGGGTACATGTAACTTAATATCTAGCTTTTATTAACTCTGTATGGGAAGAAATGAGAAGAAAAAAAATCTGTTGTAGTTTTTGTTGTTTTAACCCCTTAACGACCGCCGATACTCCTTTTAACCCCTTCCCGACCCATGACGCCACGTAGGCGTCATGAAAGTCGGTGCCATTCCGACCCATGACGCCTATGCGGCGTCATGGAAAGATCGCGTCCCTGCAGACCGGGTGAAAGGGTTAACTCCCATTTCACCCGATCTGCAGGGACAGGGGGAGTGGTAGTTTAGCCCAGGGGGGGTGGCTTCACCCCCTCGTGGCTACGATCGCTCTGATTGGCTGTTGAAAGTGAAACTGCCAATCAGAGCGATTTGTAATATTTCACCCATTATAACGGGTGAAATATTACAATCCAGCCATGGCCGATGCTGAAATATCATCGGCCATGGCTGGAAATACTAGTGTGCCCCCACCCCACCCCTCCGATCGCCCCCCCACCCCCCCGATCTGGCCGGTACACTGCTCCGGCTCCCCTCCGTCCAGTGCTCCGCTCCCCCCCGTGCTCGTGCCCGCTCCCCCCGTGCTCCAATCACCCCCCCGTGCTCCAATCACCCCCCCTGCACTCCGATCCACCCCCCCCCGTGCTCCGTTCCACCCCCCCGTGCTCCGTTCCAGCCCCCCCGTGCTCCGTTCCACGCCCCCCGCGCTCCGTTCCACCCCTCCCGCGCTCCGATTCCCCCCCCCCGTGCTCCGATCCCCCCCCCCCGTGGTCCCCCCCCACCCTATCATACTTACCGATCCAGCCGTGGTCCCGTCCGTCTTCTCCCGGGCGCCGCCATCTTCCAAAATGGCGGGCGCATGCGCAGTGCGCCCGCCGAATCTGCCGGCCGGCAGATTCGTTCCAAAGTGCATTTTGATCACTGAGATATAATCTATCTCAGTGATCAAAATAAAAAAAATAATAAATAACCCCCCCCCCTTTGTCACCCCCATAGGTAGGGACAATAAAAAAATAAAGAATTTTTTTTTTTCCACTGTTAGAATAGGGTTAGGGTTAGGGGTAGGGTTAGGGGTAGGGGTAGGGTTAGGGGTAGGGTTAGGGGTAGGGTTAGGGGTAGGGTTAGGGGTAGGGGTAGGGTTAGGGGTAGGGTTAGGGGTAGGGTTAGGGTTAGGGCTAGGGTTAGGGCTAGGGTTAGGGTTAGGAATGTGCACACGTATTCTGGTCCTCTGCGGATTTTTCCGCTGCGGATTTGATAAATCCGCAGTGCTAAACCGCTGCGGATTTATGGCGGATTTACCGCGTTTTTTTCTGCGCATTTCACTGCGGTTTTACAATTGCGATTTTCTATTGGAGCAGTTGTAAAACCGCTGCGGAATCCGCACAAAGAAGTGACATGCTGCGGAATGTAAACCGCTGCGTTTCCGTGCAGTTTTTCCGCAGCATGTGTACAGCGATTTTTGTTTCCCATAGGTTTACATTGAACTGTAAACTCATGGGAAACTGCTGCGGATCCGCAGCGTTTTCCGCAGCGTGTGCACATACCTTTAGAATTAGGCTATGTGCACACGGTGCGGATTTGGCTGCGGATTCGCAGCAGTGTTCCATCAGGTTTACAGTACCATGTAAACATATGAAAAACCAAATCCGCTGTGCCCATGGTGCAGAAAATACCACGCGGAAACGCTGCGTTGTATTTTCCGCAGCATGTCAATTCTTTGTGCGGATTCCGCAGCGTTTTACACCTGTTCCTCAATAGGAATCCGCAGGTGAAATCCGCACAAAAAACACTGGAAATCCGCGGAAAATCCGCAGGTAAAACACAGTGCCTTTTACCCGCAGATTTTTCAAAAATGGTGCGGAAATATCTCACACGAATCCGCAACGTGGGCACATAGCCTGAGGCCATGTTCACACAGTGCGTTTTTTACCGCGGAACCGCGGCGGTTTTGCCGCTGCGGTTCCGCAGCTGTTTTCCATGCAGGGTACAGTACACTGTACCCTATGGAAAACAGGACACACTGTGCACATGGTCCGGAAATTGTTAAAAAAAAGACGCGCTGAATAGCTCCCGGAAAAAAGAAGGAGCATGTCAATTCTTTTTCCGGAGCCGCAGCGGTTCTGCACCCATAGACCTCCATTGTGAGGTCCAAACCGCAGTAAAACCCGCAGATCAAAAATATATCTGCGGGTTTTACTGCGATTTGATGTGCAGAACCGCTGCAGCAGGAAGTGCGGGGAGCGGGCGGAAGTGCGTGGGCGGAGTGTGGCTGCCCCCCCCGTGTTCCGATCCCGCCCCCCCGTGCTCCGATGCCCCCCCCCAGTGCTCCGATGCCCCCCCCCAGTGCTCTGATGCCCCCCCCGTGCCCTAATCTCCCCCCCTTATACTCACCCGGCGTCCCGGTGTCCGTCCGGCCGTCTTCTCCCTGGGCGCCGCCATCTTGCAAAATGGCGGGCGCATGCGCAGTGCGCCCGCCGAATCTGCCGGCCGGCAGATTCGTTCCAAAGTGCATTTTGATCACTGAGATATAACCTATCTCAGTGATCAAAATAAAAAAATAGTAAATGACACCCCCCCCCCTTTGTCACCCCCATAGGTAGGGACAATAAAAAAAATAAAGAATTTTTTTTTTTTTTTTTTCACTAAGGTTAGAATAGGGGTAGGGGTAGGGTTAGGGGTAGGGTTAGGGTTAGGGTTAGGGGTAGGGTTAGGGGTAGGGTTAGGGGTAGGGTTAGGGGTAGGGTTAGGGTTAGGGGTAGGGTTAGGGGTAGGGTTAGGGTTAGGGGTAGGGTTAGGGGTAGGGTTAGGGTTAGGGGTAGGGTTAGGGGTAGGGTTAGGGTATTTTCAGCCATTTTAACCCTAAAAAAATTCCTAGAAAACACACAGACTCTGGCTAGAAAACTGCATCAAAAAAACGCATCAAAAAACGCATCAAAAAACGCATCAAAAACGGACCAAAAAAGGACCAAAAAAAGGACCTGCGTTTTCTGCCAAGAGCTGCAGTTTTTTAAAAAACAGTCAGGAAAAAAAAAGGATGGAAATCCTGAACGTGTGAACATACCCTTAGGGTTAGGGTTGGAATTAGGGTTGTGGTTAGGGTTAGGGGTGTGTTGGGGTTAGTGTTGTGGTTAGGGGTGTGTTGGGGTTAGGGTTGTGATTAGGATTATGGCTACAGTTGGGATTAGGGTTAGGGGTGTGTTGGGGTTAGTGTTGGAGGTAGAATTGAGGGGTTACCACTGTTTAGGCACATCAGGGGTCTCCAAACGCAACATGGCGCCACCATTGATTCCAGCCAATCTCGTATTCAAAAAGTCAAATGGTGCTCCCTCACTTCCGAGCCCTGACGTGTGCCCAAACAGTGGTTTACCCCCACATATGGGGTACCAGCATACTCAGGACAAACTGCGCAACAATTACTGGGGTCCAATTTCTCCTGTTACCCTTGTGAATCTAAAAAAATGCTTGCTAAAACATAATTTTTGAGGAAAGAAAAATGATTTTTTATTTTCACGGCTCTGCGTTGTAAACGTCTGTGAAGCACTTGGGGGTTCAAAGTGCTCACCACATATCTAGATAAGTTCCTTGGGGGGTCTAGTTTCTAAAATGGGGTCACTTGTGGGGGGTTTCTACTGTTTAGGCACACCAGGGGCTCTGCAAACGCAACGTGACACCCGCAGACCATTCCATCAAAGTCTGCATTTCAAAAGTCACTACTTCCCTTCTGAGCCCCGACGTGTGCCCAAACAGTGGTTTACCCCCACATATGGGGTATCAGCGTACTCAGGAGAAACTGGACAACAACTTTTGGGGTCCAATTTCTCCTGTAACCCTTGGGAAAATAAAAAATTCTGGGCTAAATAATTATTTTTGAGGAAAGAAAACGTATTTATTATTTTCACGGCTCTGCATTATAAACTTCTATGAAGCACTTGGGGGTTCAAAGTGCTCACCACACATCTAGATAAGTTCCTTTCAGGGTCTAGTTTCCAAAATGGGGTCACTTGTGGGGGGTTTCTACTGTTTAGGCACATCAGTGGCTCTGCAAACGCAACGTGACGCCCGCAGAGCATTCCATCAAAGTCTGCATTTCAAAACGTCACTACTTCAATTCCAAGCCCCGGCATGTGCCCAAACAGTAGTTTACCCCCACATATGGGGTATCACCGTACTCAGGAGAAACTGGACAACAAATATTGGGGTCAAATTTCTCCTGTTACCCTTGGGAAAATTAAAAAATTCTGGGCTAAATAATTATTTTTGAGGAAAGAAAACGTATTTATTATTTTCACGGCTCTGCATTATAAACTTCTATGAAGCACTTGGGGGTTCAAAGTGCTCACCACACATCTAGATAAGTTCCTTTGGGGGTCTAGTTTCCAAAATGGGGTCACTTGTGGGGGGTTTCTACTGTTAAGCCACATCAGGGGCTCTGCAAACGCAACGTGACGCCCACAGAGCATTCCATCAAAGTCTGCATTTCAAAACGTCACTACTTCACTTCCGAGCCCCGGCATGTGCCCAAACAGTGATTTACCCCCACATATGGGGTATCAGCGTACTCAGGAGAAACTGGACAACAACTTTTGGGGTCAAATTTCTCCTGTTACCCTTGGGAAAATAAAAAATTGCAGGCTAAAAGATCATTTTTGAGAAAATAATTTTTTTTTTTTTTTTCATGGCTCTGCGTTATAAACTTCTGTGAAGCACTTGGGGGTTCAAAGTCCTCACCACACATCTAGATTAGTTCCTTTGGGGGTCTAGTTTCTAAAATGGTGTCATTTCTGGGGGATCTCCAATGTTTAGGCACACAGGGGCTCTCCAAACGTGACATGGTGTCCGCTAATGATTGGAGCTAATTTTCCATTTAAAAAGCCAAATGGCGTGCCATCCCTTCCGAGCCCTGCCGTGCGCCCAAACAGTGGTTTACCCCCACATATGGGGTATCAGCGTACTCAGGACAAACTGGACAACAATATTTGGGGTCCAATTTCTCCTATTATCCTTGGCAAAATAGGAAATTCCAGGCTAAAAAATCATTTTTGAGGAAAGAAAAATTATTTTTTATTTTCATGGCTCTGCGTTATAAACTTCTGTGAAGCACCTGGGGGTTTAAAGTGCTCAATATGCATCTAGATAAGTTCCTTGGGGGGTCTAGTTTCCAAAATGGGGTCACTTGTGGGGGAGCTCCAATGTTTAGGCACACAGGGGCTCTCCAAACGCGACATGGTGTCCGCTAACAATTGGAGCTAATTTTCCATTCAAAAAGTCAAATGGCACGCCTTCTCTTCCGAGCCCTGCCGAGTGCCCAAACAGTGGTTTACCCCCACATATGAGGTATCGGCGTACTCGGGAGAAATTGCCCAACAAATTTTATGATCCATTTTATCCTACTGCCCATGTGAAAATGAGAAAATTGAGGCGAAAAGAATTTTTTTGTGAAAAAAAATTACTTTTTCATTTTTACAGATCAATTTGTGAAGCACCTGAGGGTTTAAAGTGCTCACTAGGCATCTAAATTAGTTCCTTGGGGGGTCTAGTTTCCAAAATGGGGTCACTTGTGGGGGAGCGCCAATGTTTAGGCACACAGGAGCTCTCCAAACGCGACATGGTGTCCGCTAACGATGGAAATAATTTTTCATTCAAAAAGTCAAATGGCGCTCCTTCCCTTCCGAGCCTTACCATGTGCCCAAACAGTGGTTTACCTCCACATGTGAGGTATTGGTGTACTCAGGAGAAATTGCCCAACACATTTTAGGATCCATTTTATCCTATTGCCCATGTGAAAATTAAAAAATTGAGGCTAAAAGAATTTTTTTGTGAAAAAAAAGTACTTTTTCATTTTTACGGATCAATTTGTGAAGCACCTGGGGGTTCAAAGTGCTCACTATGCATCTAGATAAGTTCCTTGGGGCGTCTAGTTTCCAAAATGGGGTCACTTGTGGGGGAGCTCCAATTTTTAGGCACACGGGGGCTCTCCAAACGTGACATGGTGTCCGCTAAAGAGTGGAGCCAATTTTTGATTCAAAAAGTCAAATGGCGCTCCTTCCCTTCCAAGCCCTGCCGTGCGCCAAAACAGTGGTTTACCCCCACATATGAGGTATCAGCGTACTCAGGACAAATTGGACAACAACGTTCGTGGTTCAGTTTCTCCTTTTACCATTGGGAAAATAAAAAAATTGTTGCTAAAAGATAATTTTTGTGACTAAAAAGTTAAATGTTCATTTTTTCCTTCCATGTTGCTTCTGCTGCTGTGAAGCACCTGAAGGGTTAATAAACTTCTTGAATGTGGTTTTGAGTACCTTGAGGGGTGCAGTTTTTAGAATGGTGTCACTTTTGGGTATTTTCAGCCATATAGACCCCTCAAACTGACTTCAAATGTGAGGTGGTCCCTAAAAAAAATGGTTTTGTAAATTTCGTTGTAAAAATGACAAATCGCTGGTCGAATTTTAACCCTTATAACTTCGTAACAAAAAAAAATTTTGTTTCCAAAATTGTGCTGATGTAAAGTAAACATGTGGGAAATGTTATTTATTAACTATTTTGTGTCACATATCTCTCTGGTTTAACAGAATAAAAATTCAAAATGTGAAAATTGCGAAATTTTCAAAATTTTCGCCAAATTTCCGTGTTTATCACAAATAAATGCAGAATTTATTGACCTAAATTTACCACTAACATGAAGCCCAATATGTCACGAAAAAACAATCTCAGAACCGCTAGGATCCGTTGAAGCGTTCCTGAGTTATTACCTCATAAAGGGACACTGGTCAGAATTGCAAAAAACGGCAAGGTCTTTAAGGTCAAAATAGGCTGGGTCTTGAAGGGGTTAACATCAACAGTTAAGGGTACTTATGCCTCAGCAATGCTTTTTAACGGCACTGAGAAATAAGTGGATAGCGCCCCCAAGCGTCGGAAAATCTCCGAGGTCTCCAGAACATGATTCGGGTATTTACTGAACCCAGTGTTGCGATCACCGTTATTCACGCAAAAAAAAAGTCAGATTTCATATTTATTTATCTCTCTGATATGATCTAGCACGAGCTTTCCCAGTACCTGCGATGTCCCCCAATCCCTCCGGCAGTGTCCCCTGGCCCTTGGCACCTTCTTCTGGGAAAAAAATGGGCACATTCACAGTGCGCCTGCTGATATCTGCCGACCGGCAGCCGGCAACAATAGGAGATTTCTCCTATTTGTTCATTTTGATCACTGCGATCAAAATAAAAAAAAATAGTAAATCAAACCCCTCTTTATCACCCTCTTAGTAAAAATAATAAAATTTAAAAAATGTATTTATTTCCATTAGGGGTTAGGGTTGGGGCTAAATTTGAGGTTAGAGTTAGGGTTAGGGTTGGGGCTAGGGTTAGGATTAGGGTTACAGCTAAGGTTAGAGTTGTGCTAGGGTTAGGATTGGGGCTAGGGTTAAAGCTAGGGTAAGGGTAGGGTTAGGGTTCGAGCTAGTGTTAGGGTTGGGGCTAGGGTTAGTGTTGGGGTTAGAGCTAGGGTTAGGGTTGAGCTAGGGTTATGGATGGGCTAGGGTTAGGCTAGGGTTAGGGTTGGGGCTAAGGTTGTGTTGAGGTTAGGGTTGTGTTGTTGGGTTATGGTTATGATTAGGGTTAGGGGTGTGTTGGGGTTAGGGTTAGGTTGGGATTAGGGCTCACTCTTCTAAGCCCTGCCGTGTGCCCATACAGTGGTTTTCTCCCATATACAAGGTATGAGCGCACTCAGGAGAAATTGCACAACAAATTTTGTATTCCATTTTCTCCTGATACCCTTGTGAAAATAAAAAAATTTGGTTCCAAAGTAAAAAATTTTGTGAAAAAAGTAAAATGTTCATTTTTTCCTTCCACATTGGTTTAGTTCTCGTGAAGCACCTGAAGGGTTAGTAAACTTTTTGAATGGGGTTTTGCATACCTTGAGGGTTTAGAATAGTGTCACTTTTGGGTATTTTCTGTTATATTGTCCAACCAAACTCACTTCAAATGTGAGGTGGTCCCTAAAAAAATGGTTTTGTAAATTTTGTTGGAAAAATGAAAAATCACTGGTCAACTTTTAATCCTTATAACATCCTAATAAAAAAAATTATGTTTCGAAAATTGTGCTGATGTAAAGTAGACATGTGGGAAATGTTATTTATTAACTATTTTGTGCAATTTGACTCAAAAAATTTTTGGCACAAAATTAAAAGTTTGAAAATTGCAAAATTTTCACCAAATTTCAGTTTTCTTCATAAATAAATGCAAGTCATATCAAATAAATTTTACCACTAACATGAAGTACAATATGTCAGGAAAAAAACAGTCTCAAAATCAGTGCGATCAGTTGAAGCGTTCCAGAGCTATAACCTCATAAATTGACAGTGGTCAGAATTGTAAAAATTGGCTCAGTCATTAAATACCAAATTGGCTTTGTCATTAAGGGGTTAAATTTTATGCGTTTTACTTCCTATCAAAGCAAAAATATTACCTTTGTTGTGTAGGTCAGAATGATTAAGGTAATACCAGTATATACAGTGGGGGAAAAAAGTATTTAGTCAGCCACTAATTGTGCAAGTTCTCCCAATTAAAAAGATGAGAGAGGCCTGTAATTGACGTCATAGGTAAACCACAACTATGAGAGTCAAAATGAGAAAACAAATTCAGAAAAATCACCTTGTCTGATTTGGCAAGATTTATTTTGCAAATTATGGTGGAAAATAAGTATTTGGTCATTAACAAAAGTTCATCTCAATATTTTATTTTATATCCTTTGTTGGCAATGACAGAGGTCAAACGTTTTCTGTAAGTCTTGATAAGGTAGACACACACTCTTGGTGGTATGTTGGACCATTCCTCCATGCAGATCTTCTCTAGAGCAGTGATGTTTTGGGCCTGTCATTGGGCAGCACGGAATTTCAACTCCCTCCAAAGGTTTTCTATGGGTTTGAGATCTGGAGACTGGCTAGGCCACTCCAGGACCTTCATATGCTTCTTACGAACCAACTCCTTCGTTGCCCTGACAGTGTGCTTGGGATCATTATCAGGCTGAAAGACCCATCCATGTTTCATCTTCAATGCTCTTGCTGATGGAAGAAGGTTTACACTCAAAATCTCACGATACATGGCTCCATTCACTCTTTCGTGTACACGGATCAGTTGTCCTGGTCCCTTTGCTGAGAAACAGCCCCAGAGCATGATGTTGCCACCCCCATGCTTCACAGTAGGTATAGTGTTCTTTGAATGCAACTCAGCATTCTGTCTCCTCCAAACACGACAAGTTTTGTTTCTACCAAACAGTTCTACTTTGGTTTCATCAGACCATATGACATTCTCCCAATATAATCCAAATGCTCTCTAGCAAACTTCAGACGGGCCCGGACATGTACTAGCTTCTGCAGGATCTGAGTCGCTGGTGGCGTAGTGTGTTACTGATGGTAGCCTTTGTTACTGTGGTCACAGCTCTATGCAGGTCATTCACTAGGTCCCCCCATGTGGTTCTGGGATTTTTGCTCACCATTCTTGTGATCATTTTGACCCCACGGGGTGAGATCTTGCGTGGAGCCCCAGATCGAGGGAGATTAGTGGTCTTGTATTTCTTCCATTTTCTTATTATTGCTCCCACAGTTGATTTCATCACACCAAGCTGCTCGCCTATTGCAGATTCAGTCTTCCCAGCCTGGTGCAGGGCTACAATTTTGTTTCTGGTGTCCTTCGACAGCTCTTTGGGCTTCACCATAGTGGAGCTTGGAGTGTGACTGTTTGAGCTTGTGGACAGGTGTCTTTTATACTGATAACAAGTTCAAACAGGTGCCATTACTACAGGTAATGAGTGGAGGAAAGAGGAGTCAGAGGAGAGAGACAGGGACAGAGGAGTAAAGAAGAAGTTACAGGTCTGTGAGAGCCAGAAATCTTGCATGTTTTTGGTGACCAAATACTTATTTTCCACCATAATTTGCAAAATAAATCTTGCCAAATCAGACAAGGAGATTTTCTGGATTTGTTTTCTAATTTTGACTCTCATAGTTGTGGTCTTCCTATGATGTCAATTACAGGCCTCTCTCATCTTTTTAAGTGGGAGAACTTGCACAATTGGTGGATGACTAAATAATTTTTTTCCCCACTGTGTATATATTTTATTACTATTGAACAGTAAAAAAAAGTATTTGTTTGTGCATGACCATGTTCTGAGAGGTATAGGGTTAAAAAAAATTGACCTTAGATTTGTGTGAGGGCTTATTGTTTTGTATGACAAGATATCATTTTAGTAAATAAATTTGATCCCTTTTGATTAGCTTTTTTCCGATGTGGAAGAAACAAAATAAACTCTCTTGATTTTTTTTTTAAATAGTTCACTATTTTGTCATTTAGTATAATAGGCATAACTTCATTCTGCAGGTCTTTACGATTGTGATCATACCAAATTCATGCAGTTTTGTAATGTTTTACAACTTTTGCACACAAAGGAAATCACTTTACTAAAAAAATAAATTTAGGGGGGCCACCATATTCTGAGACTTATATAACTTTTTATTTTTCCATAGACAGCATTCTGTGAGGGCAAGTTTTTAGTTTTCGCTGCTGTCACTTTTTGTATATACTACTTTTTAATAAATTTAAAAGAAAATTGTAGATGGGATGAACAAGAAATGAAACTTTAAAATTTAAATTTATTTTTTTTTTAATCTTTTTTGCTGTTCACTGTTTGGGTTAAATAAAAAAATCGTTTAAGGGTCTCAGCTAATTTTGTAGCTAATCTAGAAAATGTAAGGGCTCCCTTCATATCTTGTTAAAGGGAGGCTATCCTCAGAACATGACCTACTATATGTTTGTATAAAACTTTTTTGGCAATTTTTTTTTTCATATTACAATATTTATTTAAATAAAAAGAAATTTTCTCACTGGCCATTGGGGATTTTTAGACTCACACTTTCTGACCGTTCGGGAAACGTTTACAGGAGACTCCTCATTATCCCAGGCAGGATTACAATGAGAGGATCCATCAGTTAGCATGGTCATTATCACAACTAAACCCTGATCCATAGAATAATAGAATGATAGAGTTAGAAGGGACCTCCCTGGGTTATCTGGTCCAACCCCCTGCTCAAAGCAGGATTCACTAAATCTTCCCAGACATATGTTTGTCCAGCATTAAAACCTATAAGAATACAGTCCAAATCCTCAGAATGCTCAAAATGTATTTCTAGGGACCATATACCATAATGGAAGCAAAACGCCAAAATTTACAAATATACCAAATTTTATTTGAATAATATAGTAGACAGTAACAATATATTAATAATAAATGCGTGAGAAAAACCAATAACAGACACAAAAACAGAAAACAAAAAATTGTGCCAAGCAGCAAAAACACAGGGAACAGCCACACCGCAGTAGATATATATAGGAAGGCCCCTATCTGGGATGCCATATGTTTAAGCAGCCATGGTTAATTAGGTCATAATGGACCTAAAAGGAAGCGTTCAGACCTAATATAAAGAGACTAAGGTGATATGGTCTATCATGTACACCAGGGTGACTGGCTAGTTAAGACCGCTAGCACAACAGGTAAAAAAAGCAGTAGTATGTTACCATGCTGTACCTGTAGCCATGGCTAGTCTGTTGAGGGTGGGTGAGTCCTGCTGCCGTGCTGCCAGGTGCCTCGACGCGCGTTTTGCCCGATGAGCTTCGTCAGGAGGCGTGGCTAGTGCGGCAGGAGAAGTTCCCTATATGCTGCGTGCAATCAGACTTTAATGGAGGGCCGGTGTGTGGCATATGGCGGGTATTATGGGACGGATAATGTCATAGAAGCGACCGTATATCCGCAGTAATTGACCCATAGGGGTCGCAGGAATAAAGTAGCTAACAGGATGTAGAAAAGGACCTTCCAAATGTTGCACCAATGGTATTACTCCCAGATAGTCACATGATGTGGTCATGTGACCAGTGAGAGTATCCATTGTGCACAAAAGGACCTTACAGATTCCGGACCAATGAAAATGCTCAATTGTAGTCACATGTGGCCCATTTGTAAAAGGAGTAGTAGCAGTACAATGCACCAATCGGCGCACAGCTCTGTGATATCGTGCTCCCGCAAAATCGGCACCGCATGCAACCAAAGGGAGGAGCCTGTGTCATCCCCATGGTAACTACAGTAGCCAGATATCGTGACGAATACAGGACTACGATAGCGCACATGAGCAGTGCGTCTGGGTGAAGACAGAGTAAGCGATTGTAAAAGCAAATAACAGAAAAAGTAGAAAAAATATATGTTGCATAACACGGACTAAGTAAAATCTAACGAACCTAGATAAAACATTGGATATTAATGTAAGAGAAATTATGCATGTAAATAATACATTTAAGATATATTATTAACAAAGTACTGGTCTAAATAATTAATTAAATATGGTCCAAACGGTATTGGATTCAAGTAGATCGCTGATGTTGTTATTATTCAGTCGCGATTCTTTTTTGTATATAATGTCCGTATGAGTAGCTCCAAAATCATTCGATGGCTTCAGACGTCCTGCAAATCTCCATAATATTTGGCAGCAGCACCATAAATATGTCCAGATTGAAAATGGAATACTTGAATGAGGGGGTAGATATGGAAAGGGCGTATATGAGCAGTAATCTGAAAAACTAATGCAAATAACAGACAGTTAAAAACCACATAGATTATGTACATAACAAATTAAAATAAAAGAGAACTAATTAAAAATAGCGCCATAAAGATGTTATCAAGAAAATATATTTACAAAAAAGACTTGAAGCTAACAAACTCATTAAGACCAAAGGGAGTAACAGTGTTTAGAGTAACCATCCATTTAGTTTCTAATTGTAAGAGCTTGCGTTTGGCATCGCCCCCTCTACTGCCCATGTAAATTCTATCGATGCCACAAACTTTAAGACCTCTCGGGTTACAATTATGATGTTCACGGAAATGTCTAGGGATATTTTTTAGATTCGCATATTCGTTATCTGCCTTTTTAGCATTTATAATATCCCGTATGTGCTCTTGTATACGGACCTTCAAAGTTTTGGTAGTCATCGGGCGAAACGCGCGTCGAGGCGCCTGGCAGCACGGCAGCAGGACTCACCCACCCTCAACAGACCAGCCATGGCTACAGGTACAGCATGGTAACATACTACTGCTTTTTTTACCTGTTGTGCTAGCGGTCTTAACTAGCCAGTCACCCTGGTGTACATGATAGACTATATCACCTTAGTCTCTTTATATTAGGTCTGAACGCTTCCTTTTAGGTCCATTATGACCTAATTAACCATGGCTGCTTAAACATATGGCATCTCAGATAGGGGCCTTCCTATATATATCTACTGCGGTGTGGCTGTTCCCTGCGTTTTTGCTGCTTGGCACAATTTTTTGTTTTCTGTTTTTGTGTCTGTTATTGGTTTTTCTCACGCATTTATTATTAATATATTGTTACTGTCTACTATATTACTCAAATAAAATTTGGTATATTTGTAAATTTTGGCGTTTTGCTTCCATTATGGTATATGGTCCCTGTTGTGAGTTCCGTTCTGGAGCTCCCTCCTGTGGTTGCTAATGGTATTTTTGTGGGTTCTGCCCTTGGGCTCCCTCTGGTGGTTTCGAGTGGAACTGCTGCTCTGTTAGGTGGCTGTAGCAGCTGCCTTCACTAATCGACTAGCCTGGGTTTGCTATTTAAACCTGCTCTGGGCTTTATTTCATGCCTGCTGTCAATGTTCTTGGTTGGACTTGATTCTTTCCTTGGATTTCTCATATGGCCAGTCCTTGTCTGCAAAAGATAAGTTTTTGCTTGTATTTGTTTGTCCATTTGTTTGGACTCTATTGCTCTGCATTTTTGTCTCTTTTTGTCCAGCTTGTCACTATGTCTAGCTGGAAGCTCTGGGAAAGCAGATTTGCCCCTCCACACCGTGAGTCGGTGTGGAGTTCATTTTTGTAAACTCTGCGTGGATTTTGTAGTTTTTAATACTGACCGCACAGTATCCTTTGCTCTCTGTCTATCTAGTTTAGTTTTGGCCTCCCTTTGCTGAATTCTGATTTCATTTCTATGTACGTCATTTCCCTCTCCTTTCACAGTCAATATTTGTGGGGGCTGTCTTTCCTTTTGGGGGTTTCTCTGAGGCAAGATAGCTTTTTGTTTCCTTCTTTAGGGGTAGTTATGTGTGAGGCTGTGACGAGGTGTCTAGGGAGTGTCAGGAACATCCCACGGCTATTTCTAGTTGTGTTGTTAGGATTAGGGACTGCGGTCAGTAGAGATACCACCTTCTCAGAGCTCGTTCCATGTTGCGTTTTAGCCACCAGGTCATATCAGTGTGGCCTCTTAACCACCAGGTCATAACAGGTCCCTAGAAATACATTTTGAGCATTCTGAGGATTTGGACTGTATTCTTATAGGTTTTAATGCTTTTTGTCGCTCTGGAAGCATACATTTATTTGGGAAGAAAGTTTATAGGTTGTGATATGTTTATCCAGCCTCTGTTTGAAAATTTCCATGGAAGGGGAACTCACCACCTCTCGTGGCAGCCGGTTCCACTCATTGATCACCCTTCCCTTCACAATTTCATTAGATACTTCAATACAAAATATGGGGTTGAGATTTGAATATTATGACTATGTACATGTGTTGCTTCCTGAAACCAAAGGTTGTTAGCATCAATGGCTATTGTGAAAATTCTAAGATTTTTTATATGGATTGAGTTATGTAAAAAATAAATTGCCAATCTTTTTTAAAATACATGTAACACAAAAACCTTATTAATACAATAGGTTATTTTCTGATAACTTACCTTTAAAAGCTTAGCATGGTGTAAACCCCATGAACAATTCTTTACACCAAACCGAGCTCAAAATGTTGACCTCTTAGCCTCCCTAAGGACAGTATACATCGCTATCCTTTTTATTAGTATTGTTCTATGGATTAGTACAAAGAAATATATTAAAAAGTGTATTCTGAGCCGTATATACTGGTATATTGTAGGAAACTACCAGACTTGTGCAGCTTCTGTATTTAGCTCATAAGGCATTGCCTGGATTGGATATATTCATATCTCTGAATACTACTTATGACCTGATGTGGAGGGTTTGTTGACTCATATACTTTATTTTCCAATTTTGACTCTTCTGCAGAAATTGGAAGAGAAGTTGCGAAGTCAGTCAGATTATGAAGAAATTAAAACGGAGCTAAGGTGAGATTCATACCTCGCTCTGCAATTGTATTCTCTATCACGCTGATTAATAATGTGCTATGGGGAACACTCCACGCTCTCAGGTTTATAATGTAATAAATAAGATGGCGGTGTCACTAGTGGTTGTTTATACCTATTACAGTGCTGTATATATTTACCCTTCTGTCAAACACAAAATACATATCCATCTTTTATTGTATAAAACCTATACATCTACTAGAAGTGTTAATTGCACAGCCATACGAAGCTATCATCTTTATTTACACCTTAGAGGTAGGTAGAGTTTACAGAGCGAGTATTTCATATTTTTGCATTTATTGCCCCAGAGAAATTGTATTTTTATCATATTATCTTTTTTTTCTACTAATACAGATATTTCATAGCAAAATTTGATTTTTTATTATTTTTTTAATAAAAAATACCATTTAGACTGTGGAGTGACCCCATAAAAAAAGATCCGTGGCCCCTTTAATACGATGGTGATGCCGGGATCTCATCAGTTACAGGATTTCTCCCAACCCTTAGATCAGTCTGATCTTGAACCACAATGCATTGCTGTCCAAGATCAGATCAATTTGCATGAACGTGTGCATGAGCCGTTAGATTATATTGAGATAACATTTTATTTTCAGGTGGGTTTGGAGCAGGACGACCCCAAAAACTGCCTGAAAATGTGCCCAGAAAATGCAGAAAAGAATGAATATATTGATTTCTATGTAAAAATGACTTGTTCATATGTTCCAGCTTTTGAGCTGTTAAAAGAAGTGAGATGAACATTCTTCAGGTGTTTTCTGCTTGCGAGACGCGCCGTACTCCAAGAAGCCAGTATGATGTTTTGTAAGCATTTTTGTTTGAAAAACCGCAAGAGGTTTTTTCATTGTTAAATGGAGTTTTAAAAAAATCTGGAAAATGCCAGCACAAAAAAAGCTGAAAAAAAACTCTCACAAAATCCATTGGCAGTCCAAAAATGCAAAAAAAGCCCTCTGCATATGAGCAAAAACACTAATAGATACTTTAGGGTTAAAAAACAGAGAAGTGCCTTATTCTTACATGTCTAGATGGCTTCTCATGAAGAGTCCGATGCTGCTAATAGAGGATGAGATGGCCTCTTTATCCACCTCAAAGTCTCCTGCAATCACTCCCAGCTTTTGTCTAAGGGTTCGCTTACATCTGTGTATATAAAGTAGCTGAGATTCTCAGGCAGAAAAGTTGGAGAGTGTCATGTGTTTTTTTTCTCACCTATCATCCGTATGCCATATTCGAGTGCAATGCGAGTTTGCTTTTTTGTTCTCACCTAGCATCCTTATGACATACAAATGCAATCCATATGTAATACATTTTTAACCCCTCTCTGACCTTAGACGTACTATCCCGTCGAGGTGACCTGGGCCTATCTGACCCTCGACGGGATAGTACGTCATAGCGATCGGCCGCACTCACGGGGGGAGCTCTGACTATCGCAGCTGACATCTGGCACTATGTGCCAGGAGCGGTCACGGACTTTTTGCAATAAAAAGCGTCTTTTAGTGTGTGACGGCTGCCAGTCATAAAAAGCCGCTAAAAAACCCGCTATAAAAGAAAAATCAAACCCCCCCTTCATCACCACCTTAGTTAGAGAAAAATAAAAAAATTTAAAAAATGTATTTATGTCCATTTTCCCATTAGGGTTAGGGGTTAGGGCTAGGGTTAGGGCTAGGGTTAGGGTTGGGGCTAGGGTTAGAGCTAGGGTTAGAACTACGTTAGGGTTGGGGTTAGGGCTACAATTAGGGTTGGGGCTAAAGTTAGGGATAGGGATGGGGCTAAAGTTAGGGTTAGGGTTAGGGTTGGGGCTAAAGTTAGGGTTAGGGTTGGGGCTAAAGTTAGGGTTGGGGCTAAAGTTAGGGTTTGGATTACATTTACGGTTGTGATTAGGGTTAGGGGTGTGTCAGGGTTAGGGGTGTGATAAGGGTTATGGTTGGGATTAGGGGTGTGTTGTAGTTAGGGGTGTGGTTAGGGTTGGGATTAAAGTTAGAGGTGTGGTTAGAGTTGGGATTAGAGGTGTGTTGGGGTTAGAGGTGTGGTTGCGATTTTTGTTAGGGGCATGTTAGGGTTAGGGATGTGGTTAGGGTTATGGTGAGGGTTGGGATTAGGGTTAGGGGTGTGTTTGGGTTAGGGTTTCAGTTAGAATTGGGGACTTCCACTGTTTAGGCACATCAAGGGCTCTCCAAACGCGACATTGCGTCCGATCTCAATTCGAGCCAATACTGCGTTGAAAAAGTAAAACAGTGCTCCTTCCCTTCTGAGCTCTCTCGTGCACCCAAACAGTGGTTTACCCCCACATATGGGGTATCAGCGTACTCAGGACAAATTAGACAACAACTTTTGGCGTCCAATTTCTCTTGTTACTCTTGGGAAAATAAAAATTTGGGGGGCTAATAAACCATTTTTTTTTAATAAATTTATTTTTTATTTTCACAGCTCTGCGTTAAACTGTAGTGAAACACTTGGGGGCTCAAAGTTCTCACAACACATCTAGATAAGTTCCTTGGGGGGGTCTAGTTTCCAATATGGGGTCACTTGTGGGGGGGTTTTTACTGTTTAGGTACATCAGGGGCTCTGCAAATGCAATGTGATGCCTACAGACCAATCCATCTAAGTCTGCATTCGAAATGGCGCTTCTTCCCTTTCGAGCTCTGCCATGCGCCCAAATGGTGATTCCCCCCCCACATATGGGGTATCGGCGTACTCAGGACAAATTGGACAACAACTTTTGGGGTCCAATTTCTCCTGTTACCCTTGGAAAAATCCAAAACTGAGGGCTAAAAAATAATTTTTGTGGAAAAAAAATTATTTTTTATTTTCACGGCGTTATAAACTGTAGTGAAACACTTGGGGGTTCAAAGCTCTCACAACACATATAGATAAGTTCCTTAGGGGGTCTACTTTCCAAAATGGTGTCACTTGTGGGGGGTTTCAATGTTTAGGCACATCAGGGGCTCTCCAAACACAACATGGTGTCCCATCTCAATTCCAGTCAATTTTGCATTGAAAAGTCAAACGGCGCTCCTTCCCTTCTGAGCTCTGCCATGCGCCCAAACAGTGATTCCCCCACATATGGGGTATCAGCGTATTCAAGTCAAATTTCACAACAACTTTTTGGGTCCAATTTCTTCTCGTACCCTTAAGAAAATAAAAAAATGGGGGCGAAAAGATCATTTTTGTGAAAAAATATGATTTTTTATTTTTACGGCTCTACATTATAAACTTCTGTGAACCAGCTGGTGGGTTAAAGTGCTCACCACACATCTAGATAAGTTCCTTAGGGGGTCTACTTTCCAAAATGGTGTCAATTGTGGGGGGTTTCAATGTTTAGGCACATCAGGCGCTCTCCAAACGCAACATGGCGTCCCATCTCAATTCTAGTCAATTTTGCATTGAAATGTCAAACGGTGCTCCTTCCCTTCCAAGCTCTGCCATGCGATCAAACAGTGGTTTACCCTCACATATGGGGTATCAGCGTACTCAGGACAAATTGTACAACCACTTTTGGGGTCCATTTTCTCCTGTTACCCTTGGTAAAATAAAACAAATTGGAGCTGAAGTAAATTTTTTGTGAAAAAAAGTTAAATGTTCGGTTTTTTTTTTAAACATTCCAAACATTCCTGTAAAACACCTGAAGGGTTAATGAACTTCTTGAATGTGGTTTTGAGCACCTTGAGGGGTGCAGTTTTTAGAATGGTGTCACACTTGGTTATTTTCTATCGTGTAGACCCCTCAAAGTGACTTCAAATGTTATGTGGTCCCTAAAAAAAAGGGTGTTGTAAAAATGAGAAATTGCTGGTCAACTTTTAACCCTTATAACTCCCTAACAAAAAAAATTTTGGTTACAAAATTGTGCTGATGTAAAGTAGACATGTGGGAAATGTTACTTATTAAGTATTTTGTGTGACATATCACTGTGATTTAAGGGCATAAAAATTCAAAGTTAGAAAATTGCGAAAGTTTCAACATTTTTGCCAAATTTCTGTTTTTTTTTCACAAATAAACGCAGGTAATATCAAAAAAATTTTACCACTGTCACGAGAAAACAATGTCAGAATCATCAAGATCCGTTGAAGCGTTCCAGAGTTATAACCTCATAAAGGACAGTGGTCAGAATTGTAAAAATTGGCCCAGTCATTATTGTGCAAACCTCCCTTGGGGGTAAAGGGGTTAAGATCAGCTTTTAACCCCTTAACGATGATATGCCGCTGATATACCTTTTAACGGCTGCAGTCAAAGGTACTTATTCCTCAGTGCCGCTTTTTAATGTTGGAAATTCTCTGGGGTCTCGGGTACAGAGGGTAGCCGAGACCCCAGAGAACATGATTAGGATTGGTTTTTACCTTTCCCAGTGTTGTGATCGCCAGAGGAGAGAGAATATGGGGTCCCTCGAACCCCTCCCTCCGGTCCCTCCCGCTCCATCCCACAGCCCAGCACGTCATCTTCCCAGAATAAAATGTCGGGCGCATGAGCAGTGCGTCCGCCAAGATCTGCCGGCCGGCACCTAGCAACAACGCGAGATTTTTTCTATTGGTTCATTTTTTCCTTCTACATTACTATAGTTCTCGTGAAGCACCTGAAGGGTTAATAAACTTCTTGACTGTGGTTTTGAGCACCTTGATTGGTGCAGTTTTTAGAATGGTGTCACTTTTGGTCATATTTACCCCCCAAACTAACTTCAACTGTGAGATGGTCCCTAAAAAAATTATTTTGTAAATTTTGTTGGAAAAATGAGAAATCGCTGGTCAACTTTTAACCCTAATAACATCCTAACAAAAGAATAATTATGCTAACAAAATTGTGCTGTTGTAAAGTTGACATGTGGGAAATGTTATGTAATAACTATTTTGTGTGACACGACTCTCTGATTTAATGGCACAAAAACTAAAAGTTTGAAAATTGAAAAATTGACAAATTTTCAAAAGATTTGCCAAATTTCATTGTTTTCATACATAAACGCAAGTCATGTCAAATAAATTTTACCACTAACATGAAGTGCAATATGTCACGAAAAAACACTCTCAGAATCAGTGGAATCCGTTGAAGCGTTCCAGAGCTATAAGCTCATAAAATGACAGTGGTCAGAATTGTAAAAACTGGCTTGGTCATTAGGTACAAAATTGGCTCGGTCACTAAGAAGTTAAGTACAGCAATTGTCTATGTCATTGCAATCTAATTTACTAACTAGTAAAACAATCTTATATACAGATATAGATAGAAATATGTCAGTGATATCTGCACTGCTCAAAAAAATAAAGGGAACACTAAAACACCAAAACCGCCAAAACACGACGCATCCAGTGCACGACGGACGCGACGTATGGCCATATGTCGCGATCCGTCGGCAATACAAGTCTATGGGAAAAAAAATGCATCCTGCGGGCACATTTGCAGGATGCGTTTTGTTAATAGTTAAGTGAGTCCTTATTTGATTATAATGCCTTGTTATTTGGGGAATAAGAAGTAATTTAGTCACATCAGTTCCTTTTACTGTAAATCAGTCCCATTATGAGAAAGCTAATAGTTTTTGATTGATTGAGCTGAAGTACAGCCTCTGATCACAGACTATGAAGTGCGCAGTGTCCCTTAGGCTTTTTCGAATTCAGTACCAAAACTCTAGTTCACTCTCACTGAGGGAATATAGGGCAGCACATTTGACAGTTGGATTGAAATGTGCAGGATCATTGCTTTGCTGTACATTGTGTCTGGATTCCTGAGGGAGCTGGTGACAAGCTCACTATCCCGGGCCCTAGAGACTAGCACTTCACTATTATCTCCCAGAACAGATGTCATGTCGATGATGTATCAGATCATCGTCTTTACGTAGGCACAGTTACAGAGCCAAACAATCTCTGTAAAGTAGGGAGGAAGGACATGATGATTAGTAGCCCATGCACACTTTATGGTTGCAATAACACTTACAGTCATGGCCAAAAGTATTGACACCCCTGCAATTCTATCAGATAATACTCATTTTCTTCCTGAAAATGATTGCAAACACAAATTATTTGGTATTATTATCATTTAATTTGCCTTAAATGAAAAAACACAAAAAGAATTGTCCTAAAGCCAAATTGGATATAATTCCACACCAAACATAAAAAAAGGGGTGGACAAAAGTATTGGCACTGTTCGAAAAATCATGTGATGCTTCTCTAATTTATGTAATTAACAGCACCTGTAACTTACCCGTGGCACCTAACAGGTGTTGGCAATAACTAAATCACACTTGCAGCCAGTTGACATGGATTAAAGTTGACTCAACCTCTGTCCTGTGTCCTTGTGTGTACCACATTGAGCATGGAGAAAAGAAAGAAGACCAAAGAACTGTCTGAGGACTTGAGAAACCAAATTGTGAGGAAGCATGAGCAATGTCAAGGCTACAAGTCCATCCTAAATGTTCCTGTGTCTACCGTGCGCAGTGTCATCAAGAAGTTTAAAGCCCATGGCACTGTGGCTAACCTCCCTAGATGTGGACGGAAAAGAAAAATTGACAAGAGATTTCAACGCAAGATTGTGCGGATGTTGGATAATGAACCTCAACTAACATGCAAACAAGTTCAAGCTGCCCTGCAGTCCGAGGGTACAACAGTGTCAACCCGTCGGCATCTGAATGAAAAGGGACTGTATGGTAGGAGACCAAAGAAGACCCCACTTCTTACCCCAAGACATAAAAAAGCCAGGCTGGAGTTTGATAAAACTTACCTGAAAAAGCCTAAAAACGTTTTGGAAGAATGTTCTCTGGTCAGATGAGACAAAAGTAGAGCTTTTTGGGCAAAGGCATCAACATAGAGTTTACAGGAGAAAAAAAGAGGCATTCAAAGAAAAGAACACGATCCCTACAGTCAAACATGGTGGAGGTTCCCTGATGTTTTGGGGTTGCTTTGTTGCTTCTGGCACTGGACTGCTTAACCGTGTGCATGGCATTATGAAGTTTGAAGACTACCAACAAATTTTGCAGCATAATGTAGGGCCCAGTGTGAGAAAGCTGGGTCTCCCTCCAAGGTCATGGGTCTTCCAGCAGGACAATGACCCAAAACACACTTCAAAAAGCACTAGAAAATGGTTTGAGAGAAAGCACTGGAGACTTCTAAGGTGGCCAGCAATGAGTCCAAACCTGAATCTCATAGAACACCTGTGGAGAGATCTAAAAATGGCAGTTTCAAGAAGGCACCCTTCAAATATCAGGGACCTGGAGCAGTTTGCCAAAGAAGAATGGTCTAAAATTCCAGCAGAGCATTGTACGAAACTCATTGATGGTTACCGGAAGCGGTTGGTCGCAATTATTTTGGCTAAAGGTTGTGCAACCAAGTCTTAGGCTGAGGGTGCCAATACTTTTGTCTGGCCCATTTTTGGAGTTTTGTGTGAAATGATCAATGTTTTGCTTTTTGCTTCATTCTCTTTTGTGTTTTTTCATTTAAGACAAATTAAATGAAGATAATAATACCAAAGAATTTGTGATTGCAATCATTTTCAGGAAGAAACTGAGTATTATCTGACAGAATTGCAGGGGTGTCAATACTTTTGGCCATGACTGTAATACTTCATATTCTATATTCAGCACTTCTATGTTTTTAGCTTTATCTGTAGCGTATACTGTAAGATATTAATTGCTAACAGCTCACTAGAGAGATCATTTTGACATATTGCCCTCTACCTAGTTTTATCAGTAACAATTGAGATTACGCCAGCTCTTAAAGGGAAGTTATCATCAGAAAATGAAATATTGTTTAAATCAGGTTTTTGGATTAAATATATTTTCAAAAACAAAATGGCAATGATTATGTTTTGCTCTTTTTTTCATATACGATAATGATCTTTATAGAAACAAAAAATAGCTGACATCAACCCCAAACTTCATTATCACAATTGCTACTGCACCAAAGAAATTGGGAAGAGCAAGGCGAAGCGCCAGAATTGGCGCATCTCATGTGATGCATGACTTCTGGGGTGGCTGTGGGCTGGTATTTTTAAGCTGGGAAGGCCCAAATAACCCTGGACCTTCCCAGTCTGATGATATCAGCTCTCGGCTGTCTGCTTACCCTTTGCTGGTTAACAAAAATAGGGGGGAACTTTGATTTTTTTAATTTATTTATTTGTTAAAATGCTATCCAATAAACTCCACAGGGTGAAATTTTATAATATGTCGGGAAGGTTGTGCAATTATATGTCTGCCGCTCTGTCTATATGTTTGTCTATATGTCTGTCTATATCTATCTCTATCTATTATCTATCTCTATAGATCCCACAGAAAAAAAAGAGACTCAATTTCCTATTTTTAATGTAAAAATCCTTTATTGGTACATCAGTTCAAAGGGATATACTGTACCTATTAAAACCATTTAAAAAGAGAAAATAGGGGAATGTGTAGGATGCAAATAATAGGCCCAGGGCACAATATAAAAGCACCACATTGACTGTAAATATAAAATGGATATGTATACATTTAACCCCTTCATGACCTTGGACGTATCAATAAATCCAGGTTGCCGGGTACTTACGACCTTGGATGTATGGATATGTTAAGGAGATTTTCACGATCGCTGCCAGGTGTCGGCTGGTTCAGACAGCTGACACTTGGCACCGCTTTCTTCACTTTAACCCCCTAAATGCCGCAACTGCAGCATTTAGCAAGCAGGCAGAGGGAAGAAAGCCCCTCTGCTTTGGATCGGTGCCCCTGCCACGTCACCATGAGTGCCTGATCATTGCCATAGTGACCCAATGTCGTCATGACAACATCCAGGTCACCAGGCACTAGTAAGAGGCACTTGCAGTGCATGATCTAACTAACTTGTGTCTGCAGGGCTGACATGCTATAAGGTATAGCAATGCTCCTGAAACAACATTTTTTGGGTGAAATATATTTTTTCTTCATTTCCACAGATCAACGTTGTAAAATTCTGTAAAGCACCTTGATAGATTCCTTGAGGGTATACTTTCCAAAACGTGGACACTTGTGGGGTTTTCCACTGTTTAGGAACATAAGTGCTCCCAAACACGACATGACATCAGCAGATCATTTCATGAAAGTTTGCATTCCAAAACGTCACTCCTTTTCTGAGCTCTTTCGTGCACCCAAACAGTAGTTTAGCCCCACATATGGGGTATCTGCATACTCAAGAGAAATTGCACAATAACATTTGGGGTCTATTTTCTCCCATTACCTTCTGAAAATAAAAAAATTCGGACTAAATTTGTATGGGAAAAATGTGATTTTTTTATTTTCACGGCTCTATGTTGTAAACTTCTGTGAAGCACCTGGGAGTTCAAGGTGCCAGGCACACATCTAGATAAAGGTACCTTCACACATAACGATATTGTTAACGATATCGTTGCTTTTTGTGACGTAGCAACGATATCGTTAATAAAATCGCTATGTGTGACAGCGACCAACGATCAGGCCCCTGCTGGGAGATCGTTGGTCGCTGAAGAAAGTCCAGAACTTTATTTCGTCGCTGGATCTCCCGTGGACATCGCTGGATCGGCGTGTGTGACACCGATCCAGCGATGTCTTCACTGGTAACCAGGGTAAACATCGGGTAACTAAGCGCAGGGCCGCGCTTAGTAACCCGATGTTTACCCTGGTTACCATCCTAAAAGTAAAAAAAACAAACAGTACATACTTACCTAACGCTGTCTGTCCTCCAGCGCTGTGCTCTGCTCTCCTCCTGTACTGTCTGTGAACGTCGGTCAGCCGGAAAGCAGAGCGGTGACGTCACCGCTCTGCTTTCCGGCCGCTGTGCCCACACAGACAGTACAGGAGGAGAGCAGAGCACAGCGCTGGAGGACAGACAGCGTTAGGTAAGTATGTACTGTTTGTTTTTTTTACTTTTAGGAAGGTAACCAGGGTAAACATCGGGTTACTAAGCGCGGCCCTGCGCTTAGTTACCCGATGTTTACCCTGGTTACCGGCATCGTTGGTCGCTGGAGAGCGGTCTGTGTGACAGCTCTCCAGCGACCAAACAGCGACGCTGCAGCGATCCGGATCGTTGTCGGTATCGCTGCAGCGTCGCTTAATGTGAAGGGACCTTTAGTTCAGTGAGGGGTCTAATTTCCAAAATTGTTTAGGCACATCAGGGGCTCTCCAAACGCGACATGACGTCCACTAACTATTCCAGAAAATGTTGCTTTCAAACAGTCAAATGGCGTTCCTTCCCTTTCAAGCCCTGCTGTGCGCCCAAACATTAGTTTTCCTCCACATATTGGGTATCGGCGTACTCATGAGAAATTGCACAACAAATTGTATGATACAATTTCTCCTGTTACCTTTACTACAAATGCAAAATTGAGGGCTAAAAAACATTTTTGTTGGAAAAATTTTATTTTTTACTTTCACGTTTCAATGTTATAAACTTCTGAGAAGCTCCTGGAGGTTCAAGGTGCTCATCACACATCTATATAAGTTCCCTGAGAGGTCTAACATAGTAACATAGTAACATAGTTAGTAAGGCCGAAAAAAGACATTTGTCCATCCAGTTCAGCCTATGTTCCATCATAATAAATCCCCAGATCTACGTCCTTTTACAGAACCTAATAATTGTATGATACAATATTGTTCTGCTCCACTTTTCGGGGGTTTCTGCTGTTTAGGCACATCAGGAACTCATTATTCCAGCAAATTTTGCATTCAAAAAGTCAAATGGCGCTCCTTCCCTTCCAAGCCCTGCTGTGTGCGCAATCAGTAGTTTTCCTCCACATATTGGGTATTGACATACTTAGGAGAAATTGCACAACAAATTTGCAGTTTCTTCTGTTACCCTTGTGAAAATGCAAAATTTCAGGCTAAAAAAATATTTTTTGTGGGAAAAATTAGTTTTTTTTAATTTTCTCAGCTAAATGTTATAAATTTTTGTGAAGCATCCATCTTTAATGGACTGATCTTTTTAAAACTAGGGCTTTATCCGTGTTATCTCTTAATCTGGCATCAATGCGACCTCATAAGAGCCAGATTCTTAGTTGTCAGGCGCAGAAAATACTGTATGTAAAAAACCTCCTGGTAAGTTAGAAAATATAAGTTTTTTTAAATTAGAGATTTCTCCTAATGTTTATTCTCTTTAGGGCTCATTTAGAAAATAGTTCCTAAGCTGGTCCCGAAAAGTCAGACGAGTGTCATGCAAGTGTCATGCAAGAAAGTTTTCAAACTGCGAGCGGTGACATCAGTGAGGTTACCGGGGATCATCAGCCATGAACACCGGTGACCTTTTTCACGTCAGCTCTACATACTGCAGGAGCATTTACTGTACTCGTCTGATGAAAAGTCGGATTTCCTATGAGATGGGTGCGTAAAAATCGCATGGCACACAGACCATTTATGACGATTTTTTTTTCTCGCACCCATTGACTTGCATTGGTGAATCTCGTCCGATATATGCAATCATTTGCAGCATGCTGCTTTTTTCTCAGTCCAATCTGAGCTGAGAAAAAAATCTCAGATGAGCATTGAATAACGATAGTCAGAGTGCAGTCCAATTTTTTATCGATTTGCACTCATACTTTTTTTTACAGAGATGAGTATGAGCCTTTATTATGTTTTCTGCTTCTGGCATTGAGAAATTACATAATTTGGCAGTTCTGGTTGGAATAAGTGATGGCTTATTAATCAGATTTTCTGGATTATTAGATACTTGACTAAATCATTTTACTGTATTTAGAAAACCTTTTTATTTTAACTGTGAAACGGAGTGGTCAAAAAGTGGAATTTTTAAAAAAAACTTAGACCCTGAGTCATTGGACACCAAAGTGTTTTGTGGATATATAGTTCAGGGAATCTGGACTGCCAGCTACAATTAAAAGGGATATCGGATCAGTGGGGGTCCGACACCCAGCATTCCTATCTATTGGCTGTTTCCAGCTCCAACAGTGTACACCGTGAAAGGATCCAGAACAGCACAGCTCTGTTCACAGTGTAGTGGAAGGTTGCTGTGAAATTTTTTTTTGCTCCTGTTCATTTCAGAAGTAGCTACACGGCAGTTCTCGGCATCGTCCATTGACGGTGCTGTCCTGGCGCCATTTACTGTTTATATCTGACCATCCCCGTATATGGTAACTACTGATTGATAGGGTTGCTAAATGAGTTGATATTGATGACCTCTCCTAAAGATTCATTTCATTCTGCTGTCAAAATGACAGCAATATCCTAAAGCCAGGATGAAAAGAGATCTTCAGTAACTTCAACTACATAGTCTACAGTAAAATGCACAAATGTTGTAGTTCACAAAACGTCGTAAGCAATAGTGCATTAAGTACGGTAGTTAATATTTTCTTTCATTGCTATAAGATACACAACACAATGGTGTAAACATCTCATCTTCATGTATAACCTGTATTGAGTGGTGGCAGAACAGAACTTGTCTGCTGTTGTCGCTTTATTGTCACTTGATTAATCTCTGATTTTTGTGCAGATCTTTATTCCTGCAGCATGCTGTTTTATGATATCAAGTAGAATTCTTTTTCCTTTCTTACAGCATATTGAAAGCTATGAAGTCTGCTACATCCAGCTGTGATCTAACCATAGTACGTAATCTGAACAATGTTTAATTCAAAAATACTATTTACACATTGATGATTATATTTAGCAGTCACTAATAAAAGTATGCCACTTGTTTAATGCAGGAGACCTCCAAGTCAGAAGGCAACGTATCAATCAAAAAAGAAGCATTTTTCCCTGCACAGACCTATCTACCAGAAAAGCAGAGCATCATCCCCAGTTGTGGTATGTGTGAAATTCTGGTCCTAACTGGGCCCAGACCAACAGTACCCATTTACCAAATTAATGATTATCCTAAATTGTTATAATCTCTCCCCTCGATATTGCAATGCTGATAAGATTTAACTTATCTAAATTACTATAAAATATACGTAATATACAGTATTATATAGGGCAAACATATTCCACTGCATTAATTGTACATGGATTGCAGTCACATTCAGGGTCGGACTGGGGTGTCTGGGCCCATAGGGGGGATTGAACCTATGGGCCTACCCTACAGCTATATACAAATATCTGTAGGCCGTTATCCCTGTTATAGTGGAACATTGACTGTAAAACACAGGAGGCTCCTGCACATCTACTGCATCTATGCACATCCACCATAACTGAGATGTACAATTATGGAATTTTGCATTAAAGGGGTTCTTTCGTTAAAACAAGTTATCACCGATCCATGGGCTCTACCGGATAGGTGATCTCTTAGGTCCGACCATTAGAAACTGCACTGATCAGAAGAATGAGGAAGTTTTATCCCTGAAAGGACTCTTCTCCCCATTTTACAGTAGGTATGGAAAGTATTCAGACCTCTTTAAATTTTTCACTCTTTGTTTCATTGCAGCCATTTGGTAAATTCAAAAAAGTTCACTCCATCTAGACTGAAAAAAAAAAACAGAAATACAGAAGATTTTGCAAATTTATTAAAAAAGAAAAACTGAAATTTCACATGGTCATAAGTATTCAGACCCTTTGCTCAGTATTGAGTAGACCCTTTTGAGCTAGTACAGCCATAAGTCTTCTTAGAAATGATTCAACAAGTTTTTCACACCTGGATTTGGGGCTCCTCTGTCTTTGTTCCTTGCAGATCCTTTCCAGCTCTATCAGGTTGTATGGTGAACGTTGGTGGACAGCCATTTTCAGGTCTCTCCAGAGATGCTCAATTGCGTTTAGGTCAGGTCTCTGCCTGGGCCAGTCAAGAATGGCCACAGAGTTGTTCTGAAGCCACTCTTTTGTTATTTTAGCTGTGTACTTAGGGTCATTGTCTTGTTGAAAGGTGAACCTTCGGCCAAGTCTGAGGTCCAGAGCACTCTGGAAGAGGTTTTCTTCCAGGATATCTCTGTACTTGGCCGCATTCATGTTTCCTCCAATTGCAACTAGTGGTCCTTTCCCTGCTGCTGAAAAACACCCCCATAGCATGATGCTGCCACCACCATGTTTCACTGTTGGGATTGTATAGGGCTAGTGATGAGTAGTGCCTGGTTTTCTCCACACATACTGCATAGAATTATCACCAAACCGGTCTATCCTCATCTCATCAGACCAGAGAATCTTATTTCTCATAGTCTGGGAGTCCTTCATGTGTTTTTTTTAGCAAACTCTATGCAGACTTTCATATGTCTTGCACTGAGGAGAGGCTTCCGTCGGGCCACTCTGCCATAAAGGGCTGACTGGTGGAGGGCTGCTGTGATAGTTGACTTTATGGAACTTTCTCCCATCTCCCTACTCCATCTCTGGAGCTCAGCCACAATGATCTTGGGGTTCTTCTTTACCTCTCTCACCAAGGCTCTTCACCCACGATTGCTCAGATTAGCTGGATGGCGGGTCTAGGAAGACTTCTGGTGGTCCCAAACTTCCATTTAAGGATTATAGAGGCCAGTGTGCTCTTAGAAACCTTGAATGAGTACTGCAGAAATTCTGTTGTTATCTTGGCCAGATCTGTGCCTTGCAACAATTCTGTCTCTCAGCTCCTTAGCCAGTTCCTTTGACCTCATGATTCTCATTTGGTCTGACATACACTGTGAGCTGTAATGTCTTATATAGACAGGGGTGTGCCTTTCCAAATCAAGTCCTATCCGTTTAATTAAACACAGCTGGACTCCAATGAAGGAGTAGAACCATCTCAAGGAAATGGACAGCATGTGACTTAAATATGAGTGTCTGAGCAAAGGGTCTGAATACTTATGAGCATGTTATATTTCAGTTTTTCTTTTTTATAAAATTTTCAAAAATGTCTACATTTCTGTTTTTTTTCAGTCTAGATGGGGTGCAGAGTGTACACTAATGTGAAAAAAAATGAACTTTTTTGAATTTACCAAATGGCTGCAATGAAACAAAGAGTGAAAAATTTAAAGGGGTCTGAATACTTTCCGTACCCACTGTAAAATGCAGCGGCAGGTGGGATATTTGACCTCAACTCCATTCACTCTCTTTGGGGCTTCCAGAAATACACAAGTGCAGCCACTGAGGGAATGAATTGATCAGTGGTCAAGTTGAACATGGCACTACAGTTTAATGGGGATAAAAGCTCCACATTCTGCAGTCAAACCCCCATCAATCAATACGTTATCATTTATTCTGTGGAAAGATGATTACTTTTTTCAAAGAAGAACCCCTGTAAGGGCATTTCTGCCGCTGTGTTTCAAGTATTTAATTTTTAATGGAAATAAAGAATCTTCTCCTAATTAATATCAGAGAGGACAAATGACCACCATACACAACACGATCCACTATACCAAGACCAATACTACCACATACAGTGAAGAAATACCATCATACCATGACCAGACCACATAGTGACTGAATAATACCACATACAAGGGACAAATACAACACACCATGACCAGTCCACTTATTAACCGAATGATATCACATATTACCAGCATATAGTGACCAAATAATACCACATACAAGTGACAAATACTGCCACACCGTGACCAGACCACAAATTACCACCACATAGTGACTGAATACTGCAATACTGATCATGAATACAAACCACACTACTAACAACACTGTTATTACCACTAGTGACATTATACACAGGAGCTCTCTATATAGTGTCAGTGTACAGGTAATACAGAGGGATCACCAGTGACATTATACATAGGAGCTCTGTATACAGTGTCAGTGTACAGGTAATACAGCAATCACCAGTGACATTATGCACAGGACCTCTGTATATAGTGTCAGTATACGTGTAATAAAGTCATCATCAGTGACATTATATACAACAGCTTTGTATATAGTGTCAGTGTACAAGTAATATAGTGATCACCAGTAACATTATACACAGGAACTCTGTACACAGTATATCGTGTTTAGTGTGCGTGTCAATGTGATACACTGACTCACCAGTGATGTATGTAGTTAAAGTCCTTCAACTTCGCTTTTCTTCGTCATACAGCACAGACCGCTATCACTTCTTCCAGCCAGGACCTGTTTCTGCAAAAAATAACACACAGTCATCAAGAGCTGATCGCTTCCAGAGCACATTCCTCACTTTTTCCCCGACTTCCACACTACATCAGATGAAGAAAAAAGCGACGTAGTGCCACCCTGCGCAGTAACAGGAACCCCCCTTTTGTTCCTTCCATGGAAAACAGTTTCCTAATAAGTAAATTATATTACAGTAGTAATAATGTCCCTAATTGGACTCTAAAGAAATTATGTTCCCCACTTGTCACCATAAACTAATATAGCATGTTCCTCATTCTGGCCCCCAAACAGTAATTAAGTCCCTCATCCTGGCCCCCTTTATTTAATAATCTCGCCCAGTCTAGCACCCTTTGTAATATGCCACAGCCTGGCCCCCTATGTCCCTTGCCCAACCTGGCATCCAGATATCCATCCTACCCCCCCCCCCCCCCAGCTATCCATACTGGCCCACATATGTTGCTTGTCCTTCCCACCCCCTATATATCTGTCCTGGCCCCTTCATATATCCATCCTGGCTCCTTCAATACATCCATCCTGGCTTCCCCATATATCCATACTGGCTCCCCCATGTTTCCATCCTGGCCCCTCTATATATACTTCCTGGCTCCCCCATATATCTATCCTGGCCACTCCAGGTATCCATCCTAGCTCCCCCCATATATCCATCCTGTCCCCCCCCCCCCCCAGATATCCATCCTGGCCCTCTATATATTCATCATAGCCCTGCATATATATTAATCTTGGCTTCCCATGTGTATGCAGCATGGCCCACCATATATCCATCTTGGCCCCCATATACAGTTAGGGCCAGAAATATTTGGACAGTGACACAATTTTCGCGAGTTGGGCTCTGCATGCCACCACATTTGATTTGAAATGAAACCTCTACAACAGAATTCAAGTGCAGATTGTAACGTTTAATTTGAAGGGTTGAACAAAAATATCTGATAGAAAATGTAAGAATTGTACACATTTCTTTACAAACACTCCACATTTTAGGAGGTCAAAAGTAATTGGACAAATAAACATAACCCAAACAAAATATTTTTATTTTCAATATTTTGTTGCAAATCCTTTGGAGGCAATCACTGCCTTAAGTCTGGAACCCATGGACATCACCAAACGCTGGGTTTCCTCCTTCTTAATGCTTTGCCAGGCCTTTACAGCCGCAGCCTTCAGGTCTTGCTTGTTTGTGGATCTTTCCGTCTTAAGTCTGGATTTGAGCAAGTGAAATGCATGCTCAATTGGGTTAAGATCTGGAGATTGACTTGGCCATTGCAGAATGTTCCACTTTTTGGCACTCATGAACTCCTGGGTAGCTTTGGCTGTATGCTTGGGGTCATTGTCCATCTGTACTATGAAGCGCCGTCCAATCAACTTTGCAGCATTTGGCTGAATCTGGGCTGAAAGTATATCCCAGTACACTTCAGAATTCATCCGGCTACTCTTGTCTGCTCTTATGTCATCAATAAACACAAGTGACCCAGTGCCATTGAAAGCCATGCATGCCCATGCCATCACGTTGCCTCCACCATGTTTTACAGAGGATGTGGTGTGCCTTGGATCATGTGCCGTTCCCTTTCTTCTCCAAACTTTTTTCTTCCCATCATTCTGGTACAGGTTGATCTTTGTCTCATCTGTCCATAGAATACTTTTCCAGAACTGAGCTGGCTTCTTGAGGTGTTTTTCTGCAAATTTAACTCTGGCCTGTCTATTTTTGGTATTGATGAATGGTTTGCATCTAGATGTGAACCCTTTGTATTTACTGTCATGGAGTCTTCTCTTTACTGTTGACTTAGAGACAGATACACCTAATTCACTGAGAGTGTTCTGGACTTCAGTTGATGTTGTGAACGGGTTCTTCTTCACCAAATTAAGTATGCGGCGATCATCCACCACTGTTGTCATCCGTGGACGCCCAGGCCTTTTTGAGTTCCCAAGCTCACCAGTCAATTCCTTTTTTCTCAGAATGTACCCAACTGTTGATTTTGCTACTCCAAGCATGTCTGCTATCTCTCTGATGGATTTTTTCTTTTTTTTCAGCCTCAGGATGTTCTGCTTCACCTCAATTGAGAGTTCCTTTGACCGCATGTTGTCTGCTCACAGCAACAGCTTCCAAATGCAAAACCACACACCTGGAATCCATCCCTGACCTTTTAACTACTTCATTGATTACAGGTTAACGAGGGAGACGCCTTCAGAGTTAATTGCAGCCCTTAGAGTCCATTGTCCAATTACTTTTGGTCCCTTGAAAAAGAGGACGCTATGCATTACAGAGCTATGATTCCTAAACCCTTTCTCCAATTTGGATGTGGAAACTATCATATTGCAGCTGGGAGTGTGCACTTTCAGCCCATATTATATATATAATTGTATTTCTGAACATGTTTTTGTAAACAGCTAAAATAACAAAACTTGTGTCACTGTCCAAATATTTCTGGCCCTAACTGTATATGCATCCTGGCCCCCTATATAGCCATCTTGGCACCCCATATATATGCATCCTGACCCCTCCATCTATCCATCCTGGCCCCCCATACATATGCATCCTGACCCTTCATATATCCATTCTGGCTCCTCATATATATGACTCCCCTCATATATCTGTCTTGCCCCCCCCCCCCCATATATATGTATCCTGCCCCTCCATATATCCATCCTGGTCTCTTGTCCTGCCCACCTCATATATTCATCCTGACCCCCCCATATATATGCATCCTGACTCCCCCATATATCCATTTTGGCCCCACTGTATCCATCCGGGTCCCCCCTATATTCATCCTGTGACCTTGTCTTGGCCACATGCACAGAGAGAGAGAGAAAAAAAAAGATTCTTCTTACCTGCCTGTGCGGTGTCCTCCACTACAGGTCCAGCGCGCTCGTACTAAAATGGCCGCCGACCTAGCAGAAGCCGGCGGCTGAATGTGTGCACGTGGCGAATGACAATGATGTCATATGCCAGTGATGACAGGCGCACACTCGTCAGTGAACATAGGGATGTGCACCGTGACAGTTCAGGTAATGAACGCTGTGTGCGTGCGCCCCTGCACATACTCTGACTGCGCTTTTAAAGGGCCCATGCCTCTAAAAACTACAGACTTTTTTTTTCTTCCCCGTCTTCTCCCACGACCATCTATCTGGTTCACTGCGAGGGCTCACCGGGGATTTCCCCAATGCCCCGCCAGGCCAGTCTGTCCCTAATCACACCGATTCCTGACACATGGCAGCAAAATCTAATTTCCTTATTTCATACACAGTAGAGGCAATTCAGTTTACTTTCCATTGGGGGCAGGAACTGATGTAGATGGTAGCAATCTATGTAGCTGTGCAAAATATATTGGTGGCATATAGCAATGGATAAACTAAAAAAAAGACAATGGGTGTACACGCTGTGTGGTACACTGATTGGGAATACAGTGCAGACTACTTAACAATGCCAGATATTCTTTTATGCTCTCTGGACCATTTTCCATAAAACGTCCATAAACTATTTGCATTTGTTGCTACTGAAAAACCAAGGCCCTGCAATTGGCACAAACTGTAACAGCTGCCCATGTTAGTTAGAGGGCCTGTCACCAGGTCAGAAGTGGCCTGTTCTTGCTTCTAATTTATTGCCGCTGCTCCCCAAGTATTCTGTTTTTTTGTTTTTTTTTAATCCACCACAGGCTCTAGAGATATGGACTTTTTTATTTACTGCTAATTTTCATAATCTTACATTTATGTTAATGAATGTCCCTGATGTGCTCCATTTTGGGTAACAACTCATGAACCTCAAAGTCATTTATGAAAGTGTGACGCTGCTCCCCTGTTCAACTGCAGAATTGGTCCACCGTCAACTCACCATTATTAAGTTTTTTGTCAGTCAAGTTAGACTATGAGAACAGGAACTGTGCTCAACAGCTAATTGCCTTGTGTAATTTCATGTCTATTAGCAACATACTGTACCTTTCCAAACTTGCGGTTTATTCAGCTCATATCTATAAAAAAGAGAGTTTCACACTTTACTGTTTTCTAAGCCGAAGCGTATGACTTTCCCTTCTTTTGGATATGCTGTGCTGGCGGTGAACTTGAATCACAATATTCATACACCTAATGAAACTGCAATACATAGTGGTAGAGCTATACCTGTGCATTATTCTACTGTATATTCTATAATCTGTGCATTATTCATTTCAGATGCCTCTTTTCTATGTAATGTTGTATATAACACCTTACTACTAATTCTTCTTCCCCCAATTCATTTTGTAACAACATTTCTCATTCATTTCTTACTTGTCTGGCATTTAAGCCTACGTGCCCACCATCAGGAATAGCAGCGTTTCCAAAACTCTGTGTTCTACATTAGAAGCACAGTAGATGGGATTTATAGAAATCCCATGCCCACTGTGCTTCTATTTATTGCTGTGTAAACTCACCCTCAGTGTGGGTTTGCCAGCTGCAACATGTTCATTTTGGCAGCGGAGATGCTAGTCTGCCGATTTTGACCCATTGAATATCTTTACATGTGGTGAAAGCGCATGTACTGACAAACAAGTGCCGCAATTAGAATGCAGCGTTTTGGACGCAGGAAAACTACACTGCGTGCAAAATGCTGCTATTCCTGATCATGGGAACGTAACCTTAAGTTCTATGTATAACTGTGGGGCTATTTCTAATATTGCAAGTTATCCCTAGACAAGGGATAGGGGATTCATTACAGATTCCTGGGGTCCTGGTCACTGGGACCCCCAGCGGTTATGAGAGTGGAGTTCCAGAACCCCGGGAACAGGCTGTGGAGCCCAGTCATGCTCAGCCTACAATAGATTAATTGTCTATGGGACTGCCAGAAAAAGACGAATACTCTCTCATCCTGTACCAGTCGTAACTTGTATTGTTTAAGATTACTGTACTTGTTTTTATTATGTATACCCCTGCTCACATGTAAAGCACCATGGAAAAAATGGCGCTATAACAATAAATAATAATAATAATAATACTGAGCTCAGCTATTACCGGCAGTCCCATTGCAGAGCTGTACTGAACCCTGTTTTTGGAGTTCTGGTATCTCGTTCTTGGGTTCACTGGGGATTGTAGCAGTGGACCCCTCAGCAATTTATCTGCCATCTTATAGATAACTTACGATTTTGGGAAAACCTTCCAAAGTAGTACAGGAAGTTTGGAGATATATTGATAATTTCATAACAGAAACAGAAAATAAAAAATAGGAAAAATGAAGAACCATTGTGTTTCATGTTTTCATTTAGCCATTACTATTTTATTTGCATTCGATAGTATTATAATGTCTTTTTTATATGATCTTGTTAGATGAAGATCATTCTCAAGAAGACACAAAAGATCTCGTGCCAGCTGAAAGGCCATACTCCATTTCTCCTTTGACAAGAGATGGTGTCTCTACACCCAGTCCTGCTCAGTCTGTGCTGGAAACATCACTTGGAAGTAAACTTCGTAGGACCTTTTGTCCATCTTCTATTTACAGTGAAAATGAACAAATAGTAGGGGAATCAGCCCTCAAAAATCAAGTTATCTCCCCAGTGCTCAAGACTGAAAGTAACCACATTCTTTCATTTCAATCTCCATTTTACACACAAAAGGCCAATATTCTCCCCAACAATCATCAGTCCACTGGCAATCATGATTCTAGCCCACATAGTGATCAGTCCGAAGGTACCAACTCCAGCTCCATGGATGATGAACATCTGGAAACTTCTGAGATTGCTTTCCACGTTAAGGAGCAGCTATTAAAACATAATATTGGACAACGAGTGTTTGGTCACTATGTCTTGGGCCTCTCCCAGGGTTCAGTAAGCGAGATTCTGGCTCGTCCCAAGCCTTGGCGAAAACTTACTGTAAAAGGGAAAGAACCTTTCATTAAGATGAAGCAGTTTCTTTCAGATGAGCAGAATGTTTTGGCACTAAGAACAATTCAAGTGCGGCAAAGAGGTAAGTGATCAGTAGGAGAAATATATCCTGTATTGCAGGGTGGCGCAGTGCTACTCAGTACCTTCACACATAGCTGATGGTACAGCTACTTTCAGTTCCTATTTTAGTTCTTTATATTTTTAAAAGTCTAGCATATTGCTCAGATATGCTATTAATGTTTTATTGCTGGTGGTTAAACCTCTAGCCCTCACTGATGACAAAACTTCATAGGCCACAGCTGATACACTTTGATATTTACTTTTTAAACTTTCTCAGGGTCATTACTGTTAAATGCTCCAATCATAATAATTGAGAGTCCTCAGTGGTTGGTACCTTTTAATAGCTAACTGAAAAGATGGTAACAAATTGCAAGCTTTCGAGACTACACAGGTCTCTTCATCAGGCACAGACTAAAGCAAATTCTGAAGAATCACATATTTATACACAACACAGCTCAGAACTGTCATTATGGGAGAGTGATAAGTGATAAACAGTTGTGTCCATAAATATTGGAAAGTTCCTAGATTAGGAGTGAATGTTTTGTTGTCCTCTGATTAAGGTCTGGTTCTGTTATGATGACCCCACATGGTCTGAAGTGCAAATTCCTTAATTGATGTAAAAAGACATAAATCCATGCGACACATTCATTCCTGCACTAAGTGTGTCAAAGGTCGTCATAAGTTTATACTCCCAGATTCTCCTGTCTCTCTGAGATTTGAAGCTACCTTTCAATACAAGTAATTTCAGGTCCATTGTGCTATGATTAGGCATACAAAAATGTTTGGCCACAGGTAGATCCATTCATTTTTCTTTTATTGTATGGCGGTGAGAATTTATCCTTGTTCTCAGTATCCCAGATACCTGCTCAGTAAGGGTTACCTTACTTACTGAGCAGGTATCTGGATGGGTAGAGGGTATTCTTAAACCCCTGGTAAAGCATACACCCAGCTTCATTCAGGACACAACTGACCTATTGAATAAACTATCAGCAATAGTTCCTCTACCAGAAGGAATCATCCTGGCCACCATGGATGTGGAATCTTTGTACTCCAATATCCCACACCAGGATGGATTAAATGCCTGCAAATTCTTCCTGGAAAACACAGGGACTGATGTGGTACAGCAATGGGAAGTAAAATGGCTCCACAGTATGCAAATCTTTTCATGGCCAAGCTTGAAAGCGACTTTTTCTCCTCATGTCCCATCAGGCATCTGGCCTACTACCACTACATTGATGACATTTTAATCATCTGGACGGAGTCTGAGCCACAGCTAAAGACATTCCATGAACAGTTTAATCAATTTCATCCCATCATCAACTTCACACCCAACTACTCCTGTACTGAAATTTACTTTTTGGACACCATTATTAAGCTGCAAAACAATAAAATAGAGACATCCCTATATCAGAAGCCAATCGACCGTCCAACATACCTTAAATGGGACAGTTTCCATCCCAAACACATGAAAAAAACTCTATTGTCTACAGCCAAGCCATCAGATACAGTCGTATATGTTCCAACCCCATGGATAGGGATGAACACCTTGGTCGCCTCAGAAAGACCTTTTTGAATCAGGGCTACCATCCAAGAACAATTGAAAACCAGATCACAAGAGCCACCAGAATATCAAGGAATCACCTGCTACATTACAAAGCTAAAGAAGAAAATAACCGGGTACCTCTAGTAGTTACCTACAATCCAAATCTGGAGGTGCTAAGGGGAGCTGCACGAAAATTACAACCTTTACTACAAAAAGATGCCCGCTTACAATCCATTTTTCCAGACCCCCCTCTACTGTGTTTTAGGCAGCACCCAAATCTAAGCATCATCATTGTCAGAAGCTCCCTGTTCTCTCCAACAGCTGCAGGAACCTTTCCTTGCAACCAAAAAAATTTAAAACCTGTCCATTTATAATGACCACGGACAAGATAAAGATCCCCAATTCACATCAGGACTACAAAATACCAGGTACCTTCAGCTGCATCACATCTAATGTGGTGTACTTAATTATTTGTACTAAATGTCCAATGAGGGGTCTGTATGTTGGGGAGATCGGGCAAAAACTGAGAACAAGGATAAATTCTCACCGCCATACAATAAAAGAAAAAAGAATGGATCTTCCTGTGGCCAAACATTTTTGTATGCCTGATCATAGCACCATGGACCTGAAATTACTTGTATTGAAAGGTAGCTTCAAATCTCAGAGAGACAGGAGAATCTGGGAGTATAAGCTTATGACGACCTTTGACACACTTAATGCAAGAATGAATGTGTCGCATGGATTTATGTCTTTTTACATCAATTAAGGAATTTGCACTTCAGACCATGTGGGGTCATCATAACAGAACCAGACCCCAATCAGAGGACAACAAAACATTCCTAATCTAGGAACGATCGAATATTTATGGACACAACTGTTAATCACTTATCACTCTCCCATAATGACAGTTCTGTGCTATGTTTGTATAAATATGTGATTCTTCAGAATTTGCTTTAGTCTGTGCCTGATGAAGAGACTGGAGTAGTCTCCAAAGCTTGCAATTTGTTACCATCTTTTCAGTTAGCCATTAAAAGGTATCAACCACTGAGGACTCTCAATTCTAAATATTTTTCTATCTACTGGCTAACACGGTACCAAGATATTTATCTTTCCTGTACCAATCATAACATTAACTTATCTAAAATACATATTGGGCAATATAAGGGTAATCTATATTAAAAATGAATATGGTAAATACATGTTGTGGCACTTTCTGACTAGGGTCATGATAGCAAAATCTAGAGTGCTTGAACAATCGGTGAGTGAGGCGGGATTATTTAGGACTATGCACACCTTAAATTTGTACTGACTTTTCTTTATATTTATTTAGGAAGTATTACACCAAGAATCCGAACGCCGGAAACGGGATCAGATGATGCCATCAAAAATATTCTGGAGCAAGCAAAAAAGGAGATTCAGTCTCAGAAAGGAGGTGAGTTGCCTATCGGCTCCTAGCTTATTCTTTCACTTCCTGGCCACTCAGTTAGTATACGCTTATTGATGGATAGATATTGACATGAGCAATGCTGCCACTGAACTAGCAGGAGGGTTGATGGCTTCATATGAAGGGTTAACTAACTTACTCTATATGTCACGATCAGCTGCAGCTACAGATGCGGCCCAGCCCATAGACTCCCCCAAGCCGACCAACCTCAGAAGGTGTGGGGGCGCGCATCAAGCGGTGGATGCCACGTTGGAGTGATCGTCACGCTGCCCACTGAATCACCACTGGGCGAACCCGTTATATAGAGAAACCTTGGGGCCTTATAGCGTACATCTATACTCCCTAACAGACGGCTGGTGGGAGTGTACCCACTATTGCACACGAAGGGAGTGCCTTCACCCAGGCACCAGATCTCTACTAGTTCCCCGGGACTCATTATAAAGTGATTCGGTGACCTTTTGCCTTACCTGGGAGTTTTCGGCTCTATACACGGTCACGGACCCACTATAGTACTCGCAAGTACACAGTGGTTATTCCCACCATAGCAACATCCTGATGAAGGTCCGGTGAGGACCGAAACGTTGTTTATTTTTGCTGGACTGCATTAAAAAATCTTCAAATTAAACAAAAGTTGAGTGCCAAGTTATATATTTATATCAGCTGGGTCACTGGCGTGGCAGCCCAGGTCATTAGTTACATCAGGACACACGAGAATGTCAGAGCATCAGGGTCCATGAGGTCATCAGGACACATGCAGGACATCAGGGTACAGACAGGACATCAGGACACCTGGACCCAGGGTCACCGGCAGACATCAGACAGGAGTCGTTCGGCTCCCCGAGGAGCTGCCCCTCAGAAATTGGCTGGGTATAGCATTTGAAGTACACACCCTCACCCTGATAAAAGCAGGGGAGGTGTGGCCGCGCACGCCCTAAGTACAAACAGAAACCATTACAGCATAATCAGTGCAGGAACTGAGACTAAGGGCACCTGGCTGTGACTGCAAACACTGACCCACGTGGAAAGTCATGCACCCACTGCAAATAACCTCACAACCCGCAGACAGCTTCCAAAGTGCCAACCAGTGACTGCACATGAGGAAGGTATGCAGCAGGGCAAAGACCTAAACACCCATGTACGGCTGCGCAGCAGAGCAGGGAACTGAGAAGGCTCCATCCAGGTAACAGCCAATAGTATCCCAGCTCAAATTAGGGGGGAAAGAGTAAAGGGTTAAAGCAAACATATGCATTGTCATGCCGAAAACCATAAACAGAAAGAACGGCATGACACTATACATATAAAGCAGTCTCATCAACTCCAATCACTCTTAAGACGGTAGCTAGAGTTTGGTCACTAGCACAGAATATATTGAGGGGCTCAAAAACGCCAGTGGTGGTGTTTAGGGTCCTACTTTGTTTGTTTTTTTTGGTTCCTATACGTACAGCGCTGTCACATGGTGCGTGCACAGTTTAGAAAAGTGCCAATGTCCCTAGACTTTTCAAAATTGGAAGGGGGCGTCTTGGGGACCTCTGATTTAACTATACCCCTGACAAAAGCATATTCTCTTCTCCAGTCAACTCTTAATAAGAAGAGTTAAGAGTTAAGTTCTTGCTAAGTCTTTGGCGATTGGTCTAGATCAGAGGTCCCCAACTCCAGTCCTCAAGGCCCACCAACAGGTCATGTTTTCAGGATTTCCTTTGCATTGCACAGGTGATGCAATTATTATCTGGGCAAGACTAAGGAAATCCTGAAAACATGACCTGTTGGTGGGCCTTGAGGACTGGAGTTGGGGACCTCTGGTCTAGATGATGTCCAAATTTGACAGCACATGTATTTCAAAGACTGGATCTATGATATGACTCTTAATATGATGCTGCTTTATACCATCGCTCTTTTGTTTTCCAGTCATCTCTTGTCAAGTCTTATGATAAGGCTTATGTGAAATGGGTGGTGGATACATTTATTCCTCAGTGGTGAATGCCAGAGACTCTTTGATCCAGACAAAGTTTCTAAGCACAGTGTACTACTATACCCCGGATAGGTTGAGGAGGTTTGGGATGGTTCTGGATGGTTTGTGTTTTTATTGTCAAACAAAGATGAACTTTTTCTACACTCAATTTGGTCCTGCCCAAAAATTCTTCCATTCTGGTCTGAGCCACTTCTGTTTCTTATGAGCACTTTGAATTCCCTAGGGTGTTGTCACCTAAAGTGTGCCTGCTTGGTATTATAGATGAGCTCATTGATGAGTCCTACCATAGACTCTTTTTTAGAATTTAGTTTTTCTGTGCTAGAAAATTAATTGTAATTGCATGGAAATCCACGGAAGTCACCAGTATTCTCCACTGGCTGCAATTAATAAATATATTCCACTATATAAAGTCTATAGATGGGCGGACACCTGGATGTTCAGGTCTGGCGAGTTCGGCCGAACAGTTACAAAAAGTTTGGGTTTGAGTACCAGAACAGTAACCGAACCCGGTCCCCATTCACTTGAATGGGGGGCCCGAATATCTAGTGTTTGCCATGCTATTATTTACATGACAGCGCGGCAAACACCGCTTCTGATTGGCGGTGTAATCATCCCTGCCGGTCAGAGAGCCGCGGTTCCCACTCTGTCAAAGACAGCGTGAGCTCTCAGCTGTGATCGAAAGTATACGGTTTACCTCCGGTGACTTGTGTCAGCGGATGGGACTACAGCTCCCATCATCTGACATCTGCTACCATTCATAACAGCGAAAGCAGGAGCGGCTTATGGGTATATTCATTAGCCGGCTCCTGCACTGTAACTAAATACCATTAAAAAAAAATTGGCATGGGTTCCCCTGTATTTTTGATAACCAGCCAGGCAAAACTCACAGCTGGGGGCTGCAACCCTCAGCTGTCAGCTTCAACAAGGCTCGTTATCAAGAATAGAGGGGTCCCCACTTTGTATTTTTTAATTATTTAAATAATTTAAAAAAACAGCATGGGGTCCCCCTCATTTTTGACAACCAGCCTTGCTAAAGCAGACAGCTGGGGGTTGGTATTCTCAGGCTGGTAAGGGGCCATGAATATTGGCCTCCCCAGCCTAAAAATAGCAGCCCTCAGCTGCCCAGAAAAGGCACATCTATTAGATTCACCTCTATATGTCAGAAAAGAAGTGCATATGTAAAAATGAAGACTGGCGGGCACCACTACATGGGATCTCCCATCACATGCCACAAGTGCATATATATAGAAAAACAGAGAAAAAGGAGGCATGTACAAAGTGGGGATCACCACATTCTAGATCATACAAATGTAATAAGTTTTATTAAAGACAAAAAGCACAAAACACTGCAAGAAAACTTTAGAAACACATAAAACAACCATAAACATGGTAAGTACAAAGACTCATAATGGGGTCTATAACCCTGGTTCAGAAAACACCCCCAAATACAATAACGTGTTCAACACCAGTATAATACACTGAATATAAATACACTATGCAGTCCCAAAGGCAAAGATAGTAAAATATGCAGACCTAGACTTACATGTAAGCAAAGAGTACCCAGTCCAATGTACCCACATGAGGAATGTAAGCACAAGGGTAACCCCCAGTAAATCCTAGGGATACAGGTCCGGTATAGGAGCACAGAAAATCTATCATACCAAGATGGAAAAATACAAGGATATATACCCTGTACAAGGCTAGGCCCCAGTCCCTATAGGGTGTCAAGGGATGCTGAAGGACAAGCAAGGAGGGTGGAGAACCAGGGCATAAAACCGCCCAACGCGTGTCGCCAGGGAATCTGGCTTCCTCAGGGGCAATGAATGCAGTGAAAGTGCCCGCATTATAAATATCTATTAATTATGTGAGGCTAGGGACAGCTGGTACCTGATATCATGATGGTAGTTCCTTTAGGGGTCTAGTTTTCGGTGCTGGCCGGAAGGGGCCGGAAGTGGTAAAGGACGCTGGCGTCTGCGCAGTGCAGTGGAACTCCTGAGATAAGAGGTTCCCTAAGTGCGGACTGCCCGCGAGTGCGCATGCACCAATCGGCGATAAAGGACGCCGGCGTGTGCGCGGTGCAGCAAAGTTACAGAAGGGGGAAAGATTTCCTAAGTGCGGACTGCTGGCAAGTGCGCATGCGCCAATCGGCGCCTGCGCACTAAATACCAAAACATAGTAAGTCCGCATAAAGACTCTCGGCCGAGAGTGAAGAAGAAAGAGACCCCTAATGGACACAATAGAATAGGGGTAACAAAATAGGCTGTGTGTAGTGCATGCCCTACACGCATGATATCAGGTACCAGCTGTCCCTAGCCTCACATAATTAATAGATATTTATAATGCGGGCACTTTCACTGCATTCATTGCCCCTGAGGAAGCCAGATTCCCTGGCGACACGCGTTGGGCGGTTTTATGCCCTGGTTCTCCACCCTCCTTGCTTGTCCTTCAGCATCCCTTGACACCCTATAGGGACTGGGGCCTAGCCTTGTACAGGGTATATATCCTTATATTTTTCCATCTTGGTATGATAGATTTTCTGTGCTCCTATACCGGACCTGTATCCCTAGGATTTACTGGGGGTTACCCTTGTGCTTACATTCCTCATGTGGGTACATTGGACTGGGTACTCTTTGCTTACATGTAAGTATAGGTCTGCATATTTTACTATCTTTGCCTTTGGGACTGCATAGTGTATTTATATTCAGTGTATTATACTGGTGTTGAACACGTTATTGTATTTGGGGGTGTTTTCTGAACCAGGGTTATAGACCCCATTATGGGTCTTTGTACTTACCATGTTTATGGTTGTTTTATGTGTTTTTAAAGTTTTCTTGCAGTGTTTTGTGCTTTTTGTCTTTAATAAAACTTATTACATTTGTATGATCTAGAATTTGGTGATCCCCACTTTGTACATGCCTCCTTTTTCTCTGTTTTTCTAAAAGAAGTGCATATGCAACAAAACTCTGAGGGACTGTGCACACCTTGCAGATTTGGCTGCGGATCCGCAGCGGATTTGATGCTGCCGATCGCAGCAGTTTTCCATGTGTTGTACACTTATGGAAAACCAAATCCGCAGTGCACATGCTGCAGAAAATACCGCGCGGAAATGCATGTCAATTCTTTGTGCGGATTCTGCAGCATTTTACACCTGTTCCACAATTGGAATCCGCAGGTGTGAAAACGCATGTGAAATCCTCACAAAAAACGCGGTAAATCCGCAGGTAAAACGCAGGGCGTTTTACCTGTGGATTTTTCAGAATCTGCGCAGAAAAATCCACACACGAATCTGCAACATGTGCACATACTCTCATACAGCCCGGACTGCTCCTCTGTGGCACAGTGGTCTCACTCAAAGGTACAGAGTCCACTGCTACTCCACCAGTTTTTATTCCCCATTCACATCCTCTTCAAATATAGTCACAGAATAATGATTGAGTTATTAATTTCTAGTGTATTCATTATTTACGAGGACTTTGTGCTGAAAAGTCGATGATTAGCTTCACAGAACTTCAAATGCAAAACTGCATACAAATCTGCTGCTGTACATATCTTATTTTTGTCCAGGGTAAAAACTCAGCATTGAACAATGATTGCTGTATGGTGGTGCAGTTTTTCATTGACTGGTTTCATCACATCAGTTCTGCTGTTAGTGTGATTTCAGAGTCTATTAGCAAATATGGAGAAAAAGAACATGACGAACAGCTTCACAGGAGCGCCAAGCTGGTGTTAGGGGTTGTTAAAACGGAAGATACGCTGCAGCCCCAGCCGGATGCCTCGCAAGAGGATCAAACAAGAAGGGACAAAAAACGGTCATAGGAGCGCATGCAAGATGGTGAGTTGATATAAAATCTTCATTTATTATTTTCCACTATGCGTTTCAACGGAATAGCTCCGTGTTCCTCAGCTGGCAGTTCCTGAGGAAGACGGAGCTATTCCGTTGAAACGCATTGTGGAAACTAATAAATTAAGATTTTATATAAACTCACTGTCTCGCATGCGCTCCTATGACCATTTTTTTGTCCCTTCCTATTAGCAAATATGGGCAGCATTGGTGTTAACCCCTTAACGACCGCCGATACGCCTTTTAACGGCGGCAGTTAAGGGTACTTAAACCACAGCTGTGGAAAAAGTGAATAGCGCCCCCCAGAGTCGGATTTTCTCTGGGGTCTCGGTTGCCGGGGGTAGCCAAGACCCCAGAGAACATGATTAGGGATTTTTTTACCGACCCCTGGGTTGCGATCGCCGGTAATTAACCGTTTACCGGCGGTCGCAAAAAAAAAGCGATTTCCCATTTAATTTCTCTGTCCTCCGATGTGATCGCACATCAGAGGACAGAGAAATGGGGTCCCCGATAGCCCCCCCAATACTCACCTGTCTCCCCCGGTGCTCCTCTTGGCTCCCGATGGGTGCTGCCATCTTGTTCCGCCCAAAAAATGGCGGGCGCATGCGCAGTGCGCCCACCGGCCAGCACCGGGAAGATCTTTGGGGTCTCGGCTGCCAGGGGTAGCCGAGACCCCAAAGAACATGATCGGGGTCGGTTTTTACCAACCCCTGTTTTGCGATCGCCGGTAATTAACTGTTTACCGGCGGCCGCAAAAAAAAAAAAGCTATGTGTCATTCTCTGTCCTCTGATGTGATCGCACATCAGAGGACAGAGAAATAGGGGGACTCGGGGACCCTGTTATACTTACCGGTGTCCCTGGGTCCTCCTGCGTCCCCTCCTGCCCGCCGGCTTCTTCATCCGGTAAGAAAATGGCGGGCGCATGTGCATGTGCCCGCCATGATCTGCTGGCTGGCAGCTAGAGGAGTTGGGGCTAAAGTTAGGGTTAGGGTTGGGGCTAAATGTAGGGTTAGGGTTGGGGCTAAATTTAGGGTTAGGGTTAGGCTTCTTTCACACTTGCGTCGTTACGGGGCCGTCGCAAGTGGGCAGTGGATGCAGTTTTTCAATGCATCCGCTGCCCAGTCTATATCCTGGGGGGGAGGAGGCGGAGTTACGGCCACGCATGCACGGTCGGAAATGGCGGAGGCGACGTACAAAAAAAGTTACATTGAATGTTTTTTGTGACAACACTCCGCCAAAACACAACGGATCCAGTGCACGACGGACGAGACGTGTGGCCATCCGTCGTGATCAGTCAGCAATACAAGTCTATGGGCAAAAAACTCATCCTGCGAGCACATTTACAGGATCCGTTTTTTGTCCAAAATGACAGATCGCGACGGATGCCACACGATGCAAGTATGAAAGTAGCCTTAGGGCTAGGGTTAGGTTGGGGCTAAAGTTAGGGCTAGGGTTAGGATTGGGCTAGGGTTAGGGTTGGGGCTAAAGTTAGGGTTAGGGTTGGGGCTCAATTTAGGGTTAGGGCTAGGGTTAGGGTTGGGGCTAAAGTTAGGGTTAGGGTTAAGGCTAGGTTTAGGGTTGGGGCTAAAGTTAGGGTTAGGGTTGGGGCTAAATTTAGAGTTAGGGTTAGGGTTGGGGCTAAAGTTAGGGCTAGGGTTTGGGCTAAAGTTAGGGCTGGGGTTGCGGCTAAAGTTAGGGTTAGAGTTGGGATTAGGGTTAGGATTGGGATTAGGGTTAGATTTGAGGTTGGGGTTAAGATTAGGATTAGGGGTGTGTTGGATTTAGGGTTTTGATTAGGGTTATGGTTAGGGTTGAGATTAGGGTTGTTTTGGGGTTAGGGTTGTGATTATCATTAGGGTTGTGATTAGGATTATGGATTGGGTTGGGATTAGGGTTAGGGGTGTGTTGGGGTTAGGGTTGGAGTTAGAATTGGGGGGTTTCCACTGTTTAGGTACATCTCCAAACACGACAGCCAATTTTGCGCTCAAAAAGTCAAATGGTGCTCCCTCCCTTCTGAGCTCTGCCGTGCGCCCAAACAGTGGTTTACCCCCATATATGGGGCATCAGCATACTCGGGATAAATTGGACAACAACTTTTGGGGTCCAATTTCTCCTATTACCCTTGTGAAAATAAAAACTTGGGGGCTAAAAAATTTTTTTTGTGGAAAAAAATAATATTTTTTATTTTCACGACTCTGCATTATAAACTTCTGTGAAGCACTTGGGCATTCAAAGTTCTCACCACACATCTAGAGAAGTTCCTTGGGGGGTCTAGTTTCCAAAATGGGGTCACTTGTGGGGTTTTTTTACTGTTTAGGTACATCAGGGGCTCTGCAAACACAGCATAACGCCCCCAGAGACCATTCTATCAAAGTCTGCATTCCAAAACGGCGCTCCTTCCCTTCCGAGCTCTGCCATGCGCCCAAACAGTGGTTTACCCCCACACATGGGGTACCAGCATACTCAGGACAAATTGGACAACAACTTTTGGGGTCCAATTTCTCTTGTTACCCTTGTGAAAATAAAAACTTGGGGGCTAAAAAATCTTTTTTGTGGAAAAAATATGATTTTTTTATTTTCATGGCTCTTCATTATAAACTTCTGTGAAGCAGTTGGGGGTTCATAGTGCTCACCACACATCTAGATAAGCTCTTTGGGGGGTCTAGTTTCCAAAATAGGGTCACTTGTGGGGGGTTTCTACTGTTTAGGTACATCAGGAGCTCTGCAAATGCAACATGACGCCCGCAAACCATCCCATCAAAGTCTGCATTCCAAGCGGCGCTCCTTCCCTTCCGAGCCCAAATAGTGTTCCCCCCACATATGGGGTATCAGCATACTCAGGACACACTGGTCAACAGATTTTGGGGTCCAATGTCTCCTGTCACCCTTGAGAAAATAAAAAATTGCAGGCTAAAAAATCATTTTTGAGGAAAAAAAAGATTTTTTTATTTTCACGGCTCTACTTTATAAATTTCTGTGAAGCACTTGGGGGTTTAAAGTGCTCACCACACATCTAGATAAGTTCCTTAAGGGGTCTAGTTTCCAAAATGGGGTCACTTGTGTGTGGGGGTTTCTACTGTTTAGGCACATCAGGTGCTCTGCAAACGCGACATGGCGTCCGATCTCAATTCCAGCCAATTGTACATTGAAAAAGTAAAATGGCACTCCTTCTCTTCCAAGCTCTGTGGTGCGCCCAAACAGTGGTTCACCCCCATATATGGGGTATCGACGTACTCAGGAGAAATTGCACAACAACTTTTGTGGCATAATTTCTCTGTTACCCTTGTGAAAATAAAAATTTGGGGGCAAAAAGATCATTTTTGTTGAAAAAATGGGATTTTTTATTTTCACGGCTCTACGTTATAAACTTCCGTGAAGGACCTTGGGGTTTAAAGTGCTCAACACACATCTAGATAAGTTCCTTTAGGGGTCTAGTTTCCAAAATGGTGTCAATTCTGGAGCGTTTCCACCGTTTAGGCACATCAGGGGCTCTCTAAACGTGACATGGCATCCGATCTCAATTCCAGCCAATTCTGCGTTGAAAAAGTCAAACGGCGCTCCTTCTCTTCCAAGCTCTGCGGTGCACCTAAACAGTGGTTTACCCCGACATATGGGGTATCGGCGTATTTAGGAGAAATTTCACAACAAAATTTATGGTTAAATTTCTGTTTTTACACTTGCGAAAATAAAAACAAATGGTTCTGAAGTACAATGTTTGCGAAAAAAAAGTTAAATGTTCATTTTGTCATTCCACATTGTTTCAGTTCCTGGAAAGCACGTGAAGGGTTAATAATTTTCTTGAATGTGGTTTTGAGCACCTTGAGGGGTGCAGTTTTTAGAATGGTGTCACACTTGGTTATTTTCTATCATATAGACCCCTCAAAATGACTTCAAATGTGATGTGGTCCCTAAAAAAATGGTATTGTAAAAATGAGAAATTGCTGGTCAACTTTTAACCCTTATAACTCCCTAACAAAAAAAATTTTGTTTCCAAAATTGTGCTGATGTAAAGTAGACATGTGGGAAATGTTATTTATTAACTATTTTTGGGACATATCTCTCTGATTTAAGGGCATAAAAATACAAAGTTTGAAAATTGCAAAATTTTAAAAATTTTCGCCATTTTTCCGTTTTTTTTCATAAATAATCGCAATTAATATCGAAGAAATGTTACCACTAACATGAAGTACAATAAGTCATGAAAAAACACTCTCTGAATCAGCCGGATCTGTTAAAGCGTTCCAGAGTTATAACCTCATACAGTGACAGTGGTCAGAATTGTAAAAATTGGCTCGGTCATTAAGTACCAAATTGGCTCTGTCACTAAGGGGTTAAAGTATAACTCTGTTTTGTTTTTTCATTCCATTCTGTCACTAGTCCCACTTTATATTTTATTCAGCTAGAATAACTTTATGTTTCCTTCTATCTGAAAATTCATGATATACTTCTCGTCATGTGATCCCATGGTGACCCCCCCGAGAATTACATAGCTTTATGTTCTTTTCAGGAGGTCAGTTCTCATAACTTCCTGTATGATGAAATTGCATGGAATGTACCACTCAGTTTTTTAAAGGGAACCTGTGACCCCCCCACCTCCCCCCTTCCCCCAGGCGTTTTTAACTAAAAGAGCCACCTTGTGCAGCACTAATGCTGCATTCTGTCAAGGTGGCTCTTTTAGTTCGGGTCCCTGCAAACGCTGAAATAATCGTTTTTATAATGTGCCCCTCATTCCTGAATTTGTCAGGGGGGCACGTCTTTTCCCCCCTGGCACAAACGCCTCCCAGCTGTCACTCGGGGCCTCCGGGCGCCACCTCCATTTCCTTCATGAACGTCCCTGGCGCCTACGCTGTAAGTTCAAAGGGCAGCGCAAACTGCACATGCCCGAAAAAAAACGTACAGCTCAGGCCCCGGGGACGTTCAGGAAGAAAATGGAGGCGGCGCCGGGTGCACGGAGGCCCTGAGTGACGGTTGGGGGGCGTTTGTACAGCTCCACCGAGCCGTAGACTGTAATGGTCAGACATAGTACATCTATTCTTATGTTTGACTTCATGGTAAAAAGTATAGTAAAACACAGCATGTACCACACTTCTAAAATACATAGCTGGTATAGAGGTGGTTGACCGTAAGCATTTTTGTACTATATGAGATTATTACAATCTAGGTCTCTGCAGAGCGCTACTTTTGAATATGTTTGTTTTGGGGGATTTCATATGTATTGACTTGGATGATACCAAGCTTCTAATGTAAAGAATCCCTTTTTCTAGATTTGTACCATGTTTTAAATGTATCCAGATTTCCTACAAACAAGGGTATGTCACTGTATGTAAATGATAAGCTGTTTTATATTGATTCGTTTGTTTTTTGTTTTACAATGATGGGGACTATATTTGTCTTTTGACTGCACAATTTGACACTTTAGGCTATGTTCACACATTGCTTTTTAACTGCTTTTTTCCACAACCAAAATATCATCTCTTGGCAGTAAAAGAAAACTGCAGTCCAAACACAAGTTTTACTGCCTTTTTTGCTGCTTTTCTTGGTGCGGCTTTACTGTCTTTTATGCTGTATTTTTCAGGATTCCAAAGTTAGGCTTTTTTCCACCTGGCAAGTGTGAACAATACAAGGTGTTAGGCCACAAATGCAAGATGCAAGACATATGTGAAATCATAAAACATTTTTCGAAAAAAGGGCAATGTGATCAAATTAGTTCGGGGAAAAAATGTCTGAAAAAATAGTGACTATTGTGAACAAAACAGCTGGATTGATGTATGAAGCACAGTCGTGAACTAAGGTTACGTGAGTTCATGAAAAAATACGTAATTGCAACGGTAAAAACAGTGGGAGCAGTTGAATTGGTAGAGCATTGTTTAATTGACACATTGTTCAGACATTGTTTACTTTCACACATATCACTAATTTAATTAAGTTGTACTAATACTACTCATGTGAATACATTATGGTTTAAACTTGGGAAAGTCATACAAATAAATAAATGGGTTTCACATCCAGCTGTACCTGCATTTTTTTAACCCCAAAAATGTTGCAAAAACTGAAAGCAGCACGTTGGCTGCTTTTCTGCACTTAGGTCGGGATCACACTTGCGTGTGGCTGGTCTGCGTATGGCTGATCAGCGTATGGCTGCGTACTTCCTCCCTTAAGCTCTGCCTACGCTCCGCCTACCTCCGCATGCGTCCTGCGTCGTCCTGCATACTTATCTTTAAAATTGGGTACGCAGGGACATGCTTTGTATGCGGATGCGGCTGTTACGGAACTGCAACACAGAACTATGATAGAAAGGGAAAACTGACCCTGCACTGAGACTAGGCTGATACCCTACGATGGAGTGAGCGACCCATTCCTTGCGAATAGACCCACCGACGATCCTAGGTTAATCTCAGCGAAGACCTATAGATAAAGGGAAGGAGGTCCCTAAAAGATCTAAGGACTGGGTACAAAAAAAACAGGTCAACTCCTAATAGGAAACACAGAGAAGGCTGCAGAAATCAACTGAAAACAGAAACTAAAGATAGCAGAACCAGAGGTCCCAGAACTGCACAATATCAAACACAGAAAGCTATCAAAGCACCTAGCCAGAACTCAAGCGGATTAACAGTGTTGTCCAGCAAGGAATGGGAGGCAGGTGCTGGGTAATAAAGGGTGATACAATCACCTGACCTAGGACAACCAAGCACCAGGGGAAAAAGACCAGCAGCCAGAAAACCACAACAAGATGGCGGATGGTCAAAAAACAAAACAGAATCTAACAGCCGCATTTTGACGTGCCCGCCGACCGCACAGGAAAGCAAAAATTCCCATTTTATTTAGGCGTATCCATATAAACGGCCCACCCTGTATTAGCACATATGATTATTTCTCTATGTGTAGAAAACTGACACCACATGATGATTTTAGCAATAAGTCTTCAGGGGGATTTTCTGGGGTATATAATCGTGAGCCAACTAGACTCATTCCACTTTTATTGAGAGAAACCGTATGAGTTTAGCCAGCTTGTGACTGCAAACTTGCAAATCGCATACATGTGGTGATGTTTGTACCTGGAATTGCCACAGTGTGCATATCTCTACCTTGATTCCATGATTTAGCAGTCTGAGATCACATACTGTGACTACAGACTTTTGTCCCAAGCCTGGGCAAGCCCTTTAATGATTTCAGCACTTTGCACACCTGGCTCTGTGTATGCTAAGGTTAGTTTTGCTTTCAGAAGCAGAATTTAGCTTGCAGAGCCACACATGTACTGATACTGCCACCTATTGTCTCTTTGTATACTTTGTGACTATAGGAACACTTGGAGTAATTTCATGACATTGTCATTGATTTTTTGCTTTACTTTACAATGAGTCATAATAGCAATCTGTGGAGTCAAATTTTCAATGCACAAACAGAAGAATTGTGATAACAGCGTATATTCTTTGGCAGAGGTTTACATATTAATGGGGTTCTTCAGGAAAACTTCCTGATTGTTGATGGTGGTTGAAGGGCCGTATCAGGGAATTGTATTGCTCTTCTCTTGTTGCACATACACACGTTATCAAAATTGTTGGTACCCCTCGTTTAATGACAGGAAAACCCACAATGGTCACAGAAGTAATAATAAATAAAAGATCTATGAAAATGAACAAACAAAAGTCAGACATTGCTTTTCAACCATGCTTCTACAGAATTACAAAAAAAAATAAAACTCATGAAATAGGCCTGGACAGAAATGATGATACCCCTGAAAATAATGTGACAAAAGGGACATGTTAAATCAAGGTGTGTCCACTAACTAGCATCACAGGTGTCTGTAATCTTGGAATCAGTGAGTGGGCCTGTGTATAGGGCTACAGATACTCACTGTGATGTTTGGTGACATGGTGTGTATCACACTCAACATCGACCAGAGGAAGCGAAGGAAAGAGTTGTCTCAGGAGATTAGAAAGAAAATCATAGACAAACATGTTAAAGGTAAAAGTTATAAGACTATCTCCAAGCAGCTTAATGTTCCTGGGACTACAGTTGCACATATTATTCAGAAATTTAAGATCCATGGGACCATGGGCGGACATACCGCATGTGCAGCCTGTGTGTCTGCACCAGGGCCCGGAGGTTGAGGGGGGCCCCTGCAGGGTGGCTAATAATGAGGGCAATCTGGCCTGTTTATCTGGCCCCGAGGCTCCAGGGGGCCCCTGGCCAGATTGCCCTCATGTGCGGCGGGCAGGGAGAGATCCCTGCAGCTCCGCTGACTACAAGAGAGAATAGCAGCGGAGCTGCAGCGATCTGTTTTGCTTCCTGCCCACGCTTCTTCTCACACAGACAGCAGCGCCGCTGGATGATGTCATCATTCAGCGGCTGGCTGTGCCAGAGAGAGGAAGGCAACACTGATGCTGCGGCAGAGCGTGTGGAGAGGTGCTGTGTGTGCGTGTGTTGTGTGTGTGTGCGTTCATACATAGTGCTGCAGGGAGGAAGGGGGGGAGGAAATGATGGATATGGTGGAAAGGGCAATGATGGGGCTGGTGAGGAAGGAGGAAATGATGGAGGTGGTGGAATGAGCAATGATGGGGTGGTGGGGAGAAGGCAATGATGGAGGTGGGGGAGAAGGCAATGATGGTGGTAGTGGAAAAGACAATGGGAGTGGTGGGGAAGGAGGCAATGATGATGGAGGAGAAGGCTGTGATGGAGGTGGTGGAAAAGGCAATGATGGGGTGATGGAGAGGGCAATGATGGGGTAGTAGGGGAGAAAGCAATGATGGAAATGGTGGTCTTTTTAACATTTTTATTAATGACCTTGTAGGGGGCATTCAGAGCAGAATTTCAATATTTGCAGATGACACTAAACTCTGCAGGGTAATCAATACAGGGGAGGATAATTTTATATTACAGGATGATTTATGTAAATTAGAAGCTTGGGCTGATAAATGGGAAATGAGCTTTAATGGGGATAAATGTAAGGTCATGCACTTGGGTAGAAGTAATAAGATGTATAACTATGCGCTTAATTCTAAAACTCTGGGCAAAACCGTCAATGAAAAAGACCTGGGTGTATGGGTGGATGACAAACTCATGTTCAGTGGCCAGTGTCAGGCAGCTGCTACAAAGGCAAATAAAATAATGGGATGCATTAAAAGAGGAATAGATGCACATGAGGAGAACATAATTTTACCTCTATACAAGTCACTAGTTCAACCACACTTAGAATACTGTGCACAGTTCTGGTCGCCGATGTATAAGACAGACATAGCTGAACTAGAGCGGGTGGAGAGAAGAGCGACCAAGGTTATTAAAGGGCTATTTAGTTTGGAAAAACGAAGACTAAGGGTGATCTTATTTTAATGTATAAATATATGAGGGGACAGTACAAAGACCTTTCTGATGATGTTTTTAATCATAGACCTGAGACAGGGACAAGGGGGCATCCTCTATGTCTGGAGGAAAGAAGGTTTAGGCATAATAACAGACGTGGGTTCTTTACTATAAGAGCAGTGAGACTATGGAACTCTCTGTCGTATGATGTTGTAATGAGTGATTCATTACTTAAATTTAAGAGGGGATTGGATACCTTTCTTGAAAAGTATAATGTTGCAGGGTATACAGTATATACTAGATTCATTGATAGGGCGTTGATCCAGGGAACTAGTCTGATTGCCATATGTGGAGTCAGGAAGGAATTTTTTCCCCAAAGTGGAGCTTACTATTTGCCACATGGGTTTTTTTTGCCTTCCTCTGGATCAACATGTTAGGGCATGTTAGGTTAGGCTATGGGTTGAACTAGATGGACTTAAAGTCTTCCTTCAACCTTAGTAACTATGTTACTATGAAAGGGCAATGGTGGGGGTGGTGGGGAAAATGCAATGAGGTAGGTAGTGGAAAGAACAATGATGTGGGTGGTGGGGGAGAATGCTATGATGGTGGTGGTGGTGGAAAGGATAATGATGGTGGTGGAAAGGGCAATAATGGGGATGGTGGAGCAGGGGGGAAATGATGGAGGTGGTGGAAAGTGCAATGATGGGGTGGTGAGGGAAAAAGCAATGATGGAGGTCGTGGGGGAGAATGCAATGATGGTAGTGATGGAAAGGATAATGATAGTGGCTGTGGAAAGGGCAATAATGGGGGTGGTGGGGAGGAGGAAATGATGGAGGTGGTGGAATGGGCAATGATGGGAGTGGTGGGGGAAAAGACAATGATGGGGGTGTTGGGGGAGGAGGAAATGATGGAGGGAGGTGGTGGAATGGGCAATGATATTGGGTGGTGGGAGAGATTGCAATGATGGTGGTGGAGAAGGCAATGATGGAGGTGGTGAAGAGGGCAATGATGGGGTGGGGGAGAGGACAAAAATGGGATTTGGGGGGGAGGAGGACAATGAGGGGTGTGGGGGATTGGGATGGGAGGAAGGGGGATTTATAATGGATTTAGGAACAGGGGAAGGTGGAGGAAGACATTATTATCGCATAGTATATCTAAACACAGTCCCTTAGTATAGTGTACATGCTTATTATGTATAACATAGCCCTTAGTATACAGTGTACTCACTTATTATGTATAACACCATCCTTAGTTACATAGTTTCCTCTTTTACGTATAACCTCGTCCCTTATTACATACCATCCTCTCTAGTTATATATGGTACCGCCCCTTATTATATAGCCTCCTCTGCTGTTATGTACATAGTGTATTCGTGTTATTTTTGTTATTCACAGCGCCCTCTTTTATTATTATTATTATTATTTATTTATATAGCACCATTGATTTCATGGTGCTGTACATGAGAAGGGGTTACATACAAGTTACAAATATCACATACAGTAAACAAACTAACAATGACGGACTGATACATTACATAATTATTATTACATAATCCTTTCTTTTTAAATATAAAATAACTGCTGATAGAGAAGCCGGTGACCAGACGACCATTCCATCAGCTCCTCCATTAGAAAAGAAGCTTTCCCATCTCCATCAGCCATCATTGCATTATACAGCTAACCAGACAGGACAGTATGTAATAAAAAAAGGGCTCTATATAATCCAATATGTAAGTGACTGTACTGTGCATAACAGTAGAGGGCACTGTATAATAAGGGATGGCAATATACATAATAAAGGAGACTATTTAATATATATACATGTATGTGTGTGTGGCTATGTATATATATTTATATATATACATATATATATATATATATAGCTTTGTCGCCATAAAAGGAGGGGGGCCCAGACACATTTCTTGCACAGGGGCCCCAGGCTGTCAGTGTCTGCACTTGCATGGGACTGTAGCCAACCTCCCTGGACGTGGCCGCAGGAGGAAAATTGATGACCAATCAAAGAGATGGATAATACGGATGGTAACAAAAAAGCCCAGAAAAACTTCTAAACAGATTAAAGGTGAACTTCAAGCTCAAGGAACATCAGTGTCAGATCGCACCATCTGTCGTATGAGCCAAAGTGGACTTCATGGAAGACGACCAAGGAGGACACCATTTTTGAAAAAAATCATAAAAAAAGCCAGACTGGAATTTGCCAAACTACATGTTGACAAGCCACAAAGCTTCTGGGAGAATGTCCCATGGACAGATGAGACAAAAATGGAACTTTTTGGCAAGGCACATCAGCTCTGGGTTCACAGACGGCAAAATGAAGCATATCAAGAAAAGGACACTGTCCCTACTGTGAAATATGGAGGAGGCTCTGTTATGCTCTGGGGCTGCTTTGCTGCATCTGGCACAAGGTGTCTAGAATCTGTGCAGGGTACCATGAAATCTCAAGACTATGAAGGGATTCTAGAGAGAAATGTGCTGCCCAGTGCCAGAAAGCTTGGTCTCAGTTGCAGGTCATGGGTCTTGCAACAGGATAATGACCCAAAACACACAACTAAAAACACCCAAGAATGGCTAAGAGGAAAACATTGGACTATTCTGAAGTTGCCTTCTATGAGCCCTGTCCTAAATCCTATTGTGCATCTTTGGAAAGAGCTGAAACATGCCGTCTGGAAAAGGCAATCTTCAAACACGAGATAACTGGAGCAGTTTGCTCTTGAGTGGGACAAAAAACCTGTGGAGAGGTGCAGAAGTCTCATTGATAGTTACAGGAATAGTTTGATTGCAGTGATTGCCTCAAAAGGTTCTGCAACAAAATATTAAGTTAAGGGTACCATCATTTCTGTCCAGGCCTACTTCATGAGTTTTATTTTATTTTAAAATTCTGTGGAAGCATGGTTGAAAAGCAATGTCTGACTTTCATTTGTTAATTTTCATAGATTTTTTATTTATTATTACTTTTGTCAGATTCAAGTTATTTCTGTGACCATTGTGGGTTTTTCTGTCATTAAACGAGGGGTACCAACAATTTTGACCACGTGGGTACTTGTGGTTGTCTTCTACTGTCACTTCCAATGTCAGATGCCCTGTATTGTATATGCCATCTGCACGTGCAATACCTGTCCTGTTTATGTAATTTCTAATTGTCTATTACGTAGTATCTTAGTGAGCCAGGACGAGAGGCAGTTAACTTTGTCTGTGTTTTTTTTTAACTGATCATCAGAAAACATTTTTTATGTTTTTATTTTTTTTTGTATTCAAGGCAACCTGTCTAGACCAGGGGTCCCCAACTCCAGTCCTCAAGGCCCACCAACATGTCATGTTTTCAGGATTTCCTTAGTCTTGCCCAGGTAATAATTGCATCACCTGTGCAATGCAAAGGAAATCCTGAAAACATGACCTGTTGGTGGGCCTTGAGGACTGGAGTTGGGGACCCCTGGTCTAGACGACTCCTTGCATGAATGCTGCCTTTGCTACAGACACTAGTGATATTATCCTCTGTTTGCGAAGTCATTGTGCATGGATAGTAGCGCGCTTGTGAATAGAACATAATAAATCAATTTACTACTTTCTAAAGACTCATTATTTCCCCCTTTTTTTTATAAACCATTTGATGTTCTTGTAGGCAAATTCTTTTAGAAATGATGTAATTCAACCATTGACATGGGAACTGACCTGGGTGTATTAAAAAATCATCATTTTGTTTCCACTTTTTCTAGATTTTACATTATTGCTAATAAGTGTTTTTTTTCTTTATGCAGGTGAAACAAAAGACTCAAGTGCTCCTTTATCATCATCTGCCAGCAGCAGCAACGGCTCTGAAGACGCAATAAAGAATATTCTGGAGCAGGCAAGAAGAGAAATGCATGCACAAAAGCAGGCACTGTTAGAGATAGAATCAGGCAGCAGTCATCGGTCCATTCCTACACCCCCAAATGAGCGCCCCATTCTGTCTCCCCCCACACACAGAGCACCTCATGTCTACATTAAACAGGAGGACGGCAGCCTCCTAACCAGCACAAGCTCCACACAGACCCCCCTGAGTGTCCTGTCTCCAGCAGCATTTGTACAAAGCATCATACGCAAAGTAAAGTCCGAAATAGGTGACGCAGGGTCATATTTCGATCAGCACTGGGCATCTGAGAAAAATATTCTGTCTCGTCCATTTACCTCTGTGTCTCCATCATTATCTTCATCATCTTCAAGTTATTCTAGTATGGTAAATGGCCGTCCTTGGAAGAAAGTAGAGAATATTGAGACTTCACAGAACGAGGAAGAAGTATCCAATGGAGAAGAATCACATAAGATAGTGGAGATAAAAACAGAGTCTGGAAGTCAGGATGGTCAGAACATGAATCAGCTCTCCTACTACCCTGCCTACGTACCTAGGAATCTCAAGCCTACGGTTCCTCCTCTCACCCCAGAACAGTATGAGCTGTATATGTACAGAGAAGTGGACACATTGGACTTGACCAGACAAGTTAAGGAAAAATTGGCAAAAAATGGCATCTGCCAGAGGATCTTTGGCGAAAAGGTATTACTATGGAACAGCTGTGTGGTACATCACCAATCATAGCGAATGTTTGCATGTAATTTTTCACTTATGATCAGAACCTTACAAACACTCTTGAACAATTGGCAACCATTGAATATTATATATTGTCTTCCACATACTAACTCCTTTCCATCAAAGCCAGTTTTATTCTCACATCTCCCAGAACCATAACATTTTTATTTTCCCATCCTCATAGCCATACGAGGGCTTGTTTTTTTTGCGGTAGGTGCTGTAATTTTGAACAACACTATTCAATATATATGAATAATTTTTTTTTAATTATTATTTCTTTTCCTTACTGGTTTTTTTTTTTTTAACAGCTTTGAAAAAAATTGATTGTGTAACTATTTTTTAAACCAAAAACTGTTTCAAAATAATTTTTTTACTGACGATGGAGCTGCTTGAGGACTTGTTTTTTGCATGGAGAGCTGTACTGGTACCATTTGTAGGTACATTTGACATTTTGTTCACTTTTTGTTGCATTTTTTGAGAGGTGCAGTGAGCATAAATTTTGGCCTTTTGACATATTTGATGGCGTCTACTGTAGGTGTTAAATAATTAAAATTTTTGATAGATCACACTTTTGACCCCTTCCCAACTTGTGTGTCACACGTTGGGTAAGGAGATATTGAGCAGGCTCAGGAGGGCAGTTGCCCACTGTGTTATATAGCCAACACCTGCCTCTAACAGCAGCGATCAGAGCTAGCTCCAAATTGCTGCTCTTTATCCATTTAGACACCGCTGTCAATCTCTCAGTGGTATATACTGTAAATTGCTGTAACCGGTGTGTGGGTTTCTTGGAACGTCAATTGTATCATGACGTAATCACAGGGTGCCAATGAGTTACCATAGCAACTGAGGGGCTCATTGAAGCGCCCCTTTACTGCCATATCAAATAACCTTTTTATTATTATTTACAGAATAGGAAAATGTGGACAATTCTTAGGTTTTTAACTTTTTTTAAAATACTGTTTTAAACAGTTTTTTTTTTACATATTTTTTTAGACCCCCTTCCCCTTGGGCACTTGAACCTTTGATTGTTTGATGGCTTTCACAATATACAGCAACACTTTACTATGGCAGTATATTCTGCATCTTTTGGCAGGAAAAACGCAGCATATACAGTGGGGCAAAAAAGTATTTAGTCAGTCAGCAATAGTGCAAGTTCCACCACTTAAAAAGATGAGAGGCGTCTGTAATTTACATCATAGGTAGACCTCAACTATGGGAGACAAACTGAGAAAAAAAATCCAGAAAATCACATTGTCTGTTTTTTTAACATTTTATTTGCATATTATGGTGGAAAATAAGTATTTGGTCAGAAACAAACAATCAAGATTTCTGGCTCTCACAGACCTGTAACTTCTTCTTTAAGAGTCTCCTCTTTCCTCCACTCATTACCTGTAGTAATGGCACCTGTTTAAACTTGTTATCAGTATAAAAAGACACCTGTGCACACCCTCAAACAGTCTGACTCCAAACTCCACTATGGTGTAGACATAGTAACATAGTAACATAGTTAGTAAGGCCGAAAAAAGACATTTGTCCATCCAGTTCAGCCCATATTCCATCATAATAAATCCCCAGACTACGTCCTTCTACAGAACCTAATAATTGTATGATACAATATTGTTCTGCTCCAGGAAGACATCCAGGCCTCTCTTGAACCCCTCGACTGAGTTCGCCATCACCACCTCCTCAGGCAAGCAATTCCAGATTCTCACTGCCCTAACAGTAAAGATTCCTCTTCTATGTTGGTGGAAAAACCTTCTCTCCTCCAGACGCAAAGAATGCCCCCTTGTGCCCATTACCTTGCTTGGTATAAACAGATCCTCAGCGAGATATTTGTATTGTCCCCTTATATACTTATACATGGTTATTAGATCGCCCCTCAGTCGTCTTTTTTCTAGACTAAATAATCCTAATTTCGCTAATCTATCTGGGTATTGTAGTTCTCCCATCCCCTTTATTAATTTTGTTGCCCTCCTTTGTACTATCTCTAGTTCCATTATATCCTTCCTGAGCACCGGTTCCCAAAACTGGACACAGTACTCCATGTGCTGTCTAACTAGGGAGGCAGTATAATGCTCTCATCATGTGTATCCAGACGGATCCATCCAGACGGATGCGTCGAATGTGGTAGGACCTGAATTTAAATGTAGAAAATTCTAGAGAGAGAGAAATAAAACCGGGATACATCGCTGGATACCTGTGTTTGACGGTCAGCGACGGATCCTGCGTCCATAGGCTTCCATTATAGCCGACGACAGACAGCGCAGGACCCATCGCTGAGCGATTTTCCGACGTGCAGAAAAAAACATTCCTCTGAACGTTTTCTCTGCACGACGGACCGCTATTTTCCGACGGATCCAGTGCACGACGGATGAAACGGATGGCCATCCGTCACAATCCATCGCTAATACAAGTCTATGGGAAAAAACAGGTTCCTGCAGAAAAATTTGCAGGATCCTGTTTTTTCAAAACTCGACGGAGTTCGACGGGAGACAAAAGACGAAAGTGTGAAAGAGGCCTAAGGCTACTTTCACACTTGCGTTTTTAGCAATTCGTCGCAATCCGTCGTTTTGGGCAAAAAACGGATCCTGCAAATGTGCCCGCAGGATCCATTTTTTGCCCATAGACTTGTATTAGCGACGGATGGCCACACATCGCATCCGTCCTGCAACGGATCCGTCGTGTTTGGCGGACCATCGGCACGAAAAAACGTTCAAGTGAACTTTTTTTGTCCGTCGCGTCAGCCATTTTCGACCGCGCATGCGCGGCCGAAACTCCGCCCCCTCCTCCCTGGACTTCAGAATGGGCAGCGGATGCATTGAAAAACTGCATCCGCTGCCCACGTCGGGCACAAATTTCACAACATGCGTCGGTACGTCGGCCCGACGCATAGCGACGGACGCGTACTGACGCAAGTGTGAAAGAGGCCTTTCAGCCTTCTTAATGTGGAATGGCTGCTGCTGGCTTTATACGTAGTGAGTGATTTTGACTGTGTTCACACCTGCTTTTGAACATTCCATTTTTTATTTTCGGAACAGTCAAAAAGGGAACTTTTGACACTCATCTATTTACCTTCTCACATAGTGATATTCTGCAGGTAAATTGTGTTTAAGTCCAGTGTAGAAACTGCTCCAGTAATCAAGCGACACAGGATTTAAACACTATTTACCTGCAGATTAAAATTATATCTGCAGGTAAATAGCGTTTTTGGTTTGACAGGCTTCTTGCATAACCGAGAAATAAAAATAAAAAGACTCCATTGATTATTATGGAATTTGTTATGTATCTATATTTAGTTTTGCACCATGTGCTTTTTCACTCTATTCTAAAAATAGACACATAATGGAACCCTGTTTAATGGATACAAATGGATAGATTTTGGACACAAACTCCGTTTGTTCTTGAAACAAAAAAAAGCTGGCAGAATTCCTTAATGCAGGTGTAATCATTGCTTTAGATCAGGGTGGGAAACCTCAGGCCCAAGGGCCCTTTACGGCCCTCGATGACCTTTTATCAGGTCCCCAAGCAGATTCTCAGGGACCGAATTCTTGATGCCCAGAACAGCTTGCTCTGATATCACTGCAGAGGGATTACAAGTTGCCCAGTGCTCAAAAGACATAAGTGTGATTACTGACACATCTCTGGGCAGGCAGTGTAGAGGAAGGGGCAACAGAGCAGAGCAGGCAGTTCTAAAGGTACCGTAACATTTAGCGACGCTGCAGCGATCTAGACAACGATGCCGATCGCTGCAGCGTCGCTGGAGAGCTGTCACACAGACAGCTCTCCAGCGACCAACGATGCCAAAGTCCCCGGGTAACCAGGGTAAACATCGGGTTACTAAGCGCAGGGCCGCGCTTAGTAACCCGATGTTTACCCTGGTTACCAGTGCTAATGTAAAAAAAAAACAAACACTACATACTTACATTCCGGTGTCTGTCCCCCATCGCTGTGCTTCCCTGCACTGTGTAAGCGCCAGCTGTAAAGCAGAGCGGTGACGTCACCACTGTGCTTTACGGCCAGCCGGCGCTCAGTCAGTGCAGGGAAGCAGAACACCGGGGGACGCGACAGACACCGGAATGTAAGTATGTAGTGTTTGGTTTTTTTTACATTTACACTGGTAACCAGGGTAAACATCTGGTTACTAAGCGCGGCCCTGCGCTTAGTAACCCGATGTTTACCCTGGTTACCAGTGAAGACATCGCTGAATCGGCGTCACACACGCCGATTCAGCGATGTCTGTGGGAGATCCAGGTCTGGCCTTTCTGCTCCGACCAACGATGTCACAGCAGGATCCAGATCGCTGCTGCATGTCAAACACAACGATATCGCTATCCAGGACGCTGCAACGTCACGGATCTCTAGCGATATCATTGTTAAGTTGTTCAGTGTGAAGGTACCTTAAGAGAGCTGATGTAAGGGTTTGTGATGTGACACAGTTAAACTCAGCTGTGCTGTTTCTCTCAACACAAGGATCTTATCTGATAGGTGTTTGCACAAGGTAATACCAGGAGGTCAGGGCTGTCTGGAAAACATCTCATACACTGAGAAATCTTCTCTAAGCTATTGTGGAATGTGTACTTTTTTTTCTGTGTTGCCGCCTGCTTATGATTGGTCAGTATCATACAGAAGAAGTACTTCAAGAAGTACTTGTTTCCAGTGAAAACTATCTGATGGCAATAACTGGAACTTAATTTTTTGATTGCTATTATCTCTGAATAAAACCTTTTATTCAACTCTGATGCCACTATTACATCCCGTATTTAGTTGAACATGAAACATTTGGTGAAAGGTCTTCTTTAAGAAGAGTCTTATGAAATACAGGAACTTTATTCTGGGTTTTTTTCAGAACTGATAAGTTCAATTTGAAGTGCATTTTAGAACATGTGAAATTGGTAATGAAAGAGTTAAAACAGTTGTAAAATGTATCTCTTGTTCTCAGTGAATCAACACTGTCTAAAAGGATGACTGAGATGCACCATGCATTTATCCAATAATTTAAGTTGACCATACCACTATAAAGCTGCTTTTTCCTGCTAGATATCTACATTTTTATTAATTTTGAAAAATGCATGTGTAAAATGACATCCCTGACATTATATCAAGTTTAAGGAGTTAACCACCATCCTTTGTTGTGTATAAAGGTTGATTGCTGCACATTCCCAGAATTTACAAAAATAGGTTTTACCCCTGTTTTAACGCAGGTCCTGGGATTATCTCAAGGCAGTGTGAGTGACATGTTGTCCAGACCCAAACCCTGGAGTAAGTTGACCCAGAAAGGAAGAGAACCTTTCATTCGCATGCAGCTGTGGCTGACGGATCAGCTTGGTCAAGGGATTACCCAGCAACCAGCTCTGTCACAAGGTACTTACATAAATGTCTTCTGAACAGAAAACACGTTATTTAATTGTAGCTATAAGTACTTGGGAAGATTGAGAAATAAATGTAATGCTAGATAGGTCAAAGGTCTGTATGGATGCATGTTTGTTTATTTTTTATCTATGTAAAGCTGTTCGGGTTATTCATAAAATGAAAATGTGGTCTTATAATAATGTACATATGTATTTATTTGTCCCAATCTAATTCATTTTCAAATCTGCCACATTTTACACATATTATCCCGCCTCACGTCCTCTCCAGGCTCTATTTATCCTCAGTTTACCAACTGATAATGGACACAACCTGGTTTAGTTTTGCTGCTTCTGGTCAATAATTCATTGTGCAGTTTATAAGCTGGCTGTATACCATCATAGCTCTAATTACAGCACTCACAGAATATATTCTACCTTTAGTGTACTATCTGCTTCTGTACAGAACCCAGACCAAAATTATTCTTTGTCATCTATATCCATATAACTGGCTGTGGGTGTGGGTTTACATCATTGTTAACGGATTTTCAGCAGAGCTCATCTCCCCTGCAGTCCTCCACAATGGAATATGTAATTACTAGGCAATGCAAAGCTGAGTTGTATTTGCTGCTGTGCTGACGTATCAGTGTTGGGAAACCGCAGATTCTACTCTATAGATGCATATGGCTGAAGAAAATCCTCTGTCATATGAATCAATAGAGTAGCATTTACAGTTTCGCATAACTAATCTCTCAGCAGTAGGCAACAAACACAGCTCAACTCTGCACTGTCTAGTAATTACAAGTTCTGTAGGAAACTTGAGCTCTGAAAAAGTAACAGCTAACAATTATATAAAATCACACAGGCAGCCAGCTATACTGATGCAGATGACAGAAGATAACATCGGTCAGACAGGGTATTGTACAGAAGCAGACATTGTATAGAAGCATAAAACGAATTCTACATTTATATTAGCGTGATGATAGCTCAGAATGATGGGGCTAGTCAGATGCACACAGCCGCTACTCGGACAAACCCTTCACAATTGTTTATATTCCCCCATATAAAATAACAGCCTATACTCTCCTCCAGTACCGGAGCTACGTCAGCACCTGGGCTTGTGTGATGTTGTAACTGACATTCGGAGAAAAGTCAGAGAGCAGCAGCAGCTCTTGCTTCTTGCTGGGTGTGAGTTTCATCCGAAGGAAGCGAGAGTATAGCGCCCACTAATTGGCTGCTGGTCGGAAGCCCTGGGAGACCATGCGCTGAAGTCATATAGGCTTTTGTTAGTTTACATGGGGAAATAGCAATTGAGAAGGGATTGTGGACAACCCCTTTTAAGTATCTGCACAGATTTGCCAACCTGCCTATAAATGGGTGTATATAAGATGCTTCTATTTGTGTATATAAACTTTCATTTATGCACTCGGAATTTATTTTATGTGGGTTTTTTTTGTTTTTTATTTTAGGCACAGCCAGTCCCTCTGAAACACATCCATCCCCATCTCCACCACCAAGCCCATTAGATCAAGAAAAGACTCCTCCAGAGCCAGTTATTTTAAGCTCAGAAAGCATCAAAGAAAATCAGCAGCCAGAAAGTAGATCGGTTTCATCACTCAGTAGCAGAACGTTCCCAAGCCCTCACCCAGCAACCACCGCAGGTATCCAAGAGATTGTGGCAATGTCTCCCGAGCTTGACACCTACTCCATTACTAAGAAGGTTAAGGAAGTGTTGACGGACAATAATTTAGGTAAATTCTCCTATAGCCTTACCATTATATATGAATATTAGCATTTCATTGCTTTAGTAGTACTAACCAGCACCAAGAACCTACCTTCTAAAATTGATTTCTAAGTTATTCTTAATAAAAAATTAAATATATATTTTTTTATTTTATGCCATTTTCTTTTAATGAAAACTAGAAAAAGTTGTAATCAATTACATCCAGTTTATGGGTTCAAATCATGCATGACTTGGTGCAGCAAAAAAACATACAAAAACCACATATGTGTGCTGAAAGTTGCCCTCTAAGGTCTCATTTCCATATATTCAGCATTCTGTTGTCAGTTTTCCACAGCAGCATTCTCGGCTTCTAGTGTCACAGGTTTACCTCAACTTAGAGGTGCCAGAAGATTGCAGCGTCTGATTTCTCCTACTCCTGCAATGATTAGAAGCACTTCACCTTAATATTAAACGGTGCAAGTTTCTTTAGCAGTGCAGGAGTTAATCTGCTCAGTTGAGGGCTCCTGGAAACTTTTCTGCGGTAAGACTCAGCTGTGAACTGTTAGCCTCTGCCATCTTCTATATAAACTGGAACCTGGCTAGCACTCATTGTCAGAGGTAGCATATGCTGCATGGCTTGAGGTCGTTGGTGGTTATTATAGGAGAAGATGTTTGGTGGATTTATCTGTGACTGTTGCTAGGTTTTAAGTGTGTCATAATTCCATTTCTTCTCCTACTTTGTGTTAACCCCAGTCTCCACTCACCGATACATTCTTCTGATGTATGTATGACTATATTTGTATGTTTGGTATTTTTTGTTACCCCTGTTCATATTATCATGCTAGTCTGATTGGTGTATTATGATACACAACTACTCCCCTCTTCCCTGGGTGGGGAAGGGAACAGACTGAGGGTGGATTCAGGAGCTAAGGCAAGGTACATGGCCCCGACGTCTTCACCATCAGAAGTTATCCGGGGAACAGGTTGAGCTAGGGCACCCCTAACGTTAGGGACAGGGAAGGAGCCTAGGTCCAAGGACACCCGACAACAGAGTTGTGACATCTAGTGCATCAGTAACTTTGCTGAGCGATCGTCACTCTCCCTCTCATCTCCATGAAGTATAATAGAAGATGTAAATAAATGACTGCAGCGCCGACACTTGATTTTCAGGATTGTTTGATTTTTAGAAGTTCTTTCTTCAACCATCAAGAGATGGCATATTTTAGCAATATGGCAGCAATTTATGAGTTGGAAATACCTCTTTAAAACCACCAGCAGTTGAATAACATTGAATAACAATGATTATCTTGTAACAATGGCACCTTTCAAAGGGGTGGGATATATTAGGCAAGTGAATAGTTAGTTTATGCAGTCGTTGTGTTGGAAGCAAGAAAAATGTGCAATTTCAAGGATCTGCGCAAATTGTCATGGCTAGATGATTGTGTTACAGCACAGTGCTAAATAACAAATGGAGACTTCTATAGCACAAACTGCTGAAAAGTTAATACTGACTATGATAGAAAGGTGTCAGAGCACACACTGTGCAGCACAGCTTTCTGTGTACCGGACTGCATAGTCAGTTACCAGCAACAGCGACTACGCTGATCCTTGTCAACTGCAACCTACAATAGAAAAATGAGCATCACAACTGGACCATGGAGCAATGGAAGAAGGTGGCCTTATTTTCTTTTACATCATGTGGACTTCCAAGTGCATGTGTGTTACTTTCTTGAGAAAGAAATGGCACAACAAAGCACTGTGGGAAAAAGACACGCCAGCAGAGGCATTGGGATCTCTGGGAAACAATATACAGGACATTGCACATATCTTTGTTTGTTGTTCCTGGGACCTTAGAAGAAGCTGAGCAGGCCAAGTGATATTGCTCATCTTCACAATGGTAATGTATTGGCAGCTGTAGTTGTCATGTTAATATGAAGGTGAGGATTATTTAATGTTTACCTCCAGTTGCAAATATTAGATAAGGTAAACTTGCAAATTTTATTTCTTTCTCTCTTGTAATGATGCTGCCTAAACATTAATCGATGTGTGTATATTCAATCTTTTATAGGTCAGAGATTATTTGGCGAAAGCATCTTGGGTCTTACTCAGGGGTCTGTATCAGATCTACTATCCAGGCCCAAGCCTTGGCATAAGCTGAGTTTAAAGGGCCGAGAGCCGTTTGTTCGTATGCAGCTATGGCTGAGTGATCCACATAACATTGAAAAACTGCGAGACATGAAGAAGATGGAAAAAAAGGGTGAGTATAAGACAGAAGACTTGCAGTGACACAATTCAAAAGACACAAAGTTTTAGGCTGTGTTCACACGCTGCGGTTTTTCGCGGTTTTTCCCGATAAAAACACTATAAAGCTGCAAAAAAAACGCACACAATAAGCATCCCATCATTTAGAATGAATTCCGCATGTTTTGTGCACATGATGCGCTTTTTTCCGCGAAAAAAACGCATCGCGGTAAAAACCGCAGCATGTTCATTAATTTTGCAGTTTTTTTGCGGATTTCCCACTACAAAATACATTGGGAAGTGTCCGGAAAAAAACGCGGCAAAAACGTGTCAAAACCGTGGCAAAACCGCATGCAGATTACTTGCGGATTTCTTGCAGAAAATGTCCGTTTTTTCTCAGGAATTTTCTGCGAGAAATCCTGAACGTGTGCACATAGCCTTAAGGGAATCTGTCAGAAGGATCAACCCTTCTAACAGTCTACATGTACATGAAGGTCATAGGAAGTTGAATAAAGTGATACCTTGATATGTTCAATCCGATATTTTTTTCTAGAGAAATACATGTTTTTCTTAATATGTAAATGAGCTGTTAAGATCTATGGGCCGGACACTGATTTTCCTGAGAATCTGAGTGAAAGAATGCGTTACCAGTGAGACGTGTAATGAGTGAAAGTCTTCTCTCCTGATCTACATGTCTCACACTGATAACGTAGCAGATATCAAGGTATTTTATTCAACTTTTTATGACCTGCTTGCCTATGTAGACGGTTTAGGAGGGTTGATCCTATTGACAGATTCCCTTTTATGATCCATGAATAGTGAAGAGCGAATGTACTCGTTAATCGAGATTTCCCAAGCATGCTCGGGTGTCCTCCAAGTATTTTTTAGTGCTCGGAGATTTAGTTTTCTTCGCAGCAGCTGAATGATTTACAGCTATTAGCCAGCTTGATTACATGTGGAAATTCCCTAGCAACCAAGCAACCCCCACATGTACTTAGCCTGGCTAACAAATGTAAATCATTCAGCTGAGGCAATGAAAACTAAATCTCCGAGGAGTAAAAAAAACTCAGAGGACACCCAAGCGTGCTCGGGAAATCTCGAGTAACGAGTATATTCACTCATCACTAGCTATGAACAAATCTTAAGTATTTATACTAGTACAGATCTCTTTAATTTCTTAAAAGTTTCCATACGTCGCATCCAGTGTTTCACACTGCGCATGCCCAGCAGGAAATATTGCTCTCACCATCTTTCCTGCTCGGCAACGCAGACGGAAATGTGAAAGCAAACACTTCCGTTGGTATGTTGCGCCGATGCTTCGTGACGGCTCCGTACCGACGGAAGTGTGAAAGTAGCCTAAGGCAGATCTGACTATATAAAATCTCATTACATAATGAAGCAATTAACAAGAGACCAGAACAGGCATTACTGTGCAAGACAAACAAACAAAGACAAAAAACATCTCGTATATTTATGGCATATGTCACATAGATGTGGGTCCCATCACTGTCAGCATTGAATGAATATGGAGAGTTGCACGTGTGGCCACCTCTACGATTCCCCACAGTACATTGGGCCCAATTACAGTGGTGACCCACAACTATCAGATATACAGTGGGGCAAAAAAGTATTTAGTCAGTCAGCAATAGTGCAAGTTCCACCACTTAAAAAGATGAGAGGCGTCTGTAATTTACATCATAGGTAGACCTCAACTATGGGAGACAAACTGAGAAAAAAAAATCCAGAAAATCACATTGTCTGTTTTTTTAACATTTTATTTGCATATTATGGTGGAAAATAAGTATTTGGTCAGAAACAAACAATCAAGATTTCTGGCTCTCACAGACCTGTAACTTCTTCTTCAAGAGTCTCCTCTTTTCTCCACTCATTACCTGTAGTAATGGCACCTGTTTAAACGTGTTATCAGTATAAAAAGACACCTGTGCACACCCTCAAACAGTCTGACTCCAAACTCCACTATGGTGAAGACCAAAGAGCTGTCAAAGAACACCAGAAACAAAATTGTAGCCCTGCACCAGGCTGGGAAGACTGAATCTGCAATAGCCAACCAGCTTGGAGTGAAGAAATCAACAGTGGGAGCAATAATTAGAAAATGGAAGACATACAAGACCACTGATAATCTCCCTCGATCTGGGGCTCCACGCAAAATCCCACCCCATGGGGTCAGAATGATCACAAGAACGGTGAGCAAAAATCCCAGAACCACGCGGGGGGACCTAGTGAATGAACTGCAGAGAGCTGGGACCAATGTAACAAGGCCTACCATAAGTAACACACTACGCCACCATGGACTCAGATCCTGCAGTGCCAGACGTGTCCCACTGCTTAAGCCAGTACATGTCCGGGCCCGTCTGAAGTTTGCTAGAGAGCATTTGGATGATCCAGAGGAGTTTTGGGAGAATGTCCTATGGTCTGATGAAACCAAACTGGAACTGTTTGGTAGAAACACAACTTGTCGTGTTTGGAGGAAAAAGAATACTGAGTTGCATCCATCAAACACCATACCTACTGTAAAGCATGGTGGTGGAAACATCATGCTTTGGGACTGTTTCTCTGCAAAGGGGCCAGGACGACTGATCCGGGTACATGAAAGAATGAATGGGGCCATGTATGGTGAGATTTTGAGTGCAAACCTCCTTCCATCAGCAAGGGCATTGAAGATGAAACGTGGCTGGGTCTTTCAACATGACAATGATCCAAAGCACACCGCCAGGGCAACGAAGGAGTGGCTTCGTAAGAAGCATTTCAAGGTCCTGGAGTGGCCTAGCCAGTCTCCAGATCTCAACACTATAGAAAACCTTTGGAGGGAGTTGAAAGTCCGTGTTGCCAAGCAAAAAGCCAAAAACATCACTGCTCTAGAGGAGATCTGCATGGAGGAATGGGCCAACATACCAACTACAGCGTGTGGCAACCTTGTGAAGACTTACAGAAAACGTTTGACCTCTGTCATTGCCAACAAAGGATATATTACAAAGTATTGAGATGAAATTTTGTTTCTGACCAAATACTTATTTTCCACCATAATATGCAAATAAAATGTTAAAAAAACAGACAATGTGATTTTCTGGATTTTTTTTTTCTCAGTTTGTCTCCCATAGTTGAGGTCTACCTATGATGTAAATTACAGACGCCTCTCATCTTTTTAAGTGGTGGAACTTGCACTATTGCTGACTGACTAAATACTTTTTTGCCCCACTGTATATGGCATACTGGAACTCGGCTCTTTTCACACCGACTGATGACTAGATAATATTGATAATGCGTCAATCGTGTTTTTCTATATACAAATAGGTGCATAGGAGAAGTTGTCATTGAATACACATTGTGATCTTCCAGATATATCACCTTATGTTTTTGAATGTTACTGAGTTGCACATGAATATAAAATACTAATGAAGTACAATTGAGAGCAAAAATGTAAATGTGATTAAAAAAAAGAATATTTTGTTACCTTTAGCTTATCTGAAGCGACGTTATGGTCTGGTAAGTGTTGGCTCAGACAGTGAATCTTCCAACACTAGAACAGATTGTGCCAGCCCGAGCCTCCAGCCACAAGACTATAATCTGATGCAGATGAAAAAACCGAGAGTGGTGCTTGCACTCGAAGAGAAAGAAGCCTTGAAAAAAGCTTACCAAATGGAACCGTACCCAACGCAGCAAACTATCGAACTGCTCTCCTTACAGCTGAACCTTAAAACAAACACAGTTATTAACTGGTTCCATAACTACAGGTAAGTCCAGAAATTGTCTGCTAGTACCAATGCAGTTGACAAAATGTTAAAGGAGTTTTCCAGTTTCAGGAAAGTGGATGCCAAATACTGTAAAATACCTAAAATGGCAAACAGAGCAGGTACCTTCCAAGGGTCCAGTGCTGGCTCCCCGCCATCTCATGGGTCTCAGTGTTTTAGCCGACGTGGTGATGTCATTTCGACAGTGCACATCACCACTTTAGCCATCACTGAGCATTGAGAGTGAAAAACCTCTTTAATAAGAACATTTCAGCATCATCATTAACTTCTGTAATCCTGAAACTTCAATACATGTAGCTGTATGTTGATCATTATACGGATTATGATTCAATCCACAAGCAGTTGTTGAACATCTGCATGATTTTGTTTGTTAGCTCTTATTCACATTAGCATTTCTGCATGTCTTACCATATTTATGACATAAGAATAGTGCATACCAAAAATTACAGCAGTACATTGTATGTGCCAAGATACATTGGGACACCTATACTTTACACATACAGGAGCTTTCATAACCTCCCATTCTAAATCCTTAGGCATTAATGTGGAGGTGATGCCCATCTTGCCATCAAGCTTTGATAGCTTTCCACTCTCAATTTTGGAATGTGTCTGTAGGAATTTTTGTCCATTCATCCAGAAGACCATTTGTGGGGTCAGACATGCCAGTGTAAGGAAAATTAGAGGCCATGCAATGATGTTGTATGAAATGAAATGTGCAAATTGCCTTTTCAGACAGGAAGAGGACTTGAACTCCTAAAAGTCAATATCAACCTTTTAACGAGCCTTGCGCGAAACACCTTTCCACAAATTGAGATTCTGGTTTTGGCTTTTATCCTAAGTCATAGGGCAAGGTTTGTTAAAGGGTTGGTATTGACTTGTAGGATCAATGCTTCCAATAATAATAAATAATAATCTTTATTTTTATATAGCGCTAACATATTCCGCAGCTCTTTACAGTTTGCACACATTACCTCACTGTCCCCGATGGGGCTCACAATCTAAATTCCCTATCAGTATGTCTTTGGAAAGCGGAGTACCCAGAAGAAACATACAAACTCTTTGCAGATGTTGTCTTTGTTGGGATTTGAACCCAGGACTCCAGCGCTGCAAGGATGCAGTACTAACCACTGAAACACCATGCCACCCGCTAGTTGGCACTCGAATTCAAGTCCTCTTCCTCTCTGAAGAAGCAATTGCATATGAGGTTAGCGGGCCTAGTTCACAATCTCTGTTCTAGTTCATGCCAAAGGTGTTTGATTAACTTGAGGTCAGGCCTCTGTGCAGCCAGTCAAGTTCTTCTGCACCAAACTCGTCTAACCATGCTTTTATGACTCTTGCTTTATGCACTGGGGACAGTCATGCTGGAAAAGAAAAGGAAATGCATCGTAGTGTTCCCACAAAGTTGAAAGCATGCAATTGTCCAAAACTTTTTGCTGTGTTGAAGTTGCCACAGTGCAGTCAGGGCAGTTAATGTTTTCCTGGCATTCACCAAACCTTAACTCGTCTATCAGACTTCCAGATAGAGAAGCGTCATTCATCACTCCACAGAACACTTTTCCACTGCTCCAGAATCCACTGCCAGGGGGCTTTACACTGCTCCACACTTTGTATTGTGCCCTATGATATAAGGCTTTTATGCACCTGCTCAGCCATGGAAGTCCATAACAAGATACACAATTTTTGTGCTGATGGTAATACCAGAGGAGCTTTGGAGCTCAGCAGTTATTGGGTCAGTAGAGCACTGGCAACTTTTATGCACTCGGTCACCCTGCTCTGTAACATTACCTGGTTTGCGGTGGTTCCTAAATGTTCCACTTTTAAAAATTACCATTCACATTTGATTGTGGAATATTTAGGAGATAAGGATTTTCATGAACTGACTTTTTGCTCTTTTGGCTTTTGCTATTACAGGACCACACTGGAATTCATTGAGCTCTTAGGAACAACCTATTCTCTCACAAATGTTTGTGAATGCACACTGGATGGCTAGGGGCTGGATTTTATATACTTTGGGCATTTTATCTATATGGTGTATATGCACATATTGAGTATATGAATATTAAACTGTATTACAGCCATATAGACTATACCTATAACATTGAGCTATACGGCACACAAATTGGCCAGTTAATCTGTTCCACAATCAGGTTTTCTTGTTGTGGCTGGTGGGCACACATGAATTGGCCAATTTGTGCACCAAGTACCTTGGTTTTATAAGTATCATTTATTAAGAAGTAATACAGTTTTAATTTCCAATATTCAATGTTCTACATCTCTGTGCACAATGTGCTGCTGCAATCTTTGGTATGTATGTAATGCACTCACAGCAGCTTGCACCTGGTCACATTTGCTTCTTTGTCAGATTTTGTGTCTTTATAGTAAGAATAGCGCAGACAGAAGTGCTATAATTGCCATCAAAAATACCATACCCTGAGCTGTCATGGCTCTGCTACATTTAGAAGCCATGACACTAATATGAACAGAATAGATAGAGGCTGGAGTGAGCAGGACTATTATGTGAACAGTGATCTAAAACATATACTTATCAAAACCACATACCAAAGTCATAAGCACTAAAGATGCCAGCAATATAAGGAAAGCCAAACAGAATCCAGATTAGAGCTGTATTTGTGCATTTACCTTTCTATTCTCATTGTCTTCATTTTTCTTTTACATTCTCCTGGTGTCTGGCAGCTTCAGGCTGCGTCTGACTTTGGTTGACTGGTCTCTGGAGATCTTCCAATCTGAAGGCTGATTGGAAAAGCCTTTCATGGATCATTTCAATTAGCCATGAATAGGGACTTAGTGCTTTGTTTGTTTTTATTTTTCTAGCTAGATTGGTTACAGTTGTTTTTTCTTTAGAGGGGAAAAAAAACTTTGTTTTATGTATTTTTATTTTACTTTATTTTAATTCATATTTAAAACAAAAAAAAAATCATTTTTTGATATTACTGATACTTATCATTCATCTATCCTTGCTGCAGAAGGGAAAAAAAATCCATCTAATAGGATACTTGTGTAGATTAGCAAATTGCGATTGTATTTTATTTTAAGAATCTACAGTATCTAAAATCCTTGACACCTTAACGTGAGCTGCTCATTGATGAACAGGTATGTGCCTCACGTAATGACCCACGACTGAATATTACTAAGGCTTCATTCAGGCACCTGTTTTTCACGTACATGTTCGATCTCATGTTTTTTTGTGCATCGTGTGCCCTTGCAAAATTCATAGACGCATATTAGTTTTTTTTTATCATTGTCACAGATGAAAATTATCCATATAAGTGTATGGTTCGTGAAAATCACAGACAGCACATGGATGGCATCAGTATGTAATCTGTGTGTGATTAACATTGTAATGATTAGGAGAAGCTTTGCATATTATTTATATTTTTACATATATGAAAATAACTGATGAAACTGATTGTAACAACTGACTGAACTCTGGTGACAATCGGATCAAAAATACTGATGGCACTCAGACTACTTTTTTGAGTACATGAAAAATCATTGACGTCTGAATGAGGCCTAAATAGCAAAACCTACACAAGTCAGTATTTTCCCCATATCATTATTTTCATGCATATTATACAAGCTGTATAAACTTGAATGATTATTGGATGAAGCAGATCAGGGAATGTGTGGTTGTGGATATGAATACCCATTATTGAGACTTGCCAAATTATTAAGCATCTTGTTCTCCTCAGGCAAAATGACGGAAAGTCAAAAATTGTTACAAGTCTTACAGGCTGAAATTGTTAAGATAATGGAGCATGATCACAGAACCATCAAAAGTTTTGTTGCAAGCAGTCATCAGGGTCAGAAAAACATGATGACAAAAAAAATCATTTTAAGTTGGAGATGGACTCAAAATGTCCAAACTTCAAATCTACTGCCAGGATTCTTCTTACTACAGGGTATTTGCTCATTTTGTTTTTGTCTTAGTTTCTGCCAGTTTTTAGAAGACACCTTTTTTCAAGCAGTGGTATAGAAAAAAGTCTTTCAAGAAAACCATGATTTTCATGCAGAACATGGCTCCATCGCATTCATCAAAGTACTCTACTTATTGGCCCAGTCTACATGTTTCTCTTCTGTGTTGTTCGGTGGTAGTCGGGTTTCAGCCTCGCTTACCTCGGCCATGTCTATGCGCAATGAACACCTTATACTTCTCGGCTCTCCAGGGAGGTTGCAGTTCTGGAATAAGATGGCACAGGATGATAACGGCTTCCTGGTTGCTTCAGGCTTTATTCTTCTCAAATGTTTTGCATTTTTCACTGTTGACTATTTCCAACAAAACTTTTGATGGTTTTGTGATTCTGCCCCAAACCAATAAGCATTCAAATTTATACAGCTTGGAGTTGGAAAATCTGCATAAAATGATGATATAGCCAAAACACTCACTTGCCTAATAATTGTGCCCACAGTGTATAGAGTATTCATTGAGACTATGGACCATATAAATATTTGGTGGGCCTGACCACGGATTAGATAGATTCATTAACTGGCTATTCCCATGTCAGCCTTTTACGGTTCAGAATGGAATATTTATGTCTATGTGCCAGCCACATATTGTCAGGGCTACAGAAACAATCTAGTGGGCTGTGCAATTCAGCCCACCCTCGGTTTACAGAGTTTCCATCTCCTTTATTCAAAACATATACATAGATATTCATGTTATGAACAGCTGAGATATAAATAATCCTTTAGTGGATTGTCCTAGATTATAGGAATATGACTACTTCATCTGAACATAGCGCCACATCTGTCCACAGGTTGTGTGTGGTATTGTAGCTTGGCCTACTTCACTTCAATGCCAAACCTGTGAACATGATTGGTGCTGCATTTTGAATAAATCAACCATAATTTTCCATCCTTGCCAAGCCTCTTAATTTAGTTTGCCGAAAGATTATTTTGCACTTGAACTAACATTGGTTTCTATGGACTTTTAGGTCACGCATGCGCAGGGAGATTCTGATGGAAGGCCAGCATGACAATGACATAGATCAAGAACCAGATAGCTGCGACAGCTTCACATCTGCGACAGTATCACACCGAGAGCTAACCCCTCAAAGCCCGGACTCAGAAATAGGAGACAGGAAACCATTGATCAATGATCTCAAACATATGCTGCATAAGAATTGCTACTCAAAGGAGTCAAGAACTGCAATGAAAATTAAGAAAGAGAACATGGAGGAAGATGATTATGACTTTACCAACCATTGTAAGTCTTATGACCCTGGAACACCATCAAGAACGTGTTGTGAACTGGAGCCATCCAGAGCACTTAGAGAAAAACAGGTTGCCTCCTCACACTGTGATGGCTCCCAGAGACTTCACTATTTACGAAAAAGCAATTCTGGTCTTGAGAAATGTCACCAACATGTAGCCCATGACTGTGCTGCTTCTGTGCATACACATAAAGAGATTATGGGAGCAGACATGTCACAGGCTGACCCTATCAGCTTTAAATCTTCAATCGAATCTTCTCGCTGCAGTCTTGAAGTATCTCTGAACTCACCATCAGCTGCCTCTTCTCCAGGCCTCATGATGTCAGTTTCTCCTGTTCCTTCGTGTTCTGCTCCAATCTCTCCATCCTTGCCTAACCCCATGCTGACTAAGACTCATTCTTCCAGTCCAAGCAGTGATATGGTACCATTGCATCCCCCCACAAAGCATAGCCCCAACAACCAAAGGAGGAATGAAAAAATGGCAAATCTAAATAACATTATCCATAGGCTCGAGAGAGCTGCAAATAAAGAAGAAACTCTGGAATGGGAATTTTGAAACTATTTCTATCTGTACATAAAAAAAATAATAATGTTTCTACATCACTCTGTGAATCCACTTTATGGAGCAGAGCAATTGCAAAGGACTTATATTGCATATTTTATATATATATATTTTGTTTTTCTGTTTTGTGAAGTAGACTATAATAACAAAGGGGGTAACAAATATCCTAATAATCTCTTTGAATTAAATGGAGAAAAAATAAGAGAAACAATTTTCATGGTTAAAAAAAAAGAAAATCTTTTAGTAGAAAAAAAAAATATTTATAAACATTTTAGATATTTTATTACCTAATATTTGGAATTTATTAACAGTTGAAGCTGCTTTGATAACGGACAATGAAAAAAATGCAGAGATGTAGCAGTGATAATAATATGTATTTTAGCTTGCAACTGGATACAATTAAGTGACTGTTGTTTAAAGCCATCAAGAAGCACTAGGAGCCCGTCTAGATGAAGTATCTAATAGATATCAAGAGCTGCTTTGGTTTCTACCACTGTCTCCAAGACAGCAATCGTTACTACCCTCTGAAGAGATGGTTGCAGTCTGTAAGACTCTAAACTGAGTATGTTTTGCCATGAAATGTGTATTGATTGGACGTCCACTTTAAAAATTATTGTGACATATTATACCTGGTGGCTGTGAATGTTCATCCTCGTCTGTGTATGGCAGAGGTAAATGCAGAATTGTGGTGGGACCAATAGTAAATATATAAATGCTAAGCGTGACAGATTTGCCGAGTGTCCAGATGTGTTACAATTTTTACATTTTTACACTACATGGCCGGTTTTATGTCAATATCCCTTCTATTTAGTGAGTCTTACTATCATAGTTATCTATTGCGCTGCTCTATACAATTCTACAACATTGTTCCAAAACTTAGTGTAATGTTCAGGTGTCAACATAGTTTTGTATGCGTACAGAATAAATTATACTAAAGGGAACCTCTCATCTGATTCATTCTGCCCAAACCACTGGCGTCATCTTGGTCGGATCTTGACTGCATGATTTCAGGCAGGTATATTTTACTCTGAAATGTACCGACGTTTCAGAGAAAATATACTTTGAAGAACCAGCCGGAAACTATAGCTGGACACTGGCACTGATCCCGGTGATTGACACGTCTCTCCCATAGCGTCTAGTCTCATATAGAGTCTAGTCTATTCCTATGGTTCCTGGCAAGATCTTCTAACTTTATTTGTTTCAGAAACGCCGGAGCAGTTCTGAGAATAATATACCTGGCTGAAATCGTGCAACCAGGAACTGATTCTGGTTTGTGGAACTTTGATTGTGTGACAGGTTCACTGTAAAAATAAGATTAATAGTGTAGTGGTTTAACCAATTTCATGTCAAGAGATCTGAAATGTGTGTTGTAAGTGCACAATGAGGAGCTCAGCTCAGTGTAACATCCACTGTTATATCAAGCTGGTTCTGCAGGTATGTAACAATGGGAAAACCATCAGTTGCCTTTTGGAAGCCATGACATACAGAATGCCTCTGCACTATGAATGAAGTGCGTTCACAGTACAGCATATTGTGCATATACTCTATTAACGGAGCCAGAATAGCACTGCCATGTAGTGGCTGTTCTCAGTGCGGAAGCTCAGGTCATACAGAAGTGAATAGGAGCAGAATTGCAATACTGGAGAACAGTATATGGAGCTGTGCTGTTCTAGTGTACACTGTGTAAATTTTTCCCAGAAGCTACCAACAGCTGTTCATAGGGGGTGATGAGTGTCGAACACCCATCGATCTAATATTAATGACCTATCCAAAAGTCTAAGGCTGCCGTCACACTAGCAGTATTTCGTCAGTATTTTACATCAGTATTTGTAAGCGAAAACCAGGAGTGGGTGATAAATACAGAAGTGGTGCATATGTTTCTATTATACTTTTCCTCTATTTGTTCCACTCCTGGTTTTGGCTTACAAATACTGAGGTAAAATACTGACCAAATACTGATGTAAAATACTAACCAAATACTGCTAGTGTGACGGCAGCCTAAGTCCATCATAACCCTTTTTTTTTGCTGGCCATTCACTTCAGATAACTGTCAGCTGAATACACACAAGATATTTATCTGACAATCATTGGATAATGCAGCTTATCTAATTTGTAATACTTATGTGTATAACAACCACAGGCATCAGATTCTTGGCAATCTAGATGATGCCCATACTCCCTCAATAGCTGTTGTCTGGACAGCTATTCTTCCAACTCCGCCATACCACTGCTTGACTGAGCCATTGTCATGCTGTTCTAGCTGGGCCTTATCTCCTGTGAAAATAAAAGATGAATGCTTGAGGAAATTGAACATGTCCAATCCTTCTGTCTCCCAATATTGTCTGTTGTGAAGCATGAGAAGGCCTTACTTTGCTTTCAAGTGTATGGGCAACTTAAAGTGAACCTGTCAGCAAGATTTTGCTAAGTAACCTACCTGACACTGTCAGGTTGGCGCTGTTAAACTGATTAAAATGATTCCTGGGGTGAAGAAATACATCTTTTGGTTCTTGTGTAATCAGTGTTAGAAGCTTGCAGCTATGGATATGCCTGTGCATCGGGGCGGGGCTGTAGGAAGAGTCTTCTAAGCCAGAGAAACCAAGGAAAGACCTGCCCACAGGATGCCCCGATGCACAAACATGTTCCTCATCATAGAGACAGACTGTTGGTGCTTTGGGGCGGCCTGTGGGCAGGTTTTTCCTTGGTTTCTCTGTCTTAGAGCAGGAAGATAAGACTCTGCCTACAGTCCCACCCCGGATCATGGGCATATCATTAACATAAAACTTCTAAAACTGGTTACACAAGAACCACAAGACAAATTTCTTCACCCCAGGTATCATTTTAATCAGTTTCATAACACTGCCAATCTGACAATGTCTGTAGGTTACTGAGCACAATCCTGCTAATAGATTCTCTTTAAGACTCTGGTTGTCTTAGTGTCATTGCTGCTGTTCCATTCAGAATTAGGACAGCTGCGAAGGATATGTTTTTGAACAAATCCTTAGGGATCCCATTTTATAGAAACTGAGTACCTCTGGTTTCCAGCATTTTTGATGGGGAGGATAGCTCTGCAGACTGTTTTTTTCCCCCATTGGATTCCAATGGTTTTGGAAAGCAAGAAAAGTAAATGTTAGTGCGAATAGATCCTCCAAAGATGTGGATATATTCCATATCAAAGTGTTAAAAATGTACTTAAAATCTTTTTTTCCTAAGTTCTTATACCCAAATTTGGGTTGCACTATATTTGATTGTAATATGAAGCACTTAGTTTTGTAAAAGGCTTCATATATATTTTTTGGTCTTGTACACCCTTTCTGACAGCAGTTAATTACACTTTATTTCAGCCTTATATCTTCATTTGTAGAAATTAGCAGATCTCCTGGTAGCGGCATAAAGAGGAACTAACATTTCTTTTTATTTATTTATCATATAACCCTTCATATATTCCTGCAAAAAAAATTACAAGAAGTTGGTTTCCAAACCTCTGCTTTTCCCCAGGCTGTATGCCTGCCTTAAGGTGCATTGATATCAGAAGGTGTTCATTTGGAGTACAGAGGCTGGCAGTAAAAGTGTCAGCACCTGGCTCCTCCTCTGAGTGTTCTGTAGCTTGTACCCAGATCTAGTGAGACCCAGGTACTGACCATTTCACTGACATCATCAGTGCTCCAAATGAGTACGTTCTGATATCAATGCAGCGAAGGCATGTTTGGAAACCACTTAAGTGCAATTTTTTTACAGGAATGAATATTTATCCCCTAATAAAATGATTTGCTAACTTACATAACTTTCCATTCTGGGCAAACATTTTTAAAAAAGGTCTAGTTACTCATTAACATAACATGAATAGTTATGAGCAAATATACTCGTTGCTCGGGTTATCTCCGAGTATTTGTTAGGGTATGTTTCCACGTTTAGGAAACGCTGCGTGTTTGACACAGTGTCCAGATGTTACAGCATAGTGGAGGGGATTTCATGAAATCCCGTCTCCACTATGCAGTAAAACACACAGGTGGCAGACCCGTGTAAACGGACATGTGGCGCGTCTTTTCAGAACGCAGCATGTCTCCGTCACCGCGCCGTAAATTTACCATAGACCATCATTAGATGCGGTAAAACCACATCTAATGATTAGTCACATGCGTAGTAACTGCATAAACGCAGCTTACTACGCATGTCCATGCCGGCTCACCAGTCCCGCTTCGGAAGTCCCTCGTCCACTGCAGTTCTCGTGATATCTTATCGCGAGAACTGCCGTGCACGTGACCGGTAGTTATCTCCGGTCACTAGTCTACTAGTCTGGTTCTCACAAACAGCTGATTGTGAGAGCGCTGCAGTGTAGGTGATCGCTGGAGAGTTATCTCCGGTGATCATCTACAGGCTCTGCTACATCTGGATGTCAGGCATCCAGATGTAGCAGAGCCGAACTCATCTAGACTGTGTGCACATACAACATACACCATGCAACATGCACCATGTGACATGCACCATGCGACATACAACATGCGACATGCACCATGCGACATACAACATGTAACATGCTACATACAACATGCGACATGCAACATGCTATATGGGACATGCTACATACAACATGCGACATACAACATATGACGTGCGACATATGACGTGCAGCATACGACATGCAACATGTCACATGTGTCATGCAACATGCGTGCGACGTGCAACATGCGACATACCACATGACATGCTACATGCTACATACAACATGCAACATACTGTACATACATACAGAACATGCAACATTCATAACATACATACAATACATACATATAGATATACAGTACATTAAACATAGAGTACATACTCACAAAAACCTTGATCCCCGAAGCCATTGTCACCTGTAGCAAATAATAAAATAATAAACAAACAATATAATCCCTGATCCGCAGATATCCAATTAAAACGAGTGTCCCACGACGATCTCCCGTGGAGAGCAGCCACATCAGTTGATGTGACCGCTCTTCAAGGGCTCCAGGAATACAATGATGGAAGGTATCCTTCCACAATGTATTCCCCACAATGTATTCCTCTGCCCCTGTGAGAAAATAGTCCCTAGTCTCACTTGTGGAATTTTCCCACACAGCTTTGCCATAAAGTGAGACTCTGAACTCAGGTAACCTCAGTGATGCACTGCAGGAGCCATTGTCTCCTGTCAGTGTGTCACTGGAGGCCTATAGAGCAGTGACAACACCCAATGTCACTGTTCTATAGGGGAGATCGTCGTGGGACATTCGTTATTAATTGGACAACGGCGGAAAGTAAGTATACGGTTGGTTTATTATTTTTACTTTTTTTGCAGGCGCTCAAGTATGGTAAGTATGGTGAAATTAAGAATAATAAAATTCTTTTTTCTGGCTGTGTCTTTATTTTTTTACACTTTCACTACAATAGGATTAGTAATGGATAGGCGTCTTATTGACGCCTCTCCATTATTAACGGGCTTTATGTCACTTTATATTAGCAAGGTGACATTAACCCCTTATTACCCCATATCCCACCGCTACTGGGGAGTGGGAAGAGAGGGGCTAAGTGCCGCAATTGGTGTATCTTACAGATGTGCCATTTCTGGGGAGGCTGCTGGCTGGTATTTGTAGCCAGGGGGGGCCAATATCCAAATATCCATGGCCCCTCTCTAGGCTATGAATATCAGCCCGCAGCTGTCTGCATAGCCTTTCTGGCTATAAAATATAGGGGGGCTCCACGTCATTTTTTTGGGGGGTCCCCCTATTTTTATAGCCAGGGCTTATATTCATAGCCTGGGAAGCTCCATGGGTATTAACCCCTTCCCAGGCTGCAAACATCCGTCGCTGCCTTTCCCTCTCTGGCGCAGAAAATTCTCCCACGCCATTTTTTTTCACATTTTTTTTTTAATTAAACATTGCTTTTATGGCCGGGGTCAATACCCCACACTGCCGCGGGCACTCGGGACCGGAGCGTTCAGCTGCATAGAAATACATGCAGCTGCACACTCTGCTCCCGAGTGCCGGTGGCAGTGCCGGACGGGTATTGAAGCAAAAGACTTGTGTGAGTTTCTCACGAGTATGACCCCAGCCTAACGCAGATTTCGTGTGTGTGTCTTTATTTAAGGCCGGGATCACACATGCGAGAATCTCGGGACGAGTCTTGCATCTTAATACCCGACACTGGTGTCGGTACTCAGGAGCAGAGCGTGCAGCTGCATAGAAATGCATGCAGCTGCACGCTCCACTCCCGAGTGCTGGTGGCAGTACCGGGTATTTAGATGCGAGACTCGTCCGAGTTTCTCGCTTGTGTGATCCATCTATCGTATCATCTATCGTCTCTATCAATCATCTAGCGTATCTATTACCTATCTATTATCTATCGATATATCTATCGGTATATCTATATATAGATAGATATATTTATAGATATATCGATAGATACGATAGATGGATACAGTAGATAGATAGATACAATAGATGGATAGATATGATAGATACAATAGATGGATACAATAGATAGATATGATAGATATCTATCGTATCTATTGTATCCATCTAACGTATCTATCTATCTAGCTGTGTGTGTATATTCTTCAATGGAGTATGTAAATGAAGAGGTAGGACAAGAAATGACATCACAATTCTTTTTTTTGTATATCTTTATTGAGCTTACAAAAACACAAATCCACATTCAAAAACGCATCTAAAAAACGCAGGTGACCTGCCAGTGACCTCAGGTGCAGATTTGGTGCACATTTTACCTGCGTCAAATCCTGATGCAATCCTGAACGTGGAAAGATACCCTTAGTGTTCGGAGATTTAGTTTTGGTTGATTCAGCTGCTTCATTTACAGCTACTAGCCAGTCTAAGTACATGTGGGGGTTGCCTGGTTGCTATGGAATCCCCACATGTAATCAAGCTGTCTAGTAGTCCCAAATCATCTAACTGGCAAGGAAAACGAAATCTCTGAACAGTCATAAATACTCGGAGACCACCCGAGCGTGCTTGGGAAAACCTGAGCAAGAGTATATTCGCTCATCACTAAACGTGAACTAAATTCACCTCCATTTTAATGTGGTAACATGCATACATTTAATCTTAATGACAAATTTTATGTTGGCTTACAGTATGTTTAAAGGGCTCTTGTGTGGAACTATCATTGCAGGCATATTTTTGTGAGATACCATCAATGTATAAATATTGCAGCCAAACTACTGGGCCAAAATTTCCCGAGAACAAGCAACACTTCATGGTGGAGTACTACAATGCATTCCTAGTTTTGTTAAACATAATGCAGCTCCTCCGTGGCTGTGTCTGACATTGGCTCTAACTTGCTGCTCAACCTCATTATAATCGGACTCACAATGATATGAAATTAATGTTTAGTCACACACAACCACTGTAATTGACATATTCTGATACCAAGCATGGCATTCCTGGACAACAAACTTTTATCTTTTTCTTCAAGGGTAACTAAAAACTGGATTTAAACAGGTTTTGAGATTACAATAAATATTAGAAAGTTCTTAGAATATTCGTACCGTCTTTCAATTAAAACCAGACTTCCCATTTGATCACATAAACAACAAAGTAAATATGCACTGAGGTATTTTCTCATCCTCAGAGATATAAAGAAGCAAAGATATACAGTTGTTTGAAAAGTGTTTACCTTCCTGATTTCCTATTCGTTTGTATGTTTGTCACACTTAAATGGTTCAGATAACAAAACAAATTTAAATATTAGATAAAGATAACACAAGTAAACACACAATGCAGTTTTTAAATTAAAGGGAACCTGTCACCCCGTTTTTTTAGATTGAGATAAAAATACTGTTAAATAGGGCCTGCGGCAGACATTTTCCCAATGCCAAGTTTGCATCTCGGCTTCAGGAAAATGGCCGCCGCGATCTCCATCTGCGCACGCGCGGCATCCCGTGGCCATTTTCCTGAAGCCCCGTGCAGCAGAGCACTCCATCTGCGCACGCGCGGCCTCAGGAAGATGGCCACCCCCACCGATGACAAGGGTAATAGCGCAGATCGCGCGCTTTTTCTTCACCTGCGCGCAGTGGATTTGGCACTTGGACATGCGCACACCACTATGCCACCAACGGAAAGCTGGGGAAGAAACAGCGATGTCACCACGCCCACCTGACCTGACCAGCCTGATTGACAGGCGAAAACGGCAACTTTAGTAATGTATTTCGCAGCAAAGGTGGGGAATCAGGGTACACTACATACACTATTGTAACGCACAGCGCAGACTCTATTTAACAGTATTTTTATCTCAATCTGAAAAAACGGGGTGACAGGTTCCCTTTAAGGTCATTATTATTAAGGGAAAAAGAAATCCAAACCTACAGGGCCCTGTGTGAAAAAATTGATTGCCCCCTAAACCTCATAACTGGTTGGGTCACAACAACTTCAATCAAGCATTCGCTATAACTGACAATGAGTCTTTTACAACATTCTAGAGGAATTTTGGACCAGTCATTTTTGTAGAATTGTTGTAATTCAGCCACATTGGAGGCTGAACCGCCTTTTTAAGGTCAAGCCTCAGCATTTCAATCGGAATAAGGTTAGGACTTTGACTAGGCCACTCCAAAGCCTTAATTTTGTTTGTCTTAAGCCATTCAGAGGTGGACTTAGTGTGTTTTGGATCATTGTTCTGCTACATAATCCAAGTGCACTTCAGCTTGAGGTCACAGACAGATGGCCAGACAGTCTCCTTCTGGATTTTTTAGTACACAGCATGATTCATGGTTCCATTTACCACAGCAAGTCCTCCAGGTCCTGAAGCAGCAAAAGAGCTCCAGACCATCACATTACCACCACCATATTTTACTGTTGGTATGATGTTCCTTTTCTGAAATGCTGTGTGACTTCTACATCAGATGTAATGGGACATATACCTTCCAAAAAGTTCAACTTTTGTTTCGTGAGTCCACATAGTATTCTCATAAAAGTCTTGGGGATAATCAAGATGTTTTCTGCAAAACTGAGACAAGCTCAGCAGTGAGTTTTGTCTTGGTTCTCTGCCATGCAGGCCATTATTCCTAGTCTCTGTGTTATGGTGGAGTCATGAAAACCCTGACCTTAACTGAGGCAAGTAAGGCCTGCAGTTCTTTGGATGTTGTTTTTGGGTCTTTTGTAACCTCTTGGATGAGTCATTGCTATGCTCTTGGGGTAATTTTGGTTTGCTGGCCACTCTTGGGAAGATTCACCACTGTTCCATGTTTTTGCCATATGTGGATAATGGCTCTCACTCTGGTTTGCTGGAGTCCCAAAGCTTTAGAAATGGGTTTATAACCTTTTCCAGACCGATAGATCTCAATTACTTATTTGTCTCTTATTTGTTCCAGAATTTCTTTGGATCGCAGCTTGATGTCTAGCTTTTTTGGATCTTTTGGTCTTCATTCTGTCAGACAGGTCCTGTTTAAGTGACTTACTGATTGAGAACAGGTGTGGCAGTAATTAGGCCTGGGTGTGAAACTTGGCACTCAATTTTTGAGAAGAAAAGCTTCTTAGTTTATTGATGCATCCAGACAAACAAAACCGCTAAACGTTTTCGGTCCACACCGGACCTTCGTCAGAGCGTTTCTCAGACATTGACTAGTAAATATATAAAAAAATAAAAATAAACATAGTGTCACATGAAGCAGAAGTATACGTCATATAATGCAACAATGAAAAATCGACCTAACGGTGAAAAAACAAAAGGCAAACATACGTGATGCTCCATCTGGTGTAGGGAGACATGTGCCAGAGAGATGAATCTATCCAGATGAAAAAACGGTGCTCCGTGCGAGGTGGAGATATGGTCCGTGCTGAGATACTGGATAAGGGAAATAACAATCGTGCTGGAGATGAGAGGACGCTGGTGATAGTGTGACCTCAGGATAAGGAGGTCTAGCTAAGTACAGTAAAAGGATACAACACAGATATGTACTATACAGATATTAGAAGCGCAGACATGTGGTACAGAATATGCCTCCAGTGAAGCTATGTGGAATAGCATGGTGGATGATCTAACGTGAGGACCTAGAGAAATAAAGGATACGTGAGTCTGTGCACATAAATCTAGCTGGGCACACCAGAAAATAGGGAGAAAATAAGGAAAAACAAGGGAAGACCAAAAAGGTGAAGAGGAGAAAAGAAAAGACAAGGTAGAATGGGTCCTAAGAGAGAGAAATAGGAAAGTAATATAACTACTGCCTGAAGGAGACTGCCTAGTGTGGACCTATACACAGAGAAGAGGTAATAGAGTAAATGGGAGCATAAAAACTACCTGGATGAGGAAGCTTATAAGCCTGAATGAGCGTCAGCCAGAGCACGGGATATAGGAGCTGCAGTCTGCTATAAAAAGCCAGAGCCGAGGGAAAGGGTTAAAAAGGGGGAGAACACATGAACCTGGAGAGCTAAAAACATAGCAAATGTATATACCTGCAGGATCACAAAGGAAGGTGAAGCGCCAGAGGAGAGGCACAAAGCCTGGAGGGAGTAACGGCGCTGTAGGAGATAATGTGACCAGGTTAGGAGATATATAATGGGGTAGATAACAGAAGACACAGGGGAGGAGGGGCGCAGTAACCACCGGCATACCTGGATCCTGAGCGCTAGTAGTGCAGAGCAGAGGAGAGCGACGCTATAGGAGGGTCGGCACTTCCTGGTATAAATCCTGGAGACTAGTGATGTCATAGTGGTCATGTGACCACCCACAGAGTGGGGGAGGGCAGTACAGGGGAAGGAATCCCTAGATGTGCAGGACGCTGTGAGCGGTCATGTGACCGCAGGCAAAGTGCCTGTCAGAGCTGTAAAGGTGTCAATGGTGTAAATAAGATAGTGTGAGAAGAGTGACAAGGGGAAGAAGCGCATAACAATAGCGCTATGCAGAGAGATAATGGACAACAGGGAGAGGGAAAAAATAAAAATAAAAAAAAAATAAGGGGGGAACAAGGAAAAAAGGAACAGAAAGGATTCCCATAATACCACAGGGGAGGAAGGAGATGTCATACCCTCCTATAGCGTCGCTCTCCTCTGCTCTGCACTACTAGCGCTCAGGATCCAGGTATGCCGGCGGTTACTGCGCCCCTCCTCCCCTGTGTCTTCTGTTATCTACCCCATTATATATCTCCTAACCTGGTCACATTATCTCCTACAGCGCCGTTACTCCCTCCAGGCTTTGTGCCTCTCCTCTGGCGCTTCACCTTCCTTTGTGATCCTGCAGGTATATACATTTGCTATGTTTTTAGCTCTCCAGGTTCATGTGTTCTCCCCTTTTTAACCCTTTCCCTCGGCTCTGGCTTTTTATAGCAGACTGCAGCTCCTATATCCCGTGCTCTGGCTGACGCTCATTCAGGCTTATTAGCTTCCTCATCCAGGTAGTTTTTATGCTCCCATTTACTCTATTACCTTTTCTCTGTGTATAGGTCCATACTAGGCAGTCTCCTTCAGGCAGTAGTTATATTACTTTCCTATTTCTCTCTCTTAGGACCCATTCTACCTTGTCTTTTCTTTTCTCCTCTTCACCTTTTTGGTCTTCCCTTGTTTTTCCTTATTTTCTCCCTATTTTCTGGTGTGCCCAGCTAGATTTATGTGCACAGACTCACGTATCCTTTATTTCTCTAGGTCCTCACGTTAGATCATCCACCATGCTATTCCACATAGCTTCACTGGAGGCATATTCTGTACCACATGTCTGCGCTTCTAATATCTGTATAGTACATTTCTGTGTTGTATCCTTTTACCGTACTTAGCTAGACCTCATTGTCCTGAGGTCACACCATCACCAGCGTCCTCTCATCTCCAGCACGATTGTTATTTCCCTTATCCAGTATCTCAGCACGGACCATATCTCCACCTCGCATGGAGCACCGTTTATTCTGGATAGATTCATCTCTCTGGCACATGTCTCCCTACACCAGATGGAGCATCACGTATATGTTTGCCTTTTGTTTTTTCACCGTTAGGTCGATTTTTCATTGTTGCATTATATGACGTATACTTCTGCATCATGTGACACTGTTTATTTTTATTTTTTTATATATTTACTAGTCAATGTCTGAGAAACGCTCTGACGAAGGTCCGGTGTGGACCGAAAACGTTTAGCGGTTTTGTTTGTCTGGATGCATCAATAAACTAAAAAGCTTTTCTTCTAAAAAATTGAGTGCCAAGTTTCATTCATCTTTAATATACGGGGTGGACACCCTACTTGAGCACCGCCAACCCTCATATCTACTGAGTGCCGTGTTTCCTTACCGTAGGCCTGGGTGTGGCTAGGGAATTTGAACTCCACAAGATGTTATAAACCACAGTTCATTTATGTTTTAAAAGGGGTGGGGAATCACTTTTTCACACAGGGCCCTGTTATGATCTGGTGGTTTAGGAGCAACATGGGACGAGCTCTGAAGGAAGTGGTACCTGTACTGACCACAGTCCCTAAGCTCAACACAACACTAGAAGTAGCCATGGGATGCTCCTAACACTCCCTAGGCACCTCGTCACAGCCTAAGAACTAACTACCCCTAAAGATAGAAACAGGAAAACTATCTTGCCTCAGAGAAAATCCCCAAAGGATAGATAGCCCCCACAAGTAATGACTGTGAGTGGAGAGGGAATGCCGAATCCCCTGATTCAAGGGAGAATGCCCAGTCCTGAGGGTCACCACGCAGCAAGGATATGATGATTTTAACTTGCTGAATGGGATCACCAGAAGAACGGGGTTTCAAAGCAAAAAACAATTTGCAGTTATTTTTAAAGTTCAAAAACTTGGATCTGTCTCCAAAAAACAAATCAGGAGCAGGAATTCTAGGCTCCAAAGCCGGAGTCTGGACAACATAATCTTGGATACTCTGTACTCTTGCAGCAAGTTGATCCACACGAGAAAACAAACCCTGAACATCCATGCCAGAGCATAAATCCTGAACCACCCAGAGATCAAGAGGAAAAAAAAGACAAAAGAGAGCACAGAGAAAAAAATGGCTCAGAATTTTTTCCTTCTTTTGAGATGCATTTAATTCATTTTTGGCCACTTGTACTGTTATGATCTGGTGGTTTAGGAGCAACATGGGACGAGCTCTGAAGGAAGTGGTACCTGTACTGACCGCAGTCCCTAAGCTCAACACAACACTAGAAGTAGTCGTGGGATGCTCCTAACACTCCCTAGGCACCTCGTCACAGCCTAAGAACTAACTACCCCTAAAGATAGAAACAGGAAAACTATCGTGCCTCAGAGAAAATCCCCAAAGGATAGATAGCCCCCCACAAGTAATGACTGTGAGTGGAGAGGGAAAAGACATACACATAATGAAACCAGGATGAGCACAGGAGGCCAGTCTAGCTAGATAGATAGGACAGGATGGAATACTGTGCGGTCAGTATAAAACACTACAAAAAATCCACACAGAGTTTACAAAAATCTCCACACCTGACTAAAGGTGTGGAGGGTAAATCTGCTTCCCAGAGCTTCCAGCATCACAGAATTAATTCATACTGACAAGCTGGACAAACATAGAAAGCACAGAACGGATAAGTCCACAACCTGTGGACAGAAAAGAGCAAGCAAGGACTTAGCTTTGCTGAACTGGTCAGGATAACAGGGAAATCCAAAGAGATGTGAATCCAACCAGGAACCATAGACAAGTGGCACAAGCTGAAGGAAAGAGCCAGGCTAAATAGCCGAGCAGAATAGACAATCAGTGGAAGCAGCTGCTGACAGCTAAATCCAAGGAGCAGCCACTCCAATTAAAACCACCGGAGGGAGCCCAAGAGCAGAACTCACAAAAGTGCCACTTACAACCACCGGAGGGAGCCCAAGAGCGGAATTCACAACAGTACCCCCCCTTGAGGAGGGGTCACCGAACCCTCACCAGAGCCCCCAGACCGATCAGTATGAGCCAAGTGAAAAGCACAAACCAAATCGGTGGCATGGACATCGGAGGCAACAACCCAAGAATTATCCTCCTGGCCATAACCCTTCCACTTGACAAGATACTGAAGCCTCCACCTCGAAAAACGAGAATCCAAAATTTTCTCAACCTCATATTCCAACTGTCCCTCAACCAACACCGGGGCAGGAGGATCAACTGAGGGAACAACGGGCACCACATATCTCCGCAACAAAGATCTATGGAAAACATTATGAATGGCAAAAGAGGCTGGAAGAGCCAAACGAAAAGACACCGGATTAATAATTTCAGAAATTTTATAAAGACCAATAAACCGAGGCTTAAACTTAGGGGAAGAAACCTTCATAGGAACATGACGAGAAGACAACCAAACCAAATCCCCCACACGAAGCCGGGGACCAACACACCGACGGCGGTTAGCAAAACTTTGAGCCCTTTCCTGAGACAACGTCAAATTGTCCACCACATGAGTCCAAATCTGCTGCAGCCTGTCCACCACAGAATCCACACCAGGACAATCAGAAGGCTCAACCTGCCCAGAAGAAAAACGAGGATGAAAACCAAAATTACAAAAGAAAGGTGAAACCAAAGTAGCCGAACTAGCCCGATTATTAAGGGCAAACTCGGCCAACGGCAAGAAAGCCACCCAATCATCCTGATCAGCAGACACAAAGCATCTCAAATAGGTCTCCAAGGTCTGATTAGTTCGCTCAGTTTGGCCATTAGTCTGAGGATGAAACGCCAAAGAAAAAGACAAATCAATGCCCATCCTAGCACAAAAGGCCCGCCAAAACCTAGAGACAAACTGAGAACCTCTGTCAGACACAATATTCTCCAGAATGCCATGCAAACGAACCACATGCTGAAAAAACAATGGAACCAAATCTGAGGAGGAAGGCAACTTAGGCAGAGGTACCAGATGGACCATTTTAGAGAACCGGTCACAAACAACCCAGATAACAGACATCTTCTGGGAAACAGGAAAATCCGAAATAAAATCCATGGAAATATGCGTCCAGAACCTCTCAGGGACCGGCAAAAGCAACCCTCTAGCACGGGAACAGCAAGGCTTGGCTCGGGCGCAAGTCCCACAGGACTGCACAAAAGCACGCACATCGCACGACAAGGAAGGCCACCAAAAGGACTTAGCAACCAAATCTCTTGTACCAAAAATCCCAGGATGACCAGCCAACACCGAACAATGAACCTCAGAAATCACCTTACTTGTCCATCCATCAGGAACAAACAGCTTCCCCACTGGACAGCGGTCAGGCCTATCAGCCTGAAATTCCCGAAGCACCCGCCGCAAATCAGGGGAGATGGCAGAAAGAATCACCCCTTCCTTAAGAATGCCAACCGGCTCAAGGACTCCAGGACAATCAGGCGAAAAACTTCTAGAGAGGGCATCAGCCTTAACATTCTTAGATCCCGGAAGATACGAGACCACAAAATCAAAACGGGAGAAAAACAGGGACCATCGAGCCTGTCTAGGATTCAGCCGCTTGGCCGACTCGAGGTAAATCAGATTCTTATGATCAGTCAAGACCACAACGCGGTGCTTAGCTCCCTCAAGCCAATGTCGCCACTCCTCAAACGCCCACTTCATAGCCAACAACTCCCGATTGCCGACATCATAATTGCGTTCCGCAGGTGAAAACTTTCTGGAAAAAAAAGCACACGGTTTCATCAAAGAACCATCAGAATCCCTCTGAGACAAAACGGCCCCTGCCCCAATCTCAGAAGCGTCAACCTCAACCTGAAAAGGAAGAGAAACATCCGGCTGACACAACACAGGGGCAGAAGTAAATCGGCGTTTAAGCTCCCGAAAGGCCTCAACAGCCGCAGAGGACCAATTCGTCACATCAGCGCCTTTCTTCGTCAAATCAGTAAGGGGCTTAACCACACTGGAAAAGTTGGCAATGAAACGGCGATAGAAATTAGCAAAGCCCAAAAATTTTTGAAGGCTCTTCACAGATGTGGGTTGAATCCAGTCATGAATAGCTTGGACCTTAACAGGATCCATTTCCATAGACGAGGGAGAAAAAATAAAACCCAAAAAAGAGACCTTCTGAACTCCGAATAGGCACTTAGACCCCTTCACAAATAAAGCATTATCACGAAGGATCTGGAACACCATCCTGACCTGCTTCACATGAGACTCCCAATCATCGGAAAAAATCAAAATATCATCCAAATATACAACCATGAATTTATCAAGATAATTGCGGAAAATATCATGCATGAAGGATTGGAACACAGATGGAGCATTAGAGAGCCCGAATGGCATCACAAGGTATTCAAAATGGCCTTCGGGCGTATTAAATGCAGTTTTCCATTCGTCACCCTGTTTAATACGAACAAGATTATATGCCCCTCGGAGGTCAATCTTAGTAAACCAACTAGCCCCCTTAATCTGAGCAAACAAATCAGAAAGCAAAGGCAAGGGGTATTGGAATTTGACCGTGATCTTATTAAGAAGACGATAATCTATACAGGGTCTCAAGGAGCCATCCTTCTTAGCAACAAAAAAGAAACCCGCTCCCAACAGTGATGAAGACGGCCGAATATGCCCTTTCTCCAAAGATTCCTTAACATAGCTCCGCATGGCGGCATGCTCTGGCACAGACAGATTGAAAAGTCGGCCCTTAGGGAACTTACAACCAGGAATCAAGTTAATAGCACACTCACAGTCCCTATGTGGAGAAAGGGAACTGGACTTGGGCTCATCAAATACATCCTGGAAATCCGACAAAAACTCAGGGACCTCAGAAGAGGGGGAAGAGGAAATTGACATCAAAGGAACGTCACTATGTCCCCTTGACAACCCCAACTAGTCACAGACATAGTTTTCCAATCCAGCACCGGATTATGTTCCTGTAACCATGGAAAACCCAGTACAACAACATCATGCAGGTTATGCAACACCAGAAAACGGCAATTTTCCTGATGTGCAGGAGCCATGTACATGGTCATCTGCGTCCAGTACTGAGGTTTATCCTTGGCCAATGGAGTAGCATCAATGCCCCTCAAAGGAATAGGGCTCTGCAAAGGCTGCAAGGAAAAACCACAGCGCCTGGCGAATTCTAAGTCCATTAAGTTCAGGGCAGCGCCTGAATCCACAAATGCCATGACAGAAAAGGATGACAATGAGCAAATCAGGGTCACAGATAAAAGAAATTTAGGCTGTACAGTACTAATGGTAACAGACCTAGCGACCCTCCTAGTACGTTTAGGGCAATCAGAAATAACATGAGCAGAATCACCACAGTAAAAACACAGCCTATTCTGACGTCTGAATTCCTGCCGTTCTGTTCTAGTCAAAATCCTATCACATTGCGTAGGTTCAGGACTCTGCTCAGAGGACACTGCCATATGGTGCATAGCTGTGCGCTCGCGCAAATGCCGATCAATCTGAATGTCTAGAGGCATAGATTCGCTCAAACCAGTAGGCGTATGGAAGCCCACCATAACATCTTTGAGGGCTTCAGAAAGACCTTTTCTGAAAATAGCAGCCAGAGCATCCTCATTCCATTTAGTGAGCACAGACCATTTCCTAAATTTCTAGCAGTATAATTCTGCCGCTTCCTGACCTTGACACAAGGCCAACAGGGTTTTTTCTGCATGATCCACAGAATTAGGTTCGTCATACAATAATCCGAGCGCTTGAAAAAATGCATCTACATTCAGCAATGCCGAATCCTCTGATTCAAGGGAGAATGCCCAGTCCTGAGGGTCACCACGCAGCAAGGATATGATGATTTTAACTTGCTGAATGGGATCACCAGAAGAACGGGGTTTCAAAGCAAAAAACAATTTGCAGTTATTTTTAAAGTTCAAAAACTTGGATCTGTCTCCAAAAAACAAATCAGGAGCAGGAATTCTAGGCTCCAAAGCCGGAGTCTGGACAACATAATCTTGGATACTCTGTACTCTTGCAGCAAGTTGATCCACACGAGAAAACAAACCCTGAACATCCATGCCAGAGCATAAATCCTGAACCACCCAGAGATCAAGAGGAAAAAAAAGACAAAAGAGAGCACAGAGAAAAAAATGGCTCAGAATTTTTTCCTTCTTTTGAGATGCATTTAATTCATTTTTGGCCACTTGTACTGTTATGATCTGGTGGTTTAGGAGCAACATGGGACGAGCTCTGAAGGAAGTGGTACTTGTACTGACCGCAGTCCCTAAGCTCAACACAACACTAGAAGTAGTCGTGGGATGCTCCTAACACTCCCTAGGCACCTCATCACAGCCTAAGAACTAACTACCCCTAAAGATAGAAACAGGAAAACTATCGTGCCTCAGAGAAAATCCCCAAAGGATAGATAGCCCCCCACAAGTAATGACTGTGAGTGGAGAGGGAAAAGACATACACAGAATGAAACCAGGATGAGCACAGGAGGCCAGTCTAGCTAGATAGATAGGACAGGATGGAATACTGTGCGGTCAGTATAAAACACTACAAAAAATCCACACAGAGTTTACAAAAATCTCCACACCTGACTAAAGGTGTGGAGGGTAAATCTGCTTCCCAGAGCTTCCAGCATCACAGAATTAATTCATACTGACAAGCTGGACAAACATAGAAAGCACAGAACGGATAAGTCCACAACCTGTGGACAGAAAAGAGCAAGCAAGGACTTAGCTTTGCTGAACTGGTCAGGATAACAGGGAAATCCAAAGAGATGTGAATCCAACCAGTAACCATAGACAAGTGGCACAAGCTGAAGGAAAGAGCCAGGCTAAATAGCCAAGCAGAATAGACAATCAGTGGAAGCAGCTGCTGACAGCTAAATCCAAGGAGCAGCCACTCCACTTAAAACCACCCAAGAGCAGAACTCACAAAAGTGCCACTTACAACCACCGGAGGGAGCCCAAGAGCGGAATTCACATCAGGGCCCTGTAGGTTTGGATTTCTTTTTCCCTTAATAATAAAGACCTTCATTTATAAATTTGTTTTATGATCTGAAAACATTTAAGTGTGACAAAAGAATAGGAAATCAGGAAAGGGGCAAAACACTTTTTCACACAACTATAGGTTCATGCTAATGATTAGCCTGTTGTAGTATTCTTGGTTAGGCCCTCACCTGTCTTTCTCAGATTGGTCCTTATGCAGTCTTCCTGGTCTTTTGCTCTAACTAGGCTGTGACACATGCCATGCAACATCGTAACTTTGTGGCTTAGTTAGATGCCTTAAATGCCGGTCTCGAGAACAAGGCCCAGTAAAGACTGCATCTGTGACCAAACCGAAGACAGTCAACCAGTCAAGGGCTGCTCAGTGGGAAATGTGAGGGCCTGGTGGGTATTTTTTTTTTACATATGTTCAATATTTTCTGGAGTCTGGCAAGATGTCAGGGTATAATAATGTACAGCTGTCAAACTTGAACAGATTCGCTCTTCACTACTATTATTATTATTTATTGTTATAGCGCCATTTATTCCATGGCGCTTTACATGTGAGGAGGGTTATACATAATAAAAACAAGTACAATAATCTTAAACAATACAAGTCATAACTGGTACAGGAGGAATGAGGACCCTGCCCGCGAAGGCTCACAATCTACAAGGGATGGGTGAGAATACAGTAGGTGAGGGTAGAGCTGGTCATGCAGCGGTTTGGTCGATCGGTGGTTACTGCAGGTTGTAGGCTTGTCTGAAGAGGTGGGTCTTCAGGTTCTTTTTGAAGGTTTCGATGGTAGGCGAGAGTCTGATGTGTTGTGGTAGAGGGTTCCAGAGTAGGGGTGATACGCGAGAGAAATCTTGTATACGATTGTGAGAAGAGGAGATAATAGGGGAGTAGAGAAGGAGATCTTGTGAGGATCGGAGGTTGCGGGTAGGTAAGTACCGGGAGACGAGGTCACAGATGTATGGAGGACACAGGTTGTGGATGGCTTTGTACGTCATGGTAAGGGTTTTGTAGTGGAGTCTCTGGGCAATGGGGAGCCAGTGAAGGGATTGACAGAGGGGAGAGGCCGGGGAATAGCGGGGGGACAGGTGGATTATTCGGGCAGCAGAGTTTAGAATAGATTGGAGGGGTGCGAGATTGTTAGAGGGGAGGCTACAGAGCAGGAGGTTGCAGTAGTCAAGGCGAGAGATGATGAGGGCATGGACTAGGGTTTTTGCAGATTCATGGTTGAGGAATGAACGGATTCGTGAAATATTTTTGAGCTGAAAGCGGCAGGAAGTGGAAAGGGCTTGGATATGTGGTTTGAAGGAGAGATCAGCGTCAAGGATTACCCCGAGGCAGCGAGCTTGTGGGACTGGGGAGAGTGGGCAGCCATTTACTGTAATGGATAGGTTCGTTGGGGGGGGTCGCGTGAGATGGGGGAAAGATGATGAATTCTGTTTTGTCCATGTTAAGTTTTAGAAATCTAGTGGAGAAGAAGGATGAAATAGCAGACAGACATTGAGGGATTCTGGTTAGAAGGGAGGTGATATCTGGTCCAGAGATGTAGATCTGTGTGTCGTCAGCGTAGAGGTGATACTGAAAGCCATGAGATTCTATGAGCTGTCCCAGGCCAAAGGTGTAAATGGAGAAGAGCAAGGGCCCAAGGACTGAACCTTGTGGGACTCCGACAGATAGAGGGCGAGGTGAGGAGGTGGTGTGTGAGTGGGAGATGCTGAATGTCCTGTCTGTTAGGTATGATGAGATCCAGGATAGGGCCAAGTCTGCGATGCCAAGGGATGAGAGGGTTTGTAATAATAGGGAATGGTCCACTGTGTCAAAGGCAGCCGACAGGTCGAGGAGGAGGAGGATAGAGTAGTGTCGCTTGCTCTTGGCAGTTAAGAGGTCATTGGTGACTTTAGTTAGGGCAGTTTCGGTGGAATGGTGTGACCGGAAGCCAGATTGTAGGCGGTCAAAGTGGGAGCAAGAAGAGAGATGGGAGGTCAGTTCAAGGTAAATGTGTTGTTCCAGTAGTTTGGAGGCATAGGGGAGAAGTGATATAGGGCGATAGCTAGATACAGAGGATGGGTCAAGAGAGGGCTTTTTGAGGATAGGTGTGATGGAGGCATGTTTAAAGCTTGAGGGGAAAACACCAGTTGTTAGTGATAGGTTGAAGAGATGGGTTAGGGTTGGGATGAAGACTGTGGTGAGGTTTGGGATGAGGTGGGATGGGAGTGGGTCAAGTGCACAGGTGGTGAGATGCGATCTTGAGAGTAGAGTGGAGAGTCGATCTTCTGTAATGGTGGAGAAGTTGGTTTTGGAGGTAGAGGGCTGGGAAATCGGGAGGAAGGGCTCTGGGGGTTGTTGACCAAAACTGTCTCTAATGCTATCAATCTTCTGCTTGAAAAATGAGGCAAAGTCTTCAGCGGAGATAAGTGGGGAGGGAGGAGGTGCTGGGGGACGGAGGAGAGAATTGAAGGTGTTGAATAACTGTTTAGGGTTGTGAGAGAGAGAGGATATGAGAGATGAGAAGTACGTTTGTTTAGTTGTGGCGAGTGTGGTCTTGAAAGTAGTGAGGGACTGTTTGAATGCGATGAAGTGCTCGTTGGAGTGGGATCTTTTCCATCTGCGCTCAGCAGCCCTGGAAGCTCGCCTCAGTTCTTTGGTCAGGCTGGTGTGCCAGGGCTGTCTGTTGATTTTGCGAGCTTTGGTATGTGTAAGTGGGGCAGCAGATTCCAAAGCTACAGCTATTGTGGTGTTATATAGAGCAGCAGCGTCATCCGCATTGTGTAAGGAACTTATGCCTGTGAGGGGGAGGAGGGATTCAGAGAATGAATGTAGGTCAAGATGTTTAAGATTTCTGCGAGGGTGTGAAAGTTTGTGGGGTGGGGATTGTAGACATGGAGTGGAGAGAGATGAGAATGTGAGAAAGTTGTGGTCAGAGAGTGGAAGAGGTGAGTTAGAGAGGTTAGATAGAGAGCAGAGGCGGGTGAAGATGAGGTCCAGTGTGTGACCGTCTTTGTGAGTGGCTGCAGAGGACCATTGAGTGAGGCCGAAGGAGGAAGTGAGAGTTAGAAGTTTAGTGGCAGCTGAGAGGGAAGTGTCAATGGGGATGTTGAAGTCGCCCATGATGATAGTGGGAATGTCTGCAGAAAGGAAATGAAGTAGCCAGGTGGTGAAGTGGTCAAAGAAGGTGGTGGCTGGCCCTGGGGGGCGGTAAATGACAGCCAGTTGGAGGTTGGTGGGGGAGTAGATGCGCATAGAGTGCACCTCAAAGGAAGGGAGGGTGACAGAGGGTGGCAGTGGGATTGGGGTGAAGGAGCAGTTATCTGACAGGAGAAAACCAACTCTTCCGCCATGTTTACTGCTGGGGCAGGGTGTGTGGGAAAGGTGGAAGCCACCGTAAGAGAGTGCAGCAGGCGAGGAAGGAAAGTTTGGTAGTAACAAAGAGATCATGGATGTAGGAGAGCTTGTTGCAGACAGAGCGAGCGTTCCACAGAGCTCCTGTTAGTGGGACTGGGGAGGCGGGGGCTGGGCGAATGGGTATAAGGTTAGAGAGGTTACGGAAGTTTGTGATAGAGCATGGATGGGAGGTAGAAATGATTGTGGGAATATGGTGAGGAGGACCAGGATTTGGAGAGATATCACCAGCAGTAAGAAGGAGCAGAGAAAGTGTTAGCAAGTGGGAGCAGGAGAGGGCATGAGGTGGCTGTCTGTGCTTGGAGACAGAAGATTGTACTACTAGAAATCAGACCTACTAGGCACAACAACCTGAATAAAACACTAGGCACAGTGCATAGGTAATGGACATTATACTATGCAATAAATGTTTTAAATTAGGAGAGAACTAAGGACTGTTTTCTTTGTGATGCACAGTAGATCACAGTATTCTCCTGTTCACTAGGGTTGAGTCGCTTCAGTAGCTTCATGACATTTCTTCCTTGACCTTTTTTTAGCAACTCTCACCAACTCTTGTCAGTATGGAATAACTTTGACTCTTAAATCTTTTGAAGCAGCATTGGTTTTATGAGTAATTACATGTTGCATATATTCTATATATATATTTGAAACTATGGAAAATTAAGTTTCCAGATGTGTTGTTTAAAGCACTTTGAAAATGGAGTGCTCCTAGCTCGAAACTTTGGCCCTGATTCATCAAAGAAAAATTTCTGGTGTAATCTGCTTTGAAGAGTTGCAAAATGGTTATGCAACTTGGAGATGCACAAAAATGTTGCCACTTTTGGCATTTTCTCACCAATTTCTCCCAATTCCACCAAAATAGGCATAGCTGGGGTAGGATGGGGCATAAAGCTACAGCTCATCTAATTAATGAGCTTTATTCAGGGACTGACGTAATATTTTTTGTGTGGTGCAAGGAGGCACATACCACTAGTTAGACGCTCCTCATTCAATAAGAGGTGTGCACCTAATAATGAATCTGGAGTGTCTCACTCCTACATTCTCCTCATCAAGACCAGCGAAAAAAAATCTTTGGTCTTGATTAATCCGGGACATATAATATTTCCATATATGACCATTTATAAGGGAGTAGCACTATGTCTGTGAGTGCCAATCCTCAGTTCCAGATTAAATGCAAAGTTCATGATAAAAATAGATAGCACCCCCAAAATTAAACATGGTTCCTTTATTTGTCCATCCTTTCAATGCTCCTAAATTGGTCCTTTTCATAAATTATACAAAATCCATACAGGAAAAACGGCTCCTATACATAATGATATCTATGATGTGACTGTGTGTTAGGATGATGGCGATATCCAAACATTTAGGACTCGGCTCTAAATCCTCTCTAAAATATATAAAACATTGCAAAAATAATTTTTAATTGCTCCCAGTACATAAAGTAATAGTTGCACATAAATCAAGGGTCACACAAGGAAACGCACTTCTAAAACTTGCATGTTAATCAGGTTCAGAGGATAATCCAGTAATGTGCTAGTTTTTGGTCTGTGATCACAATGTCCAATGCTCAAGATTTTTGCGGAACATCGCGTATTTAATCTGAGAGGGACAGACTGATCAATGTTAAAGAGATTTGATTTGTGAGAGTTTGTCTAGCCTTATTAGCCTTATAGAGCCCCAAAAGATATAACAACTTTTTTTGTGGTGCTATTTTATAACTGCAGTTTGTGTTTGTGCTAACACCACATAGTAAAGGGAGTAGTCCTGTTTCACAGGACGTTTTTGAGGTGTATTTGATGCATCAGTTTGTACTGTAAAAAAAATGTATTTAAACTGATACATTTGAATTTACATTACAAAGTCCAGGGTCAGGAAACCAAGAACAGAGTGCGTAAAGGCAAAAGGGGTAGTCAAAATGGCAAACCCAAGGTCTGCCAGCAAAGATCAGAATACAGAGAAAACACACTGAGCTAAAAGCTAGAACTGGCAAGGTCTGATAATAGTCATCCAAACAAAAAGCCAGGTAAACACCCAGAAGGTGTGACACCTAGAAAACCCTGCAGGCCCGGCAAGATTGGTCAGCTTGGCTGTGAATCAAACACCAACAGCCCAGCACAACCCTGCCTCAGATTGAGCTGTCACTCACAATACTGACAGCTCAGCACGTCCCTATCCTATAGATCGCCTCAGCTGACACAGTGTCGTGGAATTGTGACACAAAAGAAAGTTTGCTTTGGGTTTTTTATGAATATTATCTCCTGGCACTCCCTGTACATATGATTTAAAAAATGCATATACTTTAAAATTGATCCATTTTAGTATGGATCCCTATGTTTCACTTATATTACAAAAATGTGAGGCTGTTGAAATTTTCAAAAGCATGGTGTGACTCGGACTGAGGTGTATTAGCGTACGCAATACTAATATTGTGACAAGTTGTATGTTTGTCATGTAGCTCTGCAACTTGTTTTAATATGTAAAGAAGCAGCCCCGCAGATTGTTTCCATTCCTGCACCCACCCATTGTCATCACATTTTGCTCTTCTCTATTATATGGAGTGCTTACACCCAAGCAGCTTATCCTCCTCTTTGTTTGTCTTCAGCCTGTATCTTGGTTCCCAGATTTTATTCTGCACTTTTTACTCAATGCTCTGCTATCAATCCACCCCATGATGCATTAATACACCACATTGGCAGCTAGATCCAGAATCATTTTTGACTGCTGTTGTAACACTGAGTATCCCCCTCTCTATATCATTCTAAATTAGCTAAAATACTATAAGTATTTGGATTTCTGTACCTCCTACCAGAAGGAAAACTTTAGTTCTAGAGTCCACGCACCTTCAATATATACTGTACACACACACACATATATATATATATATATATATATATATATATATAGCGGGAGAAATAAGTATTTGATCCATTGCTGACTTTGTAAGTTTGCCCACTGACAAAGACATGAACAGTCTATAATTTTAAGGTTAATTTTAACATTGAGAGATGGAATATCAAAAATAGAATCCCGAAAATCACATTGTATAAATCATATAAATTTATTTGCATTTTGTAGTGGGAAATGAGTATTTGATCCCTCTTGCAAACAAGACTTAATACTTGGTGGCAAAACCCTTGTTGGCAAGCCCAGCAGTCAGACGTTTTTTGTAGTTGATAAAGAGGTTTGTGCACTTGTCAAGATGAATTTTGGTCCACTCCTCTTTGCAGATCATCTCTAAATCATTAAGGTTTTGAGGCTGTCGCTTGGCAACTCGGAGCTTCAACTCCCTTCATAAGTTCTCTATGAGATTTAGGTCTGGAGACTGGCTAGGCCACTCCATGACCTTAATGTGCTTCTTTTTGAACCACTCCTTTGTTGTCTTGGCTGTATGTTTTGGGTCATTGTCTTGCTGGAAGACCCAGCCACAACCCATTTTTAATGTTCTAACGGAGGGAGGGAGGTTGTCACGCGAGATTTTACGGTACATGGCTCCATCCATTCTCCCATTGATGCAGTTATATAGTCCTGTGCTCTTAGCAAAGAAACACCCCCAAAACCTAATGTTTCCTCCTCCATGCTTGACAGTGGGGATGGTATTATTTGGGTCATATGCAGCATTTCTCTTCCTCCAAACATGGCGAGTTGAGTTAATGCCAAAAACCTCATTTTTTGTCTCATCTAACCAGAGCACCTTCTCCCTAACACTCACAGAATCATCCAGGTGTTCATTGGCAAACTTCACATGGGCCTGCACATGTGGCTTCTTGACCAGGGGGACCATGCGGGCGCTGCAGGATTTTAAACCTTTATGCCGTAATGTGTTACCATTGGTTTTCTTGGTGACTGTGGTCCCAGCTGTCTCGAGATCATTAACAAGTTCCCCTCCCCCCGTGTAGTTTTACACTGATCTCTCACCTTCCTCATGATCAAGGATATCCCATGAGGTGAGATTTTGCATGGTGCCCCAGATCAATGTCGATTGACAGTTAATTTTTATTTCTTCCATTTTCCTACTATTGCACCAACAGTTGTCTCCATCTCACCCAGCATCTTACATATGGTTTTGTAGCCCATTTCAGCTTTGTGCAGGTCTATGATCTTGTCCCTGACATCCTTAGAAAGCTCTTTGGTATTGCCCATATTGTAGAGTTTAGAGTTTGACTAATTAATTGAGTCTGTGCACAGGAGCCTTTTATAAAGGTGACTATGTAAGACAGCTGTCTTTAATGCAGGTAACGAGTTGATTAGGAGTGTCTAACTGGTCTTTAGGAGTCAGAAATCTTAATGGTTGGTAGGGGATCAAATACTTATTTCTCACTCCAAAATGCAAAGAACTGTATATAATTTATACAATGTGATTTTCTGGATTTTATTTTTGATATCCTATCAATGGTAAAATTAACCTACCCTTAAAATTATAGACTGTTCATGTCTTTGTCAGTGGGCAAACTTACAAAATGAGCAAGGGATCAAATACTTTTTTCCCCCTGTGTATATAGAGAGAGATATTCTAATTAGTGATGAGTAGTGTTGAGCATTCCGATACCGCAAGTATCGGGTATCGGCCGATATTTGCGGTATCGGAATTCCGATACCGAATTCCGATACTTCCCGCGTATCAGATACCGGAATCGGAAGTTCCCAGAATTCAAACTGAACGCAGCAGCCAATGAGGAATGATTGGAAGTGTGGGCACATCCTGTTTAGCATGGTGGGCATGTAAGTACTGGCAAGGCTTGGATTGGCTGCTGAAATGATGTCACTCTGCACTATAAAAAACGCTGCCGCCATTTTGCGCTCACTCTGCTGTGATTTCAGTTAGGGACAGGACACTGTGTTCTAACTGAGGGCCAGTCGAGCTAGCTAATTGCTTTATTTTCCTTTCCAAAGGCTAATTTAGCAAAACGCTGTGTGTTCTTCACTGTTCACCTTGCTCTTGCCTTGCAGCGCTGTTTTAACAGCGTTCTGCAAGGTCTCTGTGTGTGTGTGTGTGTGCAGCTCACTCTGTAGTCTGTGTGCAGCCATATACCCGGTTGTATTCAGCTCAGGGGGGGTTCACACTGCCTCACACAGTTGTCCTTTTTTGCTCTTAGTGCAGCCTGCTGCACATTTTTTCTCAAATTTCCTATTAGTGTTTTTCCACCAGTCTCCAGCTCTATTGTGGAAAAACACTACATAGGATAACCTAGAGGGGGGTTTTTGGGCCTTGCAGCGCCGTTTACGGCTGTCTGCACGGTCTCCGTGTGAGCCCAGCTCGCCCTGTAGTCTGTGTGCAGCCATAGCCGGTTGGATTCAGCTCAGGGTTCGTTACTGGCTCATACCTAGAGAAAAATTTTACTTTTTTTCAAATAGTGCAGCCTGTTTAAAATTTGAAAAACAAAAATTCCTATTAGTGTCTTTCCACTCGTATCCAGCTAAATAGTGGAAAAACACTATATAGGATAACCTAGAGGAGGTTTTTTTGGCCTTGCAGCGCTGTTTACGGCTGTCTGCACGGTCTCTGTGTGAGCGCAGCTCGCCCTGTAGTCTGTGTGCAGCCATAGCCGGTTGGATTCAGCTCAGGGTGCGTTACTGCCTCATACCTTGAAAAACAATTTCCTTTTTTTCAAATAGTGCAGCCAGTTTAAAATTTGAAAAAAAAAATTCCTATTAGTGTCTTTCCACTCGTATCCAGCTAAATAGTGGAAAAACACTATATAGGATAACCTAGAGGAGGTTTTTTTGGCCTTGCAGCGCCGTTTATGGCTGTCTGCACGGTCTCCGTGTGAGCCCAGCTCGCCCTGTAGTCTGTGTGCAGCCATAGCCGGTTGGATTCAGCTCAGGGTTCGTTACTGCCTCATACCTTGAGAAAAATTTTACTTTTTTTCAAATAGTGCAGCCTGTTTAAAATTTGAAAAAAAAAATTCCTATTAGTGTCTTTCCACTCGTATCCAGCTAAATAGTGGAAAAACACTATATAGGATAACCTAGAGGAGGGTTTGTTGGCCTTGCAGCGCCGTTTACGGCTGTCTGCACGGTCTCTGTGTGAGCGCAGCTCGCCCTGTAGTCTGTGTGCAGCCATAGCCGGTTGGATTCAGCTCAGGGTGCGTTACTGCCTCATACCTTGAAAAACAATTTCCTTTTTTTCAAATAGTGCAGCCAGTTTAAAATTTGAAAAAAAAAATTCCTATTAGTGTCTTTCCACTCGTATCCAGCTAAATAGTGGAAAAACACTATATAGGATAACCGAGAGGAGGGTTTTTTGGCCTTGCAGCGCCGTTTACGGCTGTCTACACGGTCTCCGTGTGATTTAAACTAGCTCTGTAGCCCGATCTGCACCAAAAAAAAAGTTAAGTTCACCAAACACAACTTAACACTTGTGTAGGCCACATTTGAAAAATAATAAAGTTTAGTCCACAATTTATAACATTAGTGTTTCTTACACCTGTTAGGAGGAGCATTTCAGGAATAAGCACACTAAGGCCTTAGTACTTTTCTGCTTATCTTTATCTGTCAACCAAGATGAAGAGGGCAGGGAGTAAGGCACGTGGGCGCGGAGCAGGGAGAGGAGCAGGGAGAGGACGTGGTGATTCTGTGCCTGCTGCGGGCGCCGGTGACTCGTCGTCACTCAGTTTCAGCAGGGAACAGTCCTTCATGCGCAGCTTTGTCGGAGAGCGCTGTGCACCGCTGCTACGTGAAGACCAAATTGAAGCCGTTGTCGGGTGGATGGCAGCTAACGCCTCGGCATCGACTTCAGTTAGTGCCACATCCTCTCAGGCACAGAGCACTGGAGAGCAGCCATCTGTCTCTTCACCACCTGTCAAATTGGCCAGGCAGTCAGAGAGCCCAGGACAGGAGCCGTCTCTACTTCTGTTCTCTGAATCTCTTGGCTTGGAAACAGGGGGCCAGCCAAGCAGCATTGGAGAAATGGAAGAAGAGGCAGTGTGCAGTGATGCCCAAAAGCTTTATCTCTCTGACTCTGAAGAGGCAGGTGGGCCAGTGCCTCCGGTGACCACAGCGCAGTACGCATCTGATGATGAAACTCAGGTGCCGCTTTCTGATGCGTACTGTGCTGCCGAGACTACCCAGGAGGAGCAGTTGGTGGCAGAGGATAGTGGAGATGATGAGGTCCTTGACCCATCGTGGCGTGAGGAACAGGAAGGTGGTGGGAGCAGCTCTGAGGAAGAGCTTCCCCTTACGGGCCAAAGAGGGAGAGGGAGGGGGAAGACTGCGGAGCCTGTAGCCTCCACTTTGGCACCCGTTAGGAGCCTGTCTCTTTCCAAAGCCAAAAAGGGCGCTCCCAAGACTTGCAGTGCCTGGTCCTTTTTTGACACAGTTGCAGATGACATTTGTTTTGTCAAATGCAAGCTGTGTCATCAGAAAGTAAAAAGAGGTAAAAGTGTCAGCAACCTCAATACCACAAATATGTGGAAACATGTGCGGAACAGGCACGCGGTGGAGTTACAGAAACACAGTGAAGACGTAGGCCAACCAACAGCGGCAGCTACCACCTCTTCATCTCGTGTTGCCTCTTCCTCCACTGTTGTCCAGAGACCTAGTGTAATTCCACCCACAGCACCACCTTCCCAGTCATCCTCACACTCCCAGTCTACTCTACAGCCATCGGTAGTCCAGGCATGGGAGAAAAGGCGGGCATTCTCGGCCAACCACCCCCGAGCACAGGCTCTGAATGCAGGCATTGCCAAACTGTTGTCCCTGGAAATGCTCTCGTTCAGGCTGGTGGAGACTGACAGCTTCCGTGACTTGATGGCATTGGCAGTCCCACAGTACAAGGTGCCCAGCCGCTTTTACTTCAGCAGGCAGGCTGTCCCTGCCCTGCACAGGCATGTTGAGGCAAACATAAAACATGCGCTACTGAACGCCGTCAGTAGCAAGGTCCACCTCACCACCGATGCGTGGACCAGTCAGCATGGACAGGGGCGATATGTTTCCCTCACTGCCCATTGGGTTAATGTTGTTGAGCCAGGTACAGATCGTGCGAGTGGCGCAGGACGTGTCCTGCCCACTCCAAGGATTGCAGGAATCCAGTCTGTACGCATCGACTCCTCCTCTTACACCAGTTCCTCTGATTCCTCTCTGCAGGATCCGTCACAGTCCACATCCACATGGACCCGTGAACGTTTACCTATGACCGACATGAGCACAGCCGTGGCCAAACGTCAGCAGGCCGTCTTGAAACTAGTTTCATTGGGGCATCGAAGCCACACAGCGCAGGAGCTCTGGAATGCCATCAAGCAGGAGAGCGATGTGTGGTTACTGCCAGCGAATCTCCAGCCAGGCATGGTAGTGTGTGACAATGGCCGAAATCTGGTGGCAGCTTTGGCCCTTGGCAACCTCACTCACATGTCTGGCACATGTGCTCAATTTGGTTGCGCAGAGTTTTCTGAGGGACTATCCGGATCTTGATGCCCTGCTGCACAAGGTCCGCCTAGAGTGTGCTCACTTGCGGCGTTCCAGCTTGGCCAGATCCCGCATTGCTGCTCTGCAGCGCCGATTCCGCCTTCCGGAACACCACATCATATGTGACCTACCTACCCGGTGGAATTCCACGTTACATATGTTGGAGCGGTTGTGTGAGCAGCAGCAAGCAGTTATGGAGTACCAGCTGCATCAGGCGCAAAGAAGTCGCAGTCAGCGCCGATCAGACTTCACAACCACAGAGTGGGCCACTATGAAGGACGTCTGCCAGGTTTTGCGTCCTTTTGATTATTCCACGCGGATGGCAAGTGCAGATGATGCACTAGTCAGCATGACGGTCCCCCTTATCTGCCTGCTTCAGCAAACTTTGCAAGGGTTAAGGGATGATGTGGTGGAAGAGGTGGAGGATGAGGAGTCACCTTTTCCATCAGCTTCTGGAGAGTCAGCGCCACGTGGTTCCTCACAAAGGGGTACGCAGGGGCCAATTTGTGAGGAGGATGAGGAGGAGTCAATGGAGGAGGAAGAGTTCCGTCCAGAGGAGGGAGCGACACAATTGTCCAGTGGTCAGTGTGTACAGCGAGGGTGGGGTGATGACGAGCGGGCAGAGATCATGTCTCAAGCAGGGGACAGCGTTTCTGGGCCAGTTGGCACTCTGCAGCACATGGTGGATTTCATGCTGCAGTGCCTGAGAAACGACCGCCGCATCGACCACATTCTCAACATGCCTGATTATTGGGTGTTCACCCTCCTCGATCCTCGCTACCGGGACAACGTCCAAAACCTCATCCCTGCGTTGACCCGGGAGCGTAAATTGCGGGAGTACCACGACACACTGGTGAATTCCATCATCTTCTCCTGTCCAACTGAGAGGAGTGCTGCTAGTGCTTTACAAAGCAGCTCAGTGCGTCGAGGCAGTGGGGGAGGCTCTGCCCAAAGAGGGAGCAGAAGCAGTGCCTCTGCCCAAGGCAAGCCCAGTATGGCACAACTCTGGCACACTTTTGTGTGCCCGCCCCAAATGTCTACACCATCACCGGCGGCTCCAGTCAGCAGGAGGCAACGGTTCCGTCAGATGGTGACAGACTACATGGCTTGCCCTCTTACTGTACTCCCAGACGGCTCTTCCCTGTTCAAGTTTTGGGTCTCTAAGCTGGATACATGGCCAGAGCTAAGCCAGTATGCATTGGAGGTGCTGGCTTGCCCTGCGGCTAGTGTCTTATCGGAACGTGTCTTTAGTGCCGCAGGTGGTGTACTAACAGACCGTCGCATGCGACTATCCTCCGATAACGTTGACCGGCTTACTTTCCTGAAAATGAACCAGGCCTGGATCTCGCAGGAATTTGCCACTCCTCTGCCTGATTAAGTAATTGGGTGTCATCCAGGTCTCCTGCTGTGTTCATCTTTCTACCACCTGAACTGCTATTCCTGGGCTCCAACACCGCCAGTTGCGGCTCAGAAGTGCAGGCTGCACAGTAAAAACATACGACCCAGTGTTATTGGGTTTCAGTAACGTCAGCTGATCCCCAGCTGTGTAGCCGGCAATGTGTCCTGCGACCGCCACGCTGGCACAACAACCTAAATGTAAGGGAACCTTCTCCCCACCCCCCCCACCCCCCCCCCCGTCGTTTGTTACTGAAAGAGCCATCTTGTGCAGCAGTAATGCTGCACAAGGAAAAGGTAGCTCTTTTTTTTTAGCTCTTTGCACACGCAGAACTTAACACTTATAAAATGTGTTCACTGATACCGTTATACCGTCCCGGAGCTGGGACTTTCCTTCGTAATGTGACGCAGCACAGCCGTCATTCCTACCCCCTTGGTGCCATGCGCTGCCTCCTCAGCGTTGTTTTAAGCTGTCACGGAGCCTGCGCTGTTCTGTTATCCCTTGGGCATGCCCTATTTGCGCTGCCTGTCTTCTGACATAATTTGGTGTCAGGCTGGCTGCGCCTGTGCGGCCGCGCTGCCCGAGATCCCGCCTCGCAGTGTCTTCTGATTGAGTCACACTGCGGGCCTGGGATCCATGGGCATGCACAGTGCATATCTTCCCCTCGGGCTCTCGCTCATTTCCCTCCGCCTTCTTTAGACTGTGCGCCGTCAGCTGATCCCTAGCATGCCACGGCCGTGACACCGCACAGTCTGAAGAAGAGGGAAGGAGGGGAGTGAGAGTCGAGGTTATGCACTGTGCATGCCCATGGTTCCAAGGCCCGCAGTGGGATTACGTTAGACGAGACTGCGAGGTGGGATCTGGAGCAGCGTGGACGCACAGGCACTGACAGCCTGACACCAAATTATGTCAGAAGACAGGCAGCGCTAATTGGGCATGGCCAAGGGCTAACAGAACAGCGCAGGCTCCGTGACAGCTTAAAACAACGCTGAGGAGGCAGCGCACGGCATCAAGGGGATAGGAATGACAGCTGTGCTGTGTCCCATTACGAAGGAAATTCGCACCTCCGGAACGGTTTAACGGTATAAAGGGACACATTTTTAGTGTTTACTTCGGTGTTTGCAAGGAGCATAATTAAAAGAGCAACCTTTTCCTTTTGCATCCTTAGTGCTGCACAAGATGGCTCTTTCAGCTACAAACGTCTTGGGGGGGGGGGTTAAAGGTTTCCTGTCAACTTGCTCCAATCAGGCTTCGGCCTACACTCTGTTCCTCTGCTCCTCCTGCTGTCCCTGGGCTCTAACACCGCCAGTTGGTGCCTGGAAGTGCTGTGTGCACAGTCAACAGTCGCTCCTCTGTTATTGGGGTTCAGTAACGTCAGCTGATCCCCAGCTGTGTGTGCGGCAATACCTCCAATCTGCTCCTCCTGCTGTCCCTGGGCTCTAACACCGCCAGTTGGTGCCTGGAAGTGCTGTGTGCACAGTCAACAGTCGCTCCTCTGTTATTGGGGTTCAGTAACGTCAGCTGATCCCCAGCTGTGTGTGCGGCAATACCTCCAATCTGCTCCTCCTGCTGTCCCTGGGCTCTAACACCGCCAGTTGGTGCCTGGAAGTGCTGTGTGCACAGTCAACAGTCGCTCCTCTGTTATTGGGGTTCAGTAACGTCAGCTGATCCCCAGCTGTGTGTGCGGCAATACCTCCAATCTGCTCCTCCTGCTGTCCCTGGGCTCTAACACCGCCAGTTGGTGCCTGGAAGTGCTGTGTGCACAGTCAACAGTCGCTCCTCTGTTATTGGGGTTCAGTAACGTCAGCTGATCCCCAGCTGTGTATCCGGCAACGTGTCATGCGACCGCCACGCTGGCACAACTAAAATGTAAGGGAACCTGTCCCCCCCCCCCAGGCGTTTGTTACTGAAAGAGCCACCATGTGCAGCACTAATACTGCACAAGGGAAAGGTCGCTCTTGAAATTATGCTCCTTGCAAACGCTGAACTACACACTCATGTAATGTGTCCCCTCACACCGTCCAACCGTCCCGGAGGTGGGACTTTCCTTTGTAATGTGACGCAGCACAGCCATCATTGCTACCCCCTTGGCACCGTGCGCTGCCTCCTTAGCGTTGTTTGATTCTGTCATGGACCCTGCGCTGTTATGTTATCCCTTGGCCATGCACAGTTTGCGCTGCCCGTCCTCTGACATCATTTGTTGTCGTCCTGGCTGCGCCTGTGCGTCCACGCTGCCCGAAATCACACCTCGCAGTGTCGTCTAATGTGATCCCACAGTGGGCCTGGTATCCATGGCCATGCGCAGTGCATATACTAGCCTCTCACTCCCCTTCTTCACGCTTCTTCAGACTAGGCGGCGTCAGCTGATCCCTAATAGCATGCCACGGCCGTGACGCCGCACAGTCTGAAGAAGCAGGAAGGAGGTGAGTGAGAGGCGATGATATGCACTGCGCATGCCCATGGATCCCTGGCCCGCAGTGGGACTACATTAGATGACACTGCAAGGTTGGATCTCGGGCAGCTTGGACGCACAGGCACTGCCAGCCTGACACCTACATGATGTCAGAAGACGGGCACCGCTAACTGTGCATGGCCAAGGGATAACATTACAGCGCGGGTTCCGTGACAGAACCAAACAACGTTGAGGAGGTGGCGCCCGGCACCAAGCGGGTTGGAATGACGGCTGTGCTGTGTCACATTACAAAGGAAAGTCCCACTTCCGGGATGGTTTGACGGTGTGAGGGGACACATTATATGAGTGTGTACTTCAGCGTTTGCAAGGAGCATAATTTTCGGAGCCACCATTTTCCATGTGCAGTATTACTGCTGTACAAGATGGCTCTTTCAGCAACAAATGCCTGGGGGGGGGGGTTAAAGGTTCCCTTTCAACTTGCTCCACTGCAGGCTTCGGCCTACACTCTGCTCCTCTTTGATTCCCTGGGTTTCAACACTGTCAGTTGCCACCTGGAAGTGTTGTCTGCACAGAAAAAACACTAGGTGATGTGTCAGTGGGGTTCAGCACCGCCAGCTGTTCCCCTGCTGTGTAGCCGGCAACGTGTCCAGCACAAGCCACGCTGCCACAACAGAACAAAAGCTGCCACCAGTGCAGGCTTCGGCCTACACTCTGCTCCTCTCCTCCTCCTGCTGACCCTGGGCTCAAACACCGCTAGTTTTTGCCCGGAAGTGCTAGCTGCACAGAGAAAAACACCAGCCAATGTGTTAGTGGGGTTCAGCAACGCCAGCTGTTCCCCTGCTGTGTAGCCGGCAACGTGACCTGCAAACGCCACGCAGGCACATGAACTGAAATTAAAGGGAACCTGGCCCCACCCCCCCAGGTGTTTCTATGTATAACAGCCACCTAGTACAGCAGTACTGCTGCATTTGTACAAGGTGGCTGACTTTTTCTCCTTGCCCACGTGGAACTCAACACGTACAAAATGTGTCTCATTGAGACCATTCCACTGTCCCTGAGGTGTGACTTTCCTTTCTAATGATACGCAGCACCACCCTTGGTAGCGTTTCCCGTCTTTTGTCATCATGGTTAGCTGGCTGCGCCTGTGCATCCGCCCTGCTAGAAACAACGCCCCTCGTTGTCATATTTATTTTGTCAGCGAGGGTGTGATTTATGGGCACGAGCAGTGCATATGTTCGCCTGTCTTAACTCATCTCCTTCCGCCTTCTTCAGACTGTGCGGCCTCCTGGCCGTGGTAGGCGATAAGGGATCAGCTGAGGCCGCCCAGTCTGGAGCAGGTGTAAGGACATGTGTAAGCGGCAAACCTATTTACTGCACAAGGCCACGAATCCCAGCCACGCAGTGTGATTTTTTGAAAACACACTGTGGGTCTGGGATTCATGTCCATCGCTAACCGCAACGGCCGAAATGAAATGAGGTCAGAAGACAGGAAGCGCTCACAGCGCATGGCCAAGGGATCACAATAGCGCAGACTCCTGTACAGCAAATAACAACGCTCAGGAATCTGCGCCCAGTACCTAGGTGCAAATTTTGACACCTGTGCTGCGTCTCCTTAAAAAGACAAGTCACGCCTCCACAACTGTTTGACAGTATAATGGGCTAAATAGTGTACGTGTTTTAGTCAGCGTGTGCAAGGAGCAAAACAAATAGAGCAACCTTTTACTTGTGCAGCATTAATGCTGCACAAGGTGTGGCTCTTGTACCTTGCAACACCCGAGGGGGGTTAAAGGTAACCTTTGAAATTGGTTCAACTAGGCTTCGGCCTACACTCTGCTCCTCTCCTGCTGACCCTGGGCTCAAACACCGCTAGTTTTTGCCCGGAACTGCTAGCTGCACAGAGAAAAACACCAGTCAATGTGTTAGTGAGGTTCAGCACCGCCAGCTGTTCCCCTGCTGTGTAGTCGCATCGTGTCCAGCACAAGCCACGCTGGCACAACTGACCAAAAGCTGCCACCAGTGCAGGCTTCGGCCTACACTCTGCTCCTTTCCTCCTCCTGCTGACCCTGGGCTCAAACACCGCCAGTTTCTGCCCGGAAGTGCTAGCTGCACAGAGAAAAACACCAGCCAATGTGTTAGTGGGGTTCAGCACCGCCAGCTGTTCCCCCGCTGTGTAGCCGGCATCGTGTCCAGCACAAGCCACGCTGGCACAACTGACCAAAAGCTGCCACCAGTGCAGGCTTCGGCCTACACATTGCTCCTCTCCTCCTCCTGCTGACCCTGGGCTCTAACACCGCCAGTTTTTGCCCGGACATGCTAGCTGCACAGAGAAAAACACCAGTCAATGTGTCAGTGGGGTTCAGCACCGCCAGCTGTTCCCCTGCTGTGTAGCTTGCAACGTGACCTGCAAACGCCACGCAGGCACATGAACTGAAATTGAAGGGAGCCTGCCCCCCACCCCCAGGTGTTTCTATGTAAAACAGCCACCTTGTACAGCAGTACTGCTGCATTTGTACAAGGTGGCTGACTTTTTCTCCTTGCCCACGTGGAACTCAACACGTACAAAATGTGTCTCATTGAGACCATTCCACTGTCCCTGAGGTGTGACTTTCCTTTCTAATGATACGCAGCACCACCCTTGTTAGCGCTGCCCGTCTTTTGACATCATTGGTTAGCTGGCTGCGCCTGTGCGTCTGCCCTGCTCGAAACAACGCCCCTCGGTGTCTTATTTTTTTGAACAGCGAGGGTGTGATTGATGGGCATGTGCAGTGCATATGTTTGCCTGTGTTCACTCATCTCCTTCCGCCTTCTTCAGACTGGGTGTCCTCATGGCCGCGGCAGGCGATAAGGGATCAGATGAGGCCGCCCAGTCTGAAGCAGGTGTAAGGACATGTGTGAGCGTCAAACATATTTACTGAACAAGGCCACGAATCCCAGCCACGCAGTGTGATTTTTTGAAAACACACTGTGGGTCTGGGATTCATGTCCATCGCTAACCGTAACGGCCGACATTAAATGAGGTCAGAAGACAGGAAGCGCTCACAGCGCATGGCCAAGGGATCCCAATAGCGCAGACTCCTGTACAGCAAATAACAACGTTCAGGAATCTGCGCACAGCCGCTAGGTGTAAATTTTGACACCTGTGCTGCATCTCCTTAAAAAGACTAGTAGTCACGCCTCCACTACTGTTTGACAGTATAATGGGCTAAATAGTGTACGTGTTTTATTCAGCGTGTGCAAGGAGCAAAATTAAATAGAGCAACCTTTGACTTGTGCATCATTAATGCTGTTCAAGGTGTGGCTCTTGTACCTTGCAACGCCTGAGGGGGGGTTAAAGGTAACCTTTGAAATTGGTTCAACTAGGCTTCGGCCTACACTCTGCTCCTCTACTCCTCCTGCTGACCCTGGGCTCAAACACCGCTAGTTTCTGCCCGGACATGCTAGCTGCACAGAGAAAAACACCAGTCAATGTGTTCGTGGGGTTCAGAACCGCCAGCTGTTCCCCTGCTGTGTAGTCGGCATCGTGTCCAGCACAAGCCACGCTGGCACAACTGACCAAAAGCTGCCACCAGTGCAGGCTTCGGCCTACACTTTGCTCCTCTCCTCCTCCTGCTGACCCTGGGCTCAAACAACGCCAGTTTCTGCCCGGACATGCTACCTGCACAGAGAAAAACACCAGCCAATGTGTTAGTGGGGTTCAGCACCGCCAGCTGTTCCCCTGCTGTGTAGTCGGCATCGTGTCCAGCACAAGCCACGCTGGCACAACTGACCAAAAGCTGCCACCAGTGCAGGCTTCGGCCTACACTTTGCTCCTCTCCTCCTCCTGCTAACCCTGGGCTCAAACAACGCCAGTTTCTGCCCGGACATGCTAGCTGCACAGAGAAAAACACCAGCCAATGTGTTAGTGGGGTTCAGCACCGCCAGCTGTTCCCCTGCTGTGTAGTCGGCATCGTGTCCAGCACAAGCCACGCTGGCACAACTGACCAAAAGCTGCCACCAGTGCAGGCTTCGGCCTACACTTTGCTCCTCTCCTCCTCCTGCTGACCCTGGGCTCAAACAACGCCAGTTTCTGCCCGGACATGCTAGCTGCACAGAGAAAAACACCAGCCAATGTGTTAGTGGGGTTCAGCACCGCCAGCTGTTCCCCTGCTGTGTAGCTGGCAACGTGTCCTGCAAACGCCACGCAGGCACATGAACTGAAATTGAAGGGAGCCTGCCCCCCACCCCCCCAGGTGTTTCTATGTATAACAGCCACCTTGTACAGCAGTACTGCTGCATTTGTACAAGGTGGCTGACTTTTTCTCCTTGCACACGTGGAACGCAACAAGTACAAAATGTGTCTCATTACAGACCATTACAATGTCCCTGAGGTGTGACTTTCCTTTTTAATGACACGCAGCACCCCCATTGTTAGCGCTGCCCGTCTCCTGACATCATTGGTTGGCTGGCTGTGCCTGTGCGTCCCCCCTGCCCGACACAACGCCCCCCGTTGTCTCATATATTTTGACTGCGAGGGTGTGATTGATGGGCACGAGCAGTGCATATGTTCCCCTGTCTTCACTCCCCTCCTTCCGCCTTCTTCTGACTGTGCTGCCTCATGGCCGCGGCATGCGATAAGGGATCAGCTGAGGCCGCCCAGTCTGAAGCAGGTGTAAGGACATGTGTGAGCGGCGAACATATTTACTGCACAAGGCCACGAATCCCAGCACCGCAGTGTGACTTTAGGAAAAGCCACTGTGGGTCTGGGATTTATGGCCATCGTTAACCGCACCGGCCAACATGAAATGAGGTCATGAGACGGCCTGCACTAACAGGGTATTGCCAAGGGATAACACAAGAGCGCAGTTTCCTGTACTGCAAATAACAACGGTAAGGAATCTGCGCACAGCACCTAGGTGTAAATTTGTACACCTGTGCAGCGTCTCCTTAAAAAGACTAGTAGACTAGTCACGCCTCCACTACTGTTTGACAGTATAATGGGCTAAATAGTGTACGTGTTTAATTCAGCGTGTGCAAGGAGCAAAATTAAATAGAGCAACCTTTGACTTGTGCATCATTAATGCTGTTCAAGGTGTGGCTCTTGTACCTTGCAACACCTGAGGGGGGGTTAAAGGTAACCTTTGAAATTGGTTCAACTAGGCTTCGGCCTACACTCTGCTCCTCTACTCCTCCTGCTGACCCTGGGCTCAAACACCGCTAGTTTTTGCCCGGAACTGCTAGCTGCACAGAGAAAAACACCAGTCAATGTGTTAGTGGGGTTCAGCAATGCCAGCTGTTCCCCTTCTGTGTAGTCGGCAACGTGTCCAGCACAAGCCACGCTGGCACAACAGAACAAAAGCTGCCACCAGTGCAGGCTTCGGCCTACACTTTGCTCCTCTCCTCCTCCTGCTGACCCTGGGCTCAAACACCGCCAGTTTCTGCCCGGACATGCTAGCTGCACAGAGAAAAACACCAGCCAATGTGTTAGTGGGGTTCAGCACCGCCAGCTGTTCCCCTGCTGTGTAGTCGGCATCGTGTCCAGCACAAGCCACGCTGGCACAACTGAACAAAAGCTGCCACCAGTGCAGGCTTCGGCCTACACTTTGCTCCTCTCCTCCTCCTGCTGACCCTGGGCTCAAACAACGCCAGTTTCTGCCCGGACATGCTAGCTGCACAGAGAAAAACACCAGCCAATGTGTTAGTGGGGTTCAGCACCGCCAGCTGTTCCCCTGCTGTGTAGCTGGCAACGTGTCCTGCAAACGCCACGCAGGCACATGAACTGAAATTGAAGGGAGCCTGCCCCCCACCCCCAGGTGTTTCTATGTATAACGGCCACCTTGTACAGCAGTACTGCTGCATTTGTACAAGGTGGCTGACTTTTTGTCCTTGCCCACGTGGAACTCAAAACGTACAAAATGTGTCTCATTGAGACCATTCCACTGTCCCTGAGGTGTGACTTTCCTTTCTAATGATACGCAGCACCCCCCTTGGTAGCGCTTCCCGTCTTCTGACATCATTGGTTGGCTTGTTGCGCCTGTGCGTCCGCCCTGCCTGAAACAATGCTCCTCGTTGTCTTATTTTGACTGCGAGGGTGTGATTGATGGGCACGAGCAGTGCATATCTTCACCTGTCTTAACTCATCTCCTTCCGCCTTCTTCAGACTGTGCAGCCTCATGGCCGCGGCATGCGAGAAGGGATCAGCAGAGGCCGCCCAGTCTGAAGCAGGTGTAAGGACGTGTGTGAGCGGCCAAAATATTTACTGCTCAAGGCCACGAATCACAGCACCGCAGTGTGACTTTATGAAAAGGCACTGTGGGTCTGGGATTTATGGCCATCGTTAAACGCACCGGCCAACATGAAATGAGGTCATAAGACGGGCAGCTCTAACAGGGCATTGCCAAGGGATAACACAAGAGCGCAGACTCCTGTACAGCAAATAACAACGCTCAGGAAGCTGCGCCAAGCACCAAGGCGTTATTTGGGACACCTGTGCTGCGTCTCCTTAAAAAGCCAAGTCACGCATCCACTACAGTTTGACTGTAGAATGGGCTAAATTGTGTACGTCTTTCATTCAGCGTGTGCAAGTAGACAAATTAATAGAGCAACCTTTCACTTGTGCAGCATTAATACTGCACAAGGTGTGTCTCTTATACTTTGTAACACCTGAGGGGGGGTTAAAGGTTTCCTTTGAAATTGGTTCAAATAGGCTTCGGCCTACACTCTGCTCCTCTCCTCCTCCTCCTGCTTCAACACGGGCTCTAACATCGCTAGTTTTTGACCGCAAGTGCTAGCTGCACAGAGAAAAACACACGCCATTGTGTTAGTGGGGTTCAGCAACGCCAGCTGTTCCCCCACTGTGTAGCCGGCAAAGTGTCCTGCAAACGCAACGCAGACACAAAGCTGCCTCCAGTGCAGGCTTCGGCCTACACTCTGCTCCCCCTGCTTACCCTTAGCTCCAACACCGCTAGTTGGGGCTCTAGGAAGACAATCTTTAATAGGCAACGCATCTGGGTTCCAGCACCGCCAGCTGGTTCTCGGCAGTGTTCTTGTCACAGGTACTCCCTCGTGCCAAGCCTGGTTTCAGCACCGTCAGCTGTTTCCGGGTTGTGTCAAGCTCACTGAGACGCCTATGCTTGCCCCGTCGTGGTGCGGTCGGGTTAGCCAACTCCAGGGTGCCTCCAGTTTAGGAGCTTCCTATGTGGGCTGCGTGAACTGGTAGTCAAGGCTGGTTCTGTAGTGCCAGTAGGCCCAGCTCCCCCTGTAGGACTGTTGGGGTTCGGTAACTGCGGCTGCCTCGCGGCCTAGCTGTTCTCTCCTCTCCTGTGGGCCTTGGGGTCCACCACCTGGTTCCAGCACCGTCAGCTGGTTCCGGGCCGAGCCTTTGGCTTAGGTGCCTCCTCCTGGGTATCCGAGTTCCGCCAACGTCAGGCGGTCCTTGGTAGTGCTTTTAAGCGCGGGCACCTACAGCTTAGTAACCGTGTTCCAGCACCGCCAGCTGGTCCTCGGTCGTGCCATTGGCTCTTGCACACTGGGGCAACGCATCTGGGTTCCAGCACCGCCAGCTGGTTCTCGGCAGTGTTTTTGTCACAGGTACTCCCTCGTGCCAAACCTGGTTTCAGCACCGTCAGCTGTTTCCGGGGTGTGTCAAACTCGCTGAGACGCCTATGTTTGCCCCGTCGTGTTGCAGTCGGGTTAGCCAACTCCAGGGTGCCTCCAGTTTAGGAGCTTCCTATGTGGGCTGCGTGAACTGGTAGTCAAGGCTGGTTCTGTAGTGCCAGTAGGCCCAGCTCCCCCTGTAGGACTGTTGGGGTTCGGTAACTGCGGCTGCCTCGCGGCCTAGCTGTTCTCTCCTCTCCTGTGGGCCTTGGGGTCCACCACCTGGTTCCAGCACCGTCAGCTGGTTCCAGGCCGAGCCTTTGGCTTAGGTGCCTCCTCCTGGGTATCCGAGTTCCGCCAACGTCAGGCGGTCCTTGGTAGTGCTTTTAAGCGTGGGCACCTACAGCTTAGTAACCGGGTTCCAGCACCGCCAGCTGGTCCTCGGTCGTGCCATTGGCTCTTGCACACTGGGGCAACGCATCTGGGTTCCAGCACCGCCAGCTGGTTCTCGGCAGTGTTCTTGTCACAGGTACTCCCTCGTGCCAAGCCTGGTTTCAGCACCGTCAGCTGTTTCCGGGTTGTGTCAAGCTCACTGAGACGCCTATGCTTGCCCCGTCGTGGTGCGGTCGGGTTAGCCAACTCCAGGGTGCCTCCAGTTTAGGAGCTTCCTATGTGGGCTGCGTGAACTGGTAGTCAAGGCTGGTTCTGTAGTGCCAGTAGGCCCAGCTCCCCCTGTAGGACTGTTGGGGTTCGGTAACTGCGGCTGCCTCGCGGCCTAGCTGTTCTCTCCTCTCCTGTGGGCCTTGGGGTCCACCACCTGGTTCCAGCACCGTCAGCTGGTTCCAGGCCGAGCCTTTGGCTTAGGTGCCTCCTCCTGGGTATCCGAGTTCCGCCAACGTCAGGCGGTCCTTGGTAGTGCTTTTAAGTGCGGGCACCTACAGCTTAGTAACCGTGTTCCAGCACCGCCAGCTGGTCCTCGGTCGTGCCATTGGCTCTTGCACACTGGGGCAACGCATCTGGGTTCCAGCACCGCCAGCTGGTTCTCGGCAGTGTTCTTGTCACAGGTACTCCCTCGTGCCAAGCCTGGTTTCAGCACCGTCAGCTGTTTCCGGGTTGTGTCAAGCTCACTGAGACGCCTATGCTTGCCCCGTCGTGGTGCGGTCGGGTTAGCCAACTCCAGGGTGCCTCCAGTTTAGGAGCTTCCTATGTGGGCTGCATGAACTGGTAGTCAAGGTTGGTTCTGTAGTGCCAGTAGGCCCAGCTCCCCCTGTAGGACTGTTGGGGTTCGGTAACTGCGGCTGCCTCGCGGCCTAGCTGTTCTCTCCTCTCCTGTGGGCCTTGGGGTCCACCACCTGGTTCCAGCACCGTCAGCTGGTTCCGGGCCGAGCCTTTGGCTTAGGTGCCTCCTCCTGGGTATCCGAGTTCCGCCAACGTCAGGCGGTCCTTGGTAGTGCTTTTAAGCGCGGGCACCTACAGCTTAGTAACCGGGTTCCAGCACCGCCAGCTGGTCCTCGGTCGTGCCATTGGCTCTTGCACACTGGGGCAACGCATCTGGGTTCCAGCACCGCCAGCTGGTTCTCGGCAGTGTTTTTGTCACAGGTACTCCCTCGTGCCAAACCTGGTTTCAGCACCGTCAGCTGTTTCCGGGGTGTGTCAAACTCGCTGAGACGCCTATGTTTGCCCCGTCGTGTTGCAGTCGGGTTAGCCAACTCCAGGGTGCCTCCAGTTTAGGAGCTTCGTATGTGGGCTGCGTGAACTGGTAGTCAAGGCTGGTTCTGTAGTGCCAGTAGGCCCAGCTCCCCCTGTAGGACTGTTGGGGTTCGGCAACTGCGGCTGCCTCGCGGCCTAGCTGTTCTCTCCTCTCCTGTGGGCCTTGGGGTCCACCACCTGGTTCCAGCACCGTCAGCTGGTTCCAGGCCGAGCCTTTGGCTTAGGTGCCTCCTCCTGGGTATCCGAGTTCCGCCAACGTCAGGCGGTCCTTGGTAGTGCTTTTAAGCGCGGGCACCTACAGCTTAGTAACCGGGTTCCAGCACCGCCAGCTGGTCCTCGGTCGTGCCATTGGCTCTTGCACACTGGGGCAACGCATCTGGGTTCCAGCACCGCCAGCTGGTTCTCGGCAGTGTTCTTGTCACAGGTACTCCCTCGTGCCAAGCCTGGTTTCAGCACCGTCAGCTGTTTCCGGGTTGTGTCAAGCTCACTGAGACGCCTATGCTTGCCCCGTCGTGGTGCGGTCGGGTTAGCCAACTCCAGGGTGCCTCCAGTTTAGGAGCTTCCTATGTGGGCTGCGTGAACTGGTAGTCAAGGCTGGTTCTGTAGTGCCAGTAGGCCCAGCTCCCCCTGTAGGACTGTTGGGGTTCGGTAACTGCGGCTGCCTCGCGGCCTAGCTGTTCTCTCCTCTCCTGTGGGCCTTGGGGTCCACCACCTGGTTCCAGCACCGTCAGCTGGTTCCAGGCCGAGCCTTTGGCTTAGGTGCCTCCTCCTGGGTATCCGAGTTCCGCCAACGTCAGGCGGTCCTTGGTAGTGCTTTTAAGCGCGGGCACCTACAGCTTAGTAACCGTGTTCCAGCACCGCCAGCTGGTCCTCGGTCGTGCCATTGGCTCTTGCACACTGGGGCAACGCATCTGGGTTCCAGCACCGCCAGCTGGTTCTCGGCAGTGTTTTTGTCACAGGTACTCCCTCGTGCCAAACCTGGTTTCAGCACCGTCAGCTGTTTCCGGGGTGTGTCAAACTCGCTGAGACGCCTATGTTTGCCCCGTCGTGTTGCAGTCGGGTTAGCCAACTCCAGGGTGCCTCCAGTTTAGGAGCTTCCTATGTGGGCTGCGTGAACTGGTAGTCAAGGCTGGTTCTGTAGTGCCAGTAGGCCCAGCTCCCCCTGTAGGACTGTTGGGGTTCGGTAACTGCGGCTGCCTCGCGGCCTAGCTGTTCTCTCCTCTCCTGTGGGCCTTCGGGTCCACCACCTGGTTCCAGCACCGTCAGCTGGTTCTCGGCAGTGTCTTTTGCTCTTGTACCTTCTGCTCCCCATCCTGGTTCCAGTACCGTCAGCTGGTTCCGGGCAGAGCCTTTGGCTTAGGTGCCTCCTTCTGGGTATCCAAGTTCCACCAACGTCAGGTGGTCCTTGGTAGTGCTTTCAGGCACGGGTACCTCCTGCTTAGTAACCGGGTTCCAGTAACGTCAGCTGGTCCTCGGTAGTTCCATTGGCTCTTGGACCTTCGGCTACCCATCCGGGTTCCAGTACCGTCAGCTGGTTCTCGGCAGTGTCTTTTGCTCTTGTACCTTCTGCTCCCCATCCTGGTTCCAGTAACGTCAGCTGGTTCCGGGCAGAGCCTTTGGCTTAGGTGCCTCCTTCTGGGTATCTGAGTTCCGCCAACGCCAGGCGGTCCTTGGTAGTGCTTTTTAGCACGGGTACCTCCTGCTTAGTAACCGGGTTCCAGTAACTTCAGCTGGTCCTCGGTAGTTCCATAGGCTCTTGAACCTTCGGGTAGCCATCCGAGTTCCAGTTCCATCAGCTGGTTCTTGGCATTTTCTCAGCCTTCTTGTACCTTCTGCTACATTTCCAAGTTTAAGACCCTAAAGTCGACGACCCGGAAGACCACCCCGATGACGACGACCCGGAAGACCACCCCGATGACGACGACGACGACGACCCGGAAGACCACCCCGATGACGACGGCGGAGACAACGACGGCGGAGACGACGACGGCTGAGACGACGACGGCGGAGATGACGACACTGGAGACGACGACCCTGGAGACGACGACATGGAAGACCGAGAAGCAGAAGAACAAGAGGCTGCAGAACAAAGAGCAGAAGAACATTAAGCATAAGACTTAATATCAGAGCAAAAGATATTATCTAAATTATATGCAGAAGAAGACTAAGCAGTGTATGGGGGTGAGTCCGTTCCTCCTCGTGGTGCCCCTGGATAAAGCCTGATGCTGCAGGCCAAACTGAACGCGGACAAATGTAACTTTTGTGACTGGCAGAACGGAAGGTGTAATCTTCCAACTTTTATAGATAACAACTACGGGAATGCCTGTCACAAATGAGAATATGATGAAGAAGTAGAATAGGAAGAATAATAACAGTGGAATAAAAAGAATATGTAGAATAGGAAGAATAATAATAGTTGAATAAAATGAATATGAAGAATGTAATAAAAAAAAAAATAGGTAGAAGATGAAGAAGAAGATGAATAAGGTGAAGAAGAAGTTGATGTCAAAGATGCTGATGATGATGAAGATGAAAGTGTGGGAAAAGTAAAAAAAAAAAGAAAAAAAAAGAAGGGGAAGGGCGTGGAATAGTGAAACATCAATATCTGACAAAATAAAAAAAAATTTACATACTCAATATCTTTTTCACTCCGAACGTCTTAAAAAAAAACAAAAACATGCTATTCTATTTGATTGGGCTAAACCTCATTGCCTTTAATGTCTCCGCCACCTCCCACAATACATCCTACATTATTCTTAGTTGTTTTCCTTGATGTAGAATGAACCTACAAGGAAAGAAAGGGTTTATTTTAATTCCGATATTTTGGTCCCATTGACTTGCATTGGGATCGGGTATCGGTATCGGCGATATCCGATATTTTTTGAATATCGGCCGATCCCAACCGATACCGATACTTTCCGATATCGGAAGGTATCGCTCAACACTAGTGATGAGCGAATATACTCGTTACTCGAGATTTCCTGAGTACGCTCGGGTGACCTCTGAGTATTTTTTAGTGCTCGGAGATTTAGTTTTCATCGCCGGCAGCTGAATGATTTACATCTGTTAGTCAGCATAAGTACATGTGGGGGTTGCCTGGTTGCTAGGGAACCCCCACATGTACTTATGCTGGCTAATAGCTGTAAATCATTCAGCTGAGGCAATGAAAACTAAATCTCCGAGCACTAAAAAATACTCGGAGGACACCGAGCGTGCTCAGGAAATCTCGAGTAACGAGTATATTCGCTCATCACTAATTCTAATGTTAAGTAGTCGTTCAGTGATTTTTTTTAAATATATGTATAAATAGGTATATTGTGGGACTAGTGGCAACAAGAGTAAAATGAAAACACTGAATGGCAACTTAAAAATTCTTTTTACAAAACCAGACTCCACATAACTTGCCATTGTTGATTTTAAGTTTTGGTGCACACGGTATACAATTATGTAAGCTAAGCTTTTTACTATTTTTGGATAACTTTAGCTACTGAAATACATTTTAAAAATGTACACTAGATGGCAGAGTAACAGTTTATTAGAATGAAAGTAAGCTGTATAATGAAAAGTTCTGTTATATATGTGAAACACATTTTTTTTAACCATTTAACATTTTAAGGAAGTTGTAAGTCATGGTTCATTGTCTTACCAATTTCTATATAAGTCTACCATCACTGCATGTAAAATTATGCAAATGATCATGATCAGGAATATAATAATGCACGGTGACAAAATGGCCCAAATTTTCTTTACTTGTTTATCCCTTTGGTAGTTGCACACAGTGTCTGTTAGATGTATTTAGGGAAATGCTGGCAGTGTATTTCTGGAAGCGTCTTCAGAGGCGTTTTTTCCCGGCGTATTTGCTGCAGTTCCGACCACAGGTTTTAGGAGTATTTTTGTAATTTAGCATTTGAATAGAGAGTGGCTTCCAAGCGAAAGATACTCAAAGAATGAACATGCTACTTCCGAGCTTTCAAAGCCTGAAGTGGTAAAAGTATGTTACAGAGACGGAACATGTGCGCAGCAAGTCATTTTTATATTAGTGCTCATTAAGTTCATTCTTTGAAGCATTTTTTTGTGTTTTTCAGGCGGGATCCATTGTGTGAACATACTCCTAGATGTCCACAAAATGATTTTCTCAATTTTAAGATACCTCTGCAAATAATTATGCTGGTGCACAGCTTAAAAGACGAGTCTCTTTTAGGACACAATGAATTAGTGATATTTTAGAGCCCATTGTTGTACAAAATCTTTGCTCCTGAATAAGGATTCTATACATTTCTCTAATGGAATCCATTTTTGTTTTTTGTTTATTCTGGAGAGGAGGGGTTAGGGAGTAATGTCAGCTCTTAAAGGAACCTGTCAGCAGATTTATGCTATTTAATCTGAGAGTAGCATCATATAAGGTAAATTACCCTGATTGCAATGATGTATCACTTAGGTTACTGGGTGCAGCAGTTGTGACACAGTCAGAGTTCTTAGATGTAACATGAAGCAGAGCTGAGAAATATAACCTCACCCACACCAGGGCTTTCTATGTACATTGTCTATTGATAGTGAGCTGCTTATCACAGGATGGGCGTGGTCAGACCAGGACTCTTGGCTGCTGTAGTCCAGCAGTGATTATCTTCTAGGTGTAAAATCTTCATTGTAAGTAAACAACAGCACGCAGTCAAAAAAGTGACACATCATTGAATTTAGTGTCTCAGCTAGCTGCTACTTCACATTACATTGCAAAAATCTGCTGACCAATTCCCTGTAAAGCTCAGTTCAAAAGTTGAAGTGGAGCACTGCAGTAGGAAATGGAAATTAAACAATATTAGGAGCTTCCTTTATGATTAATTGCTTTATATTAAATAAACCAAAACTAAAATGATTTTGCAAGGTGGCTATAGGCATAACATAGCCAACATCAGAATAATAGGCATACAGCTGCTGATCAATGGATCTTGAGAGTAATGGCTCATTCCCATTCATGAGTGGAATGTTTCCCACCTACCCATGATGTTAAAGAGGGCAGTATATGATAGCTGCCCAGAGGAGTTAGATGACAAAGAGTAGTCATCGAGCCTCGTCAAACCAGAATGTATATAACAGCAGCAAAAATATTAGGCTGGAGGATAGTCTGAAAACAGGCCAAGGTCAATAACAGGAGATATACAGTCAGTACAGCCATCAATAAACTAAACCAGAGTAGCAAGCCTATATATAACTGGCCACCAGGGACTGACTGTGGGACGTTAAAATAGGAAGGAGCCCTGCCCTTGGCTCTAGCAGAGAACGAGTTACATTTACTTAACAAACTGCCTGAAGAAGAAAAAAACTGGTTGACGGGATACAAGTCCCAGGAGTACTGAGGTTTTACAAAATAAAATGCTTACATTGCCCAGCGGAAACTGCGGTGTTAGTGCTGACTGCTTAGCAACAGTGGCATGAGCGCAAGTTACACATGCACAGTCGCCCACTAAATGAATAGGGGTTTCGCATCATGGACATAGTGTGCTGCTATATCATGTCTCCGTATGGCACTGTATTACAGAGATCTGCTTCTTCTGGAGAATTGCTTTGTAATAGTGTCCAACCATCGCACAAGACAAAGTGTGTTTCAGGCAGGGTATGCAAATTGTCTCTTCAGAGAGGAAGAGGACTAAAACTCTAGACCCACCTATTGAAAGTCAATATCGACTCTCTAACAAACCTCGTTAAGTCTTAGTCTCCTCATCTTGGCATGTCGGGCTTGACTGTTGTGAATTCTGCTCTTGGGTTCCCTCCAGTGGTTGTTGGTGGGAATGCAGTTGTCTCTGACTCGCAGTCCTGGCCAGGTGTATCGGATAATTACAATTCTGACTGGGATATTTAGGTGTGCAGTATTCCGATTTCCATCTTTAGGGGTATTTAGTCCTCCGGCTGTGACGAGGTGTCTAGGTGTGTTAGGTACACTCCATGGCTACTTCTAGTTGCAGTGTTAGGTTCAGGTTTGCGGTCAGTATAGTGGCCACTTTCTCCAGTGAAAGTTCTCATGCAGCTCCAAGGTCACCGGATCATAACAGTACAACTGGCCAACAATGAGTTAAATGCATCTCAGAAGAAGGGAAGGAAGCTCTTGAGCCATTTTTTTTCTCCAGTCTGTTTTGTGTTCTCTTCCCTCTTAATATCTGGGTGGCTGAGGAGCCTGGTGCAAGCATGAATGTTCAGAAATTAGCTTCTCGTGTAGACCAGCTTGCTGCTAGGGTGCAAGGTATTTCTGATTATATTGTTCAGACTCCTGCTTTAGAACCGAAGATTCCTACTCCTGATTTGTTTTTTGGTGACAGGTCTAAATTTTTGAGTTTTAAAAACAACTGTAAACTGTTTTTTGACCTGAGACCTCGATCCTCTGGTGATTCCATTCAGCAGGTAAAAATCGTAATCTCCCTGCTGCGTGGCGACCCGCAGGATTGGACGTTTTCCCTGGAATCTGGGAATCCGGCTTTGCTTAATATTGACTCCTTTTTTCAGGCTTTAGGACTATTATATGATGAGCCTAATTCTGTGGATCAAGCTGAGAAGACCTTGTTGGCCCTGTCTCAGGGTCAAGAGGCGGCAGAATTGTATTGTCAGAAATTCAGAAAATGGTCTGTATTGACTAAATGGAATAATGATGCTTTGGCGGCAATTTTCAGAAGGGGGCTTTCTGAATCCGTTAAAGATGTTATGGTGGGGTTTCCCACGTCTGAGTGATTCTATGTCTCTGGCCATTCAGATTGACCGATGCCTGCGGGAGCGCAGAACTGTGCGCGCTGTGGCGTTATCCTCAGAGCAAATTTCTGAGCCTATGCAATGTGATAGAATTCTGTCTAGAATGGAACGACAAGGTTTCAGACGTCAAAATAGGTTGTGTTATTATTGTGGCGACGCTTCTCATGTCATTTCTGTCTGCCCTAAGCGGACAAAGAGGATCGCCAGTTCAATTACCATCAGTACTGTACAACCTAAATTTCTGTTATCTGTGGCCTTGATCTGCTCATTGTCATCATTTTCTGTCATGGCGTTTGTGGATTCAGGCGCCGCCTTGAATTTAATGGATTTTGAGTTTTCCAAGCGTTGTGGTTTTCCCTTGCAGCCTTTGCAGAACCCTATTCCTTTGAGCGGCATTGATGCTACACCCTTGGCTAGAAATAAGCCCCAGTTTTGGACACAGGTAACCATGCGCATGGCGCCAGCCCATCAGGAAGATTGTCGATTTCTGGTGTTGCATAACTTGCATGAAGTTATCGTGCTGGGTTTTCCATGGTTGCAGGTACATAATCCTGTGTTGGACTGGAAGTCCATGTCTGTGACTAGTTGGGGTTGTCAGGGGGTTCATAATGATGTTCCTTTGTTGTCAATCTCCTCTTCTTCACCTTCTGAGATTCCAGAGTTTTTGTCTGATTTTCAGGATGTATTCGATGAGCCCAAGTCCAATTTTCTTCCACCGCACAAGGACTGTGATTGTGCTATTGACTTGATTCCAGGCTGTAAGTTTCCTAAGGGTCGACTTTTTAATCTATCTGTGCCTGAACATACCGCCATGCGGAGCTATATTAAGGAGTCTTTGGAGAAAGGGCATATTCGGCCATCTGCACCGTTGGGAGCGGGGTTCTTTTTTGTTGCTAAAAAAGATGGTTCCTTGAGACCCTGTATAGATTATCGCCTCTTGAATAAAATCACGGTCAAGTTTCAATACCCGTTACCTTTGCTTTCCGATTTGTTTGCTAGGATTAAGGGAGCTAGTTGGTTTACCAAGATTGACCTTCGAGGGGCATATAATCTTGTTCGTATAAAGCAGGGTGATGAATGGAAAACTGCGTTTAACACGCCCGAAGGCCATTTTGAATACCTTGTGATGCCATTCGGACTCTCTAATGCTCCATCTGTTTTTCAGTCCTTCATGCATGATATCTTCCGGACTTATCTTGATAAATTCTTGATTGTATATTTGGACGATATTTTGATTTTTTCCGATGATTGGGAGTCTCATGTGCAACAGGTCAGGATGGTATTTCAGATCCTTCGTGACAATGCCCTGTTTGTGAAAGGGTCTAAGTGTCTCTATGGGGTGCAGAAAGTCTCTTTTTTGGGCTTCATTTTTTCTCCTTCGTCTATAGAGATGGATCCGGTTAAGGTTCAGGCCATTCATGATTGGATTCAGCCCACATCCGTGAAAAGCCTTCAGAAATTTTGGGGTTTTGCAAATTTTTATCGCCGTTTCATTGCTAATTTTTCCAGCGTGGTTAAACCCTTGACCGATTTGACGAAGAAGGGCGCTGATGTGGCGAATTGGTCCTCTGCAGCTGTCTCTGCCTTTCAGGAGCTTAAAAGTCGATTTACTTCTGCTCCAGTGTTGCGCCAACCGGATGTTTTTCTTCCGTTTCAGGTTGAGGTTGACGCTTCTGAAATTGGGGCAGGTGTTATGATCTGGTGGTTTAGGAACAACATGAGACAAGCTCTGAAGGAGGTGGTATCTGTACTGACCGCAAACCCTGAACCTAGCAGCGCAACTAAAAATAGCCGTGGGGGGTACCTGACGCTCCCTAGACCCCTCGGCACAGCCTAAGATCTAACTTCCCCTAAAGATGGAAACAGGAAACCTATCTTGCCTCAGAGAAAATCCCCAAAGGAAAGATAGCCCCCCACAAATATTGACGGTGAGAGGAGGGGAAAATAACATACGCAGAAATGAAATCAGATTTTAGCATAGGAGGCCAGTCTAGCTTGATAGATAGGTCAGGAAAGGATACTGTGCGGTCAGTATAAAAACTACAAAACAATCCACACAGAGTTTACAAAATCTCCACACCTGACTAAAGGTGTGGAGGGTAAATCTGCTTCCCAGAGCTTCCAGCTAACAGAAAAAATCCATACTGACAAGCTGGACAAATATAGAATGCACAGAACAATAAGTCCACAACATGTGGACTGAAATGAGCAAAGCCAGAACTTATCTATGCAGAACTGGTCAGGGAACCAGGAGAATCCAAGCAGAGATGTGAATCCAGCCAGGAAACATTGAAAAGTGGCACAGGCTGAAGAAAGAGCCAGACTTAAATAGCGGACGATAAGTGGAGGCAGCTGATGACAGCTAACTCCAAGAAGCAGCCATACCACTAGAAACCACAAGAGGGAGCCCAAGAGCAGAACTCACAAAAGTTCCACTTACAACCACCGGAGGGAGCCCAAGAGCGGAATTCACAACAGGCAGGGGCCGTTTTGTCTCAGAGGAATCCTGTTGGTTCCTTAATGAAACCGTGTGCCTTCTTTTCCCGTAAGTTTTCGCCTGCTGAACGCAATTATGATGTCGGCAATCGGGAGTTGTTGGTTATGAAGAGGGCGTTTGAGGAGTGGCGACATTGGCTTGAGGGAGCTAAGCACAGTATTGTGGTCTTGACCGATCATAAGAATTTGATTTACCTCGAGTCTGCTAAATGGCTGAATCCTAGACAGGCTCGATGGTCCTTGTTTTTTTCCCGTTTTGATTTCGTGGTCTCGTACCTTCAGGGTTCTAAGAATATTAAGGCTGATGCCCTCTCTAGGAGTTTTTTGCCTGATTCTCCTGAGATCTTAGAGCCGGTCGGTATTCTGAAAGAGGGGGTGGTCCTTTCTGCCATTTCCCCTGATTTACGACGGGTTCTTCAGGAATTTCAGGTTGACAAACCTGACCGCTGTCCTGTGGGGAAATTGTTTGTTCCTGATAGATGGACTAGTAGAGTGATTTCTGAGGTTCACTGTTCCGTGTTGGCCGGTCATCCTGGCATTTTTGGTACCAGAGATTTGGTTGGTAGGTCCTTTTGGTGGCCTTCATTGTCACGTGATGTGCGTTCTTTTGTGCAGTCCTGTGGGACTTGTGCGCGGGCCAAGCCTTGTTGCTCCCGTGCTAGTGGGTTGCTTTTGCCATTGCCAGTCCCTGAGAGGCCCTGGACGCATATTTCGATGGATTTTATTTCTGATCTTCCGGTCTCCCAGAAGATGTCTGTTATCTGGGTTGTTTGTGACCGGTTTTCTAAGATGGTTCATTTGGTGTCCTTACCTAAATTGCCTTCCTCTTCTGATTTGGTTCCGTTGTTCTTTCAGCATGTGGTTCGTGTTGTGAATTCTGTGGCCAAGCTCCCTCCTGTGGTCGTGAGTGGTACTGCGGCTGGTTCTGTCTATAAGCTTCCTTTGGTGGATGAGAGTGGTACTGCGGCTTCTGAGTTACCTTCCTCAGGTGATGAGGTTAAGTCGTTAGGTGCTGCTCTATTTAACTCCACCTGGTGCTTTGATCCTGGCCTCCAGTCAATGTTCTAGTATTGGTCTTGCTTCCTCCTGGATCGTTCCTGTGGCCTGTCTATCCTGCATAAGCTAAGTTCTGCTTATGTTATTTTTGTTTGCTATATTTTCTGTCCAGCTTGCTATATTGGTTTTTCTTGCTTGCTGGAAGCTCTGAGACGCAGAGGGAGCACCTCCGTACCGTTAGTCGGTGCGGAGGGTCTTTTTGTCCCTCTGCGTGGTTGTTTGTAGGTTTTTGTGTTGACCGCAAAGCTATCTTTCCTATCCTCGGTCTATTCAGTAAGTCGGGCCTCACTTTGCTAAATCTATTTAATCTCTGTGTTTGTGTTTCATCTTTACTCACAGTTAGAGTTGAGCGACCTTGACCTTTTTAGAGTCGAGCCGGGTTTCGCGAAACCCGACTATCTCAAAAGTCGGGTCGACTGAAATCGGCCGATTATGGCGAAAAGTTGGGATCGACCGAAACACGAAACCCAATGCAAGTCAATGGGGCAGCATAGTCGGCAGTGAGTGGGGGCCAGGAAAACACCTAGAGTGCCCATTTTAATGTCAAAACCATCCATTCTTCTTAATGAAGCTTGTCAAGCGTAATTTACCTTATAATAATTGGAAGGCATTTGAAATTGGGGGTCATTTGGCTAAAGTTGTGTGGGGTAGGGCTGGTTCAAGTAATTAGTGGGCCCAGGAAATCTGGACCACGTCACGGCAGTGGAGCAGGGAGAGGTAAGTATTTCAACTTTGCAAGTGCTGTGATCCTGAGCAAGCAGGGGGGGCCCACTTGTTGGCATTGGCACTGGCACAGGGCCCCTCAAAGTACAGCGGTGTGTTTGCACGGCGGGGGCGCCTCCCACCGGCAGCAACACTTTTGCGTACTATGAGAGGCCCTGTGCCAGTGACGTCGCCAACTAGTATTCCTCCCACAACCTGATGAAGGAACCTGCACTTTCATCTGCACCTTCCTCTTTGTCCCCGTGTAAGGTGGTATGGTATGCGGAAAGAGCAACCTGACTTTCAGCAGGGTCACAATGTTGTTGTGTAGCATGCACGGGGAATGTTGCGTTATGGGTCAATGTACCAGCAGACTCATCTATCACTGGCTGGGCAATGGGCACGATGAAGTGGAAACACAGATATAGGCCCAAAGAATAAAGTGGGCTAAATGCAGTTCAAAATTGGTAACACAGGAATAACCAGGGGGCATTGCAGTGGAGGACAACTGGAATGAGAGGCTGACACAGAGAGTAGGGCCAAATCAGTAAGTAGTCGAAATGCAGTTCAAAATTGGCAACCGTAGTAAACAGGCGGCACAGCTTTGTTCAGTGGAGGAGAACAGCAAGGAGTGGCAGACACCGATAGTAGGCCCCAACCCAACTAGTAGGCCAAATGCAGTCTAACATTAACAACTACTTAACGAGAGCCTGAAAATGGAATTTCAGGACAGGAAACCAGGAGAACAGCAAGGAGTGGCAGACACCGATAGTAGGCCCCAAACCAACTAGTACGCCAAATGCAGTTGTTCCATTTAACCACAATTTAATGAGAGCCTGAAGATAGAAGCTCAGGAAAGGCAACCTGGGGAACACCTTGGAGTGTAACACACCATCTCTCTCCACCCCATACCCATTTTGTAGGCCTAATGCAGTGTACTTTTCTACAACTACTAAACGAGAGTCGGAAGACCGAAGCAATGGCAAGGAAACCTGGGGAACACCTTGGAGTGTAACACACCATCTCTCTCCACCCCATACCCAATTTGTAGGCCTAATGCAGTGTAGTTTCCAAGAACTACTAAACGAGAGCCGGAAGATCGAAGCTCAGGAAAGGCAACCTGGGGAACACCTTGGAGTGTAACACACCCTCTCTCTACACCCCATACCCAATTTGAAGGCCTAATGCAGTGTAGTTTCCAAGAACTACTAAACGAGAGCCGGAAGATCGAAGCTCAGGAAAGGCAACCTGGGGAACACCTTGGAGTGTAACACACCCTCTCTCTACACCCCATACCCAATTTGAAGGCCTAATGCAGCGTAGTTTCCAACAACTACTAAACGAGAGCCGGAAGATCGAAGCTCAGGAAAGGCAACCTGGGGAACACCTTGGAGTGTAACAAACCCTCTCTCTACACCCCATACCCAATTTGTAGGCCTAATGCAGTGTAGTTTCCGACAACTACTAAACGAGAGCATGAAGATCGAAGCTCAGGAAAGGCAACCTGGGGAACACCTTGGAGTGTAACACACCCTCTCTCTACACCCCATACCCAATTTGAAGGCCTAATGCAGTGTAGTTTCCAAGAACTACTAAACGAGAGCCGGAAGATCGAAGCTCAGGAAAGGCAACCTGGGGAACACCTTGGAGTGGAACACACCATCTCTCTACACCCCATACCCAATTTGAAGGCCTAATGCAGCGTAGTTTCCAACAACTACTAAACGAGAGCCGGAAGATCGAAGCTCAGGAAAGGCAACCTGGGGAACACCTTGGAGTGTAACACAACGTCTCTCTACACCACGGAAGGGCTGATTCTTAGGAAGGAAGGCTGTTGGAAATAAGCATTGCGCGTCCGAGGGTGATTATATTCTTATTAGGTATATACTCACCCTCGGACGCGCCCTGCTTCTTTATTTGGAATGAATGTTTATTTGCAATGTGGTGTTGACTTTCTCTATTATTTTGGTAATTAATGATTTTATTATTTTCATTGTTTTGCATCTTCTCGGCAATAATATAAAGAAGACGCGACAGGACAACACTCGGTGGATGCCATATCTGTGTTTTCAATTTAAAAAACCTTTCAGTTAACTACTTGCAGGAGAAAGTAATTGTAGCTGGTGGCCATTTTTAGTACTGTACCAGATTTTAGTTGTGTGTTTGTTTTTAATGTTAAAATGTCTGCATTTGATATCTCACCAGTATTTTCTTTTTTATAAGCAAAATACTTTTTTTTTTATTTTATGATGTTGGTTCAAGGGGTACACGGGCAGCAGTAGACAGGTCAGTGGAGGCCTAGTGGAAGGAGGGACCGCAGACAGGCTTCGAAGCCCTAACATAATAAATTGGGCTGCCTGTAGGCAATTTAAAATTGGTTCCAGGGGAACACGGGCAGCAGTAGACAGGTCAGTGGAGGCCTAGTGGAAGGAGGGACCGCAGACAGGCTTCGAAGGCCTAACATAATAAAATGGGCTGGCTGTAGGCAATTTAAAATTGGTTCCAGGGGAACACGGGCAGCAGTAGACAGGTAAGTGGAGGCCTAGTGGAAGGAGGGACCGCAGACAGGCTTCGAAGGCCTAACATAATAAATTGGGCTGCCTGTAGGCAATTTAAAATTGGTTCCAGGGGAACACGGGCAGCAGTAGACAGGTAAGTGGAGGCCTAGTGGAAGGAGGGACCACAGACAGGCTTCGAAGGCCTAACGTAATAAAATGGGCTGGCTGTAGGCAATTTACAATTGGTTCCATGGGAACACGGGCAGCAGTAGACAGGTAAGTGGAGGCCTAGTGGAAGGAGTGACGGCAGACAGGCATCAAAGGCCTAACATCATAACATTGGGCTGTTGGCAATTTAAAATTGGTTCCAGGGGTACACGGGCAACAGTGGTCTGGTCAGTGGAAGTCTAGTGGAAGGAGTGACGGCAGACAGGCATCAAAGGCCTAACATAATAACATTTGGCTGTTGGCAATTTAAAATTGGTTCCAGGGGTACACGGGCAACAGTGGTCTGGTCAGTGGAAGTCTAGTGGAAGGAGTGACGGCAGACAGGCTAAGAAGGCCTAACATAACAAAATTGGGCTGGCTGTAGGCAAGTTTAAATTGGTTCCAGGGGATCACGGCCAGCAGTGGCCTGGTCAGTGTAGTAGTTGTAGAAAGAACAGACCGCAGACAGGCTTCGAAGGCCTAACATAACAAAAATGTCAAAACAATGGTATTGTCAGTGCCAGGCATTGAAGGATGTCAGCGCATAGACTAAACATTGGTGAAGCTGTGAGAGATAATTTTGCTAGTGGTAGAGCACTGTTTGAGCTGGGGGGGGGGGACTGTCTTGTGGCCGGCGGTACAGGCCCAGGGCCCCTCATATTACAATGGTGTGTCTGACGTTGGGTGCGCACCACCACCGCCAGAGACACTTTATTGTACTATGAGGGACCCAGTGGCAGTGCCGTCGACCAAAAGCGGGCACACCCACCTCTTCAGACAAACAGCACTCTCACGGGTGCTGGCGCAAAGTGGCGATACCACGGCCCCGTGTGGGGAGTTTGGCCATTTTGTTAGGAGTAAACATGTCGTATGCTGGACAATCAGGTGCAGAAAATTACGAGATTGGAAAAGTCATTCAGAAGAGTCCACAGGCAAGACCTTTTCATAGGAAAGTTAGGTGTCAGCCGGGCAAGGTGGGGCAAAAGATTTCGAAATCCAGTTGTGGTTCATTTTAATGAAGGTTAGATCATCTACATTTTGGGTAGCCAGACGAGTCCTTTTTTCAGTTAGTATTGAACCTGCAGCACTGAATACTCTTTCTGATAGGACACTAGCTGCCGGGCAAGCAAGCTCCTGCAATGCATATTCTGCCAATTCTGGCCAGGTGTCTAATTTGGATGCCCAGTAATCAAATGGGAATGACGGTTGAGGGAGAACGTCGATAAGGGATGAAAAATAGTTTGTAACCATACTGGACAAATGTTGTCTCCTGTCACTTTGAATTGATGCTGCAGTACCTGTCCTGTCTGCGGTCATAGCAAAATCACTCCACAACCTGGTCAGAAAACCCCTCTGGCCAACGCCACTTCTGATTTCTGCCCCTCTAACACCTCTGGTCTGCTGGTCCCTGGAGCTCGTGTGAGAACGATCACGGGCGCTGTGTGCAGGGAATGCCAGAAGCAAACGGTCAACAAGAGTTGCTTGTTTTGTTGCTAATATTAGTTCCAAGTTCTCATGTGGCATAATATTTTGCAATTTGCCTTTATAGCGAGGATCAAGGAGGCAGGCCAACCAGTAATCGTCATCGTTCATCATTTTTGTAATGCGTGTGTCCCTTTTGAGGATACGCAAGGCATAATCCGCCATGTGGGCCAAAGTTCCAGTTGTCAAATCTGCGGTTGTGCTTGGTTGAGGGGCAGTTGCAGGCAAATCTACGTCACTTGTGTCCCTCAAAAAACCAGAACCCGCCCTTGCCACGCTACCAATTTCCAATGACCCCGGGAAAGCTTCCTCATTAAAAATATACTCATCCCCATCATCCTCCTCATCCTCCACCTCCTCTTCGCCCGCTACCTCGTCCTGTACACTGCCCTGACCAGACAATGGCTGACTGTCATCAAGGCTTTCCTCTTCCTCTGGTGCAGACGCCTGATCCTTTATGTGCGTCAAACTTTGCATCAGCAGACACATTAGGGGGATGCTCATGCTTATTATGGCGTTGTCTGCACTAACCAGCCGTGTGCATTCCTCAAAACACTGAAGGACTTGACACATGTCTTGAATCTTCGACCACTGCACACCTGACAACTCCATGTCTGCCATCCTACTGCCTGCCCATGTATGTGTATCCTCCCACAAAAACATAACAGCCCGCCTCTGTTCGCACAGTCTCTGAAGCATGTGCAGTGTTGAGTTCCACCTTGTAACAACGTCTATGATTAGGCGATGCTGGGGAAGGTTCAAAGAACGCTGATAGGTCTGCATACGGCTGGAGTGTACAGGCGAACGGCGGATATGTGCGCAAAGTCCACGCACTTTGAGGAGCAGGTCGGATAACCCCGGATAACTTTTCAGGAAGCACTGCACCACCAGGTTTAAGGTGTGAGCCAGGCAAGGAATGTGTTTCAGTTGGGAAAGGGAGATGGCAGCCATGAAATTCCTTCCGTTATCACTCACTACCTTGCCTGCCTCAAGATCTACAGTGCCCAGCCACGACTGCGTTTCTTGCTGCAAGAACTCGGACAGAACTTCCGCGGTGTGTCTGTTGTCGCCCAAACACTTCATAGCCAATACAGCCTGCTGACGTTTGCCAGTAGCTACCCCATAATGGGAGACCTGGTGTGCAACAGTGGCAGCTGCGGATGGAGTGGTTGTGCGACTGCGGTCTGTGGACGAGCTCTCGCTTCTGCAGGAGGACGAGGAGGAGGAGGAGGAGGAGGGGGTGCGAACGGCTACAGCCAACTGTTTCCTAGACCGTGGGCTAGGCAGAACTGTCCCAAACTTGCTGTCCCCTGTGGACCCTGAATCCACCACATTTACCCAGTGTGCCGTGATGGACACGTAACGTCCCTGGCCATGCCTACTGGTCCATGCATCTGTTGTCAGGTGCACCTTTGTGCTCACAGATTGCCTGAGTGCATGGACGATGCGCTTTTTAACATGCTGGTGGAGGGCTGGGATGGCTTTTCTGGAAAAAAAGTGTCGACTGGGTAGCTCGTAGCGTGGTACAGCGTAGTCCATCAGGTCTTTGAAAGCTTCGCTTTCAACTAACCGGTAGGGCATCATCTCTAACGAGATTAGTCTAGCTATGTGGGCGTTGAAACCCTGTGTACGCGGATGCGAGGCTAAGTACTTCCTTTTTCTAACCATAGTCTCATGTAGGGTGAGCTGGACTGGAGAGCTGGAGATCGTGGAACTAGCGGGGGTGCCGGTGGACATGGCAGACTGAGAGACGGTGGGAGATGGTATTGTTGCCGCCGGTGCCCTAGATGCAGTGTTTCCTACTACGAAACTGGAGATTCCCTGACCCTGACTGCTTTGGCCTGGCAAAGAAACCTGCACAGATACTGCAGGTGGTGCAGAAAATGGTGGTCCTACACTGCCGGAAGGGATGTTGCGTTGATGAGTAGCTTCATTGGCCGAGGGTGCTACAACCTTAAGGGACGTTTGGTAGTTAGTCCAAGCTTGCAAATGCATGGTGGTTAAATGTCTATGCATGCAACTTGTATTGAGACTTTTCAGATTCTGCCCTCTGCTTAAGGTAGTTGAACATTTTTGACAGATTACTTTGTGCTGATCAATTGGATGTTGTTTAAAAAAATGCCAGACTGCACTCTTTCTAGCATCGGATACCTTTTCAGGCATTGCAGACTGAGCTTTAACCGGATGGCCACGCTGTCCTCCAACAGGTTTTGACTTTGCCACGCGTTTTGGCCAAGATACGGGCCCGGCAGATGGAACCTGTTGCGATGTTGATGCCTGCTGCGGCCCCTCCTCCTCCGCTTCAGAACTGCTTCCGCCTGCACCCTGTTCCCCCAATGGCTGCCAATCGGGGTCAAGAACTGGGCTATCTATTACCTCTTCTTGTAGCTCGTGTGCAACTTCGTCTGTGTCACCGTGTCGGTCGGTGGTATAGCGTTCGTGATGGGGCAACATAGTCTCATCAGGGTCTGATTCTTGATCAGCACCCTGCGAGGGCAATGTTGTGGTCTGAGTCAAAGGACCAGCATAGTAGTCTGGCTGTGGCTGTGCATCAGTGCACTCCATGTCAGATTCAACTTGTAATGGGCATGGACTGTTAACTGCTTCACTTTCTAAGCCAGGGACGGTATGTGTAAAGAGCTCCATGGAGTAACCCGTTGTGTCGCCTGCTGCATTCTTCTCTGTTGTTGTTTTTGCTGAAGAGGACAAGGAAGCGACTTGTCCCTGACCGTGAACATCCACTAACGACGCGCTGCTTTTACTTTTACCAGTTTCACGAGAGGAGGCAAAAGAGCTAGAGGCTGAGTCAGCAAGATAAGCCAAAACTTGCTCTTGATGCTCCGGCTTTAAAAGCGGTTTTCCTACTCCCAGAAAAGGGAGGGTTCGAGGCCTTGTGTAGCCAGACGACGAACCTGGCTCCACAGCTCCAGACTTAGGTGCAATATTTTTTTTCCCACGACCACCTGATGCTCCACCACTACCACTACCCTCATTACCAGCTGACAATGAACGCCCCCGGCCACGACCTCTTCCACCAGACTTCCTCATTGTTTTAAAAACGTTACCAAACGAACGGTATTTGTTGCTGTCACACAACTTACACGGTGAGCTATAACTTCAGTATGATTTAGCTACCCCTTTACAGGTGGGTGAGACCACAACGAAAATCAGCCACAATGTTACACACTCTGTTGTTGTTGGCAACAAATGAGATGGCACACACGCAGGACTGTCACTGAAGCGCAAATGTAAATATTTATCTCCCACTGATTTGTGTTTGTTTTTTTTAAAAGGGAGACTTCAGAAAAAAAAAAAATTAAAAAAAAATTATTTTTTACAGAAGAATTTATAAAACAAATAAAATGAAATGATTGTTTCAGGGAGAATTTAGGAAAAAAAAAAAGGCTTTGTAGGGCCCACTGAGTGAGAGAGGACGCACACAGGAGTCAGGAGTGGCACACAAGCCCAGAGGCCAATATTAATCTCCCACCGATTGATTTAGTTATTTTTTTTGGTAGATTTTGGAACCCAAATCAAGCAAAAAAATTAATAGGCTTTCTATGGCCCACAATTGGGGAGAGAGAGAGAGATGGCACACCCAGGAGTCAAGACTGGCACACAAGCAGAAGGGGCAATATGAATCTCCCACAGATTTTTTTTTTTTTTTTTTTTTTTCAGGGAGACTTGAGAGAAAAAAAAATACAAAAAAAATGATTTTTTTTCAGGAATAATTTAGAAACCAAAGAAAATAAAATGATTGTTTCAGGGAGAATTTAGAAAACAAATAAAACAAAAAATAGGCTTTCTAGGGCCCACTGAGTGACAGATGACGCACACAGGAGTCAGGAGTGGCACACAAGCCCAGAGGCCAATATTAATCTCCCACTGATTGATTTAGTGATTTTTTTTGGTAGATTTTGGAACCCAAATCAAGCAAAAAAATTAATAGGCTTTCTATGGCCCACAATTGGGGAGAGAGAGAGAGATGGCACACCCAGGAGTCAAGACTGGCACACAAGCAGAAGGGGCAATATGAATCTCCCACAGATTTTTTTTTTTTTTTTTTTTTCAGGGAGATTTGAGAGAAAAAAAAAAACAAAAAAAATGATTTTTTTCAGGAATAATTTAGAAACCAAAGAAAATAAAATGATTGTTTCAGGGAGAATTTAGAAAACAAATAAAACAAAAAATAGGCTTTCTAGGGCCCACTGAGTGACAGATGACGCACACAGGAGTCAGGAGTGGCACACAAGCCCAGAGGCCAATATTAATCTCCCACTGATTGATTTAGTTATTTTTTTTGGTAGATTTTGGAACCCAAATCAAGCAAAAAAATTAATAGGCTTTCTATGGCCCACAATTGGGGAGAGAGAGAGAGATGGCACACCCAGGAGTCAAGACTGGCACACAAGCAGAAGGGGCAATATGAATCTCCCACAGATTTTTTTTTTTTTTTTTTTTTTCAGGGAGACTTTAGAGAAAAAAAAATACAAAAAAAATGATTTTTTTCAGGAATAATTTAGAAACCAAATAAAATAAAATGATTTTTTCAGGGAGAATTTAGAAAACAAATAAAACAAAAAATAGGCTTTCTAGGGCCCACTGAGTGACAGATGACGCACACAGGAGTCAGGAGTGGCAGACAAGCCCAGAGGCCAATATTAATCTCCCACTGATTGATTTAGTGATTATTTTTGGTAGATTTTGGAACCCAAATCAAGCAAAAAAATTAATAGGCTTTCTATGGCCCACAATTGGGGAGAGAGAGAGAGATGGCACACCCAGGAGTCAAGACTGGCACACAAGCAGAAGGGGTAATATGAATCTCCCACAGATTTTTTTTTTTTTTTTTCAGGGAGACTTTAGAGAAAAAAAAATACAAAAAAAATGATTTTTTTCAGGAATAATTTAGAAACCAAAGAAAATAAAATGATTTTTTCAGGGAGAATTTAGAAAACAAATAAAACAAAAAATAGGCTTTCTAGGGCCCACTGAGTGACAGATGACGCTCACAGGAGTCAGGAGTGGCACACAAGCCCAGAGGCCAATATTAATCTCCCACTGATTGATTTAGTGATTTTTTTTGGTAGATTTTGGAACCCAAATCAAGCAAAAAAATTAATAGGCTTTTTATGGCCCACTATTTGTGAGAGAGATGGCACGCTCAGGACTGGCACACAAGCCCAGAGGCCAATATTAATCTCCCATTTTTTTTTTTCCAGGGAAAATTTATAAACCCAATAAAAAAAATAATAATAAATAGGCTTTCTATGGCCCACTATCTGAGAGAGAGAGATGGCACGCTTAGGACTGGCACACAAGCCCAAAGGCCAATATTAATCTCCCACTGATTGATTGATTGATTTTTTCAGGTAGAATTATGAACCCAAATCAACCAAAAAAATAAATAGGCTTTCTATGGCCCACTATTTGTGAGAGAGATGGCACGCTCAGGACTGGCACACAAGCCCAGAGGCCAATATTAATCTCCCACTTTTTTTTTCCAGGGAAAATTTATAAACCCAATAAAATAATAAAAAAATAGGCTTTCTATGGCCCACTATCTGAGAGAGAGAGAGATGGCACGCTTAGGACTGGCACACAAGCCCAAAGGCCAATATTAATCTCCCACTGATTGATTTAATGATTTTTTCAGGTAGAATTTAGAACCCAAATCAAGCAAAAAAATTAATAGGCTTTCTATGGCCCACTGAGTGAGAGATGGCACACACAGGAGTAAGGAGTGGCACACAAGACCTGAGGCCAATATTTTTCTCCCACTGATTGATTGATTGATTTTTTCAGGTAGAATTATGAACCCAAATCAACCAAAAAAATAAATAGGCTTTCTATGGCCCACTATTTGTGAGAGAGATGGCACGCTCAGGACTGGCACACAAGCCCAGAGGCCAATATTAATCTCCCATTTTTTTTTTTTCCAGGGAAAATTTATAAACCCAATAAAAAAAATAATAATAAATAGGCTTTCTATGGCCCACTATCTGAGAGAGAGAGATGGCACGCTTAGGACTGGCACACAAGCCCAAAGGCCAATATTAATCTCCCACTGATTGATTGATTGATTTTTTCAGGTAGAATTATGAACCCAAATCAACCAAAAAAATAAATAGGCTTTCTATGGCCCACTATTTGTGAGAGAGATGGCACGCTCAGGACTGGCACACAAGCCCAGAGGCCAATATTAATCTCCCACTTTTTTTTTCCAGGGAAAATTTATAAACCCAATAAAATAATAAAAAAATAGGCTTTCTATGGCCCACTATCTGAGAGAGAGAGAGATGGCACGCTTAGGACTGGCACACAAGCCCAAAGGCCAATATTAATCTCCCACTGATTGATTTATTGATTTTTTCAGGTAGAATTTAGAACCCAAATCAAGCAAAAAAATTAATAGGCTTTCTATGGCCCACTGAGTGAGAGATGGCACACACAGGAGTAAGGAGTGGCACACAAGCCCTGAGGCCAATATTTTTTTCCCACTGATTGATGTTGTGATTTTTTCTGGTAGATTTTGGAACCCAAATCAAGCAAAAAAATAAATAGGCTTTCTATGGCCCACTGAGTGAGAGATGACACAGACAGAGATGGCACTCTAGCAGAAATGTCAATCTTAATCTCCCACAAAAAAAAAAAAAAAAAAAAAAGGAACTGTCCTTCAATTACTATCTCCCTGCAGTAATCTCAGCCAGGTATGGCAGGCAGCAATAAGGAGTGGACTGATGCACAAATTAAATAAAAAGTGTGGACAAACAAACAAGATAGCTGTGCAGAAAGGAAGGAACAAGAGGATTTGTGCTTTGAAAAAAGCAGTTGGTTTGCACAGCGGCGTACACACAGCAATGCAGCTATCAGGGAGCCTTCTAGGGCAGCCCAATGAGCTACAGCGCTGAGGAAAAAAAAAAAAAAAGGAGCTTCCACTGTCCCTGCACACCGAAGGTGGTGTTGGGCAGTGGAAATCGCTACAGCACAAGCGGTTTTGTGGTTAATGGACCCTGCCTAACGCTATCCCTGCTTCTGACGAAGCGGCAGCAACCTCTCCCTAAGCTCAGATCAGCAGCAGTAACATGGCGGTCGGCGGGAACTCCCCTTTATAGCCCCTGTGACGCCGCAGACAGCAAGCCAATCACTGCAATGCCCTTCTCTAAGATGGTGGGGACCAGGACCTATGTCATCACGCTGCCCACACTCTGCGTTTACCTTCATTGGCTGAGAAATGGCGCTTTTCGCGTCATTGAAACGCGACTTTGGCGCGAAAGTCGCGTACCGCATGGCCGACCACGCACAGGGGTCGGATCGGGTTTCATGAAACTCGACTTCGCCAAAAGTCGGCGACTTTTAAAAATGTTCGACCCGTTTCGCTCAACCCTACTCACAGTCATTATATGTGGGGGGCTGCCTTTTCCTTTGGGGAATTTCTCTGAGGCAAGGTAGGCTTATTTTTCTATCTTTAGGGCTAGTTAGTTTCTCAGGCTGTGCCGAGTTGCATAGGGAGCGTTAGGCGCAATCCACGGCTACCTCTAGTGTGGTGTGATAGGATTAGGGATTGCGGTCAGCAGAGTTTCCACGTCTCAGAGCTCGTCATATGCTTTTGGTAAATGTCAGGTCACTTTGTGTGCTCTGAACTTCAAGGTCCATTGTGGTTCTGAATTACCTGTTCATAACAGTACTGGAGGCCCAAAGTACTAATGCTTCTCAATAGAGGGAAAAGAGAAGTTCTGAGACCATTTTTTTTTCTTTGCACTGTGTTCTGTCTTTCTTTTCCCCTTTACATCAGGGTGGTTCAGAACACAGGTGTGTACATGGACATACAGGGTCTGTCCTCTTTGATGGATAATCTCACTATAAGAGTACAGAACATTCAAGATTTAGTGGTTCAGAATCCTATGTTAGAACCTAAAATTCCTATTCCTGAGTTATTTTCTGGAGATAGAGCTAAGTTTTTGAATTTTAAAAATAATTGTAAACTATTTCTGGCTTTGAAACCCTGCTCCTCTAGTGACCCAGTTCAACAAGTTAAAATCATTATTTCTTTATTACGTGGTGACCCTCAAGACTGGGCATTTTCCCTTGCGCCAGGAGATCCTGCATTATGTAATATTGATGCGTTTTTTCTGGCGCTCGGATTGCTGTACGACGAACCTAATTCAGTGGATCAGGCAGAGAAAAATTTGCTGGCTCTGTGTCAGGATCAGGATGAGATAGAGATTTATTGTCAGAAGTTTAGAAAGTGGTCCGTGCTCACTCAATGGAATGAATGTGCGCTGGCAGCTATTTTCAGAAAGGGTCTCTCTGAAGCCCTTAAGGATGTCATGGTGGGATTTCCTATGCCTGCTGGTCTGAATGAGTCTATGTCTTTGGCCATTCAGATCGGTCGATGCTTGCGCGAGCGTAAATCTGTGCACCATTTGGCGGTATTATCTGAGCATAAACCTGAGCATATGCAGTGCGATAGGACTTTAACCAGAGCTGAAAGGCAAGAACACAGACGTCAGAATGGGCTGTGTTTCTACTGTGGTGATTCCACTCATGCTATCTCCGATTGTCCTAAGCGCACTAAGCGGTTCGCTAGGTCTGCCACCATTGGTACGGTACAGTTGAAATTTCGTTTGTCCGTTACTTTGATCTGCTCTTTGTCTTCCTATTCTGTCATGGCATTTGTGGATTCAGGCGCTGCCCTGAATTTGATGGACTTGGAGTTTGCTAGGCGCTGTGGGTTTGTCTTGGAGACCTTGCAGTGTCCTATTCCATTGAGAGGAATTGATGCTACGCCTTTGGCCAAGAATAAGCCTCAGTATTGGACCCAGCTGACCATGTGCATGGCTCCTGCGCACCAGGAGGATATTCGCTTTCTGGTGTTGCATAATCTGCATGATGTGGTCGTGTTGGGGTTGCCATGGCTACAAGTCCATAACCCAGTATTAGATTGGAAATCAATGTCTGTGTCCAGCTGGGGTTGTCAGGGGGTACATGGTGATGTTCCATTTCTGTCTATCTCATCATCCACCCCTTCTGAGGTCCCAGAGTTCTTGTCTGATTACCGGGATGTATTCGATGAGCCCAAGTCCAATGCCCTACCTCCGCATAGGGATTGTGATTGTGCTATCGATTTGATTCCTGGTAGTAAGTTTCCTAAGGGTCGACTGTTTAATTTATCTGTACCTGAGCACGCCGCTATGCGGAGTTACGTGAAGGAGTCTTTGGAGAAGGGTCATATTCGCCCATCATCGTCGCCATTGGGAGCGGGGTTCTTTTTTGTGGCCAAGAAGGATGTTTCGCTGAGACCTTGTATTGATTACCACCTTCTAAATAAAATTACGGTCAAATTTCAGTACCCCTTGCCGCTGCTGTCTGATTTGTTTGCTCGGATTAAGGGGGCTAGTTGGTTCACCAAGATAGATCTTCGTGGTGCGTATAATCTTGTGCGTATTAAACAGGGCGATGAATGGAAAACAGCATTTAATATGCCCGAAGGTCATTTTGAGTACCTGGTTATGCCATTCGGACTTTCTAATGCTCCATCAGTGTTTCAGTCCTTTATGCATGACATCTTCCGAGAGTACCTGGATAAATTCCTGATTGTATACTTGGATGATATTTTGTTCTTCTCGGATGATTGGGAGTCTCATGTGAAGCAGGTCAGAATGGTGTTCCAGGTCCTGCGTGCTAATTCTTTGTTTGTGAAGGGGTCAAAGTGTCTCTTTGGTGTTCAGAAGATTTCATTTTTGGGGTTCATTTTTTCTCCTTCTACTATCGAGATGGACCCTGTTAAAGTTCAGGCCATTTATGATTGGACTCAGCCAACATCTCTGAAGAGTCTGCAGAAGTTCCTGGGCTTTGCTAATTTTTATCGTCGCTTCATCGCTAATTTTTCTAGCATTGCTAAACAGTTGACTGATTTAACCAAGAAGGGTGCTGATGTGGTCAATTGGTCTTCTGCTGCTGTGGAAGCTTTTCAGGAGTTGAAGCGTCGTTTTTCTTCTGCCCCTGTGTTGTGCCAACCAGATGTTTCGCTTCCGTTCCAGGTCGAGGTTGATGCTTCCGAAAATGGAGCAGGGGCTGTTTTGTCACAGAGAAGTTCTGATTGCTCGGTGATGAAACCATGCGCCTTCTTTTACAGGAAATTTTCGCCTGCTGAGCGAAATTATGATGTTGGCAATCGAGAGTTGCTAGCCATGAAGTGGGCATTCGAGGAGTGGCGTCATTGGCTTGAAGGAGCTAAGCATCGCATGGTGGTCTTGACTGATCACAAAAACTTGACTTATCTCGAGTCTGCCAAACGGTTGAATCCTAGACAGGCTCGTTAGTTGCTGTTTTTCTCCCGTTTTGACTTTGTGGTTTCGTACCTTCCGGGCTCTAAAAATGTGAAGGCGGATGCCCTGTCTAGGAGTTTTGTGCCCGATTCTCCGGGTTCGTCTGAGCCGGCGGGTATTCTCAAAGAGGGGGTAATTTTGTCTGCCATCTCCCCTGATTTGCGGCGGGTGCTGCAAAAATTTCAGGCTAATAGACCTGACCGTTGCCCAGCGGAGAAACTGTTTGTCCCTGATAGGTGGACGAATAAAGTTATCTCTGAGGTTCATTGTTCGGTGTTGGCTGGTCATCCTGGAATCTTTGGTACCAGAGATTTGGTGGCTAGATCCTTTTGGTGGTCGTCCCTGTCGCGGGATGTGCGTTCTTTTGTGCAGTCCTGTGGGATTTGTGCTCGGGCTAAGCCCTGCTGTTCTCGTGCCAGTGGGTTGCTTTTGCCCTTGCAGGTCCCGAAGAGGCCTTGGACACATATCTCTATGGATTTTATTTCGGATCTCCCCGTCTCTCAAAGAATGTCGGTCATTTGGGTGGTTTGTGATCGCTTCTCTAAGATGGTCCATTTGGTGCCCTTGTCTAAATTGCCTTCCTCCTCTGATTTGGTGCCGTTGTTTTTCCAGCATGTGGTTTGTTTACATGGCATTCCAGAGAACATCGTTTCTGACAGAGGTTCCCAGTTTGTTTCGAGGTTTTGGCGAGCTTTTTGTGCTAGGATGGGCATTGATTTGTCTTTTTCCTCGGTTTTCCATCCTCAGACAAATGGCCAGACTGAACGAACGAATCAGACCTTGGAAACATATCTGAGATGTTTTGTTTCTGCCGATCAGGATGATTGGGTGTCCTTTTTGCCTTTGGCTGAGTTCGCCCTTAATAATCGGGCCAGCTCGGCTACTTTGGTTTCGCCGTTTTTCTGCAATTCTGGGTTCCACCCTCGTTTCTCTTCAGGGCAGGTTGAGTCTTCTAACTGTCCTGGTGTGGATACTGTGGTGGATAGGTTGCTGCAGATTTGGACTCATGTAGTGGACAATCTGACTTTGTCCCAGGAGAAGGCTCAACGTTTCGCTAACCGCAGGCGCTGTGTGGGTCCCCGACTTCGTGTTGGGGATTTGGTTTGGTTGTCATCTCGTTATATTCCTATGAAGGTTTCCTCTCCTAAATTTAAGCCTCGTTTCATTGGTCCATATAGGATTTCTGAGGTTCTTAATCCTGTGTCTTTTTGTTTGACTCTTCCAGCTTCTTTTTCCATCCATAACGTGTTCCATAGGTCATTGTTGCGGAGATACGTGGCACCTCTGGTTCCATTTATTGATCCTCCTGCTCCGGTTTTGGTTGAAGGGGAATTGGAGTATATTGTGGAGAAGATTTTGGATTCTCGTGTTTCGAGACGGAAACTCCAGTATTTGGTTAAGTGGAAGGGTTATGGTCAGGAAGATAATTCCTGGGCCTTTGCCTCTGATGTCCATGCTGCCGATCTGGTTCGTGCCTTTCATGTGGCTCGTCCTGGTCGGCATGGGGGCTCTGGTGAGGGTTTGGTGACCCCTCCTCAAGGGGGGGGTACTGTTGTGAATTCTGTGGCCAAGCTCCCTCCTGTGGTCGTGAGTGGTACTGCGGCTGGTTCTGTCTATAAGCTTCCTTTGGTGGATGAGAGTGGTACTGCGGCTTCTGAGTTTCCTTCCTCAGGTGATGAGGTTAAGTCGTTAGGTGCAGCTCTATTTAACTCCACCTGGTGCTTTGATCCTGGCCTCCAGTCAATGTTCTAGTATTGGTCTTGCTTCCTCCTGGATCGTTCCTGTGGCCTGTCTATCCTGCATAAGCTAAGTTCTGCTTATGTTATTTTTGTTTGCTATATTTTCTGTCCAGCTTGCTATATTGGTTTTTCTTGCTTGCTGGAAGCTCTGAGACCGTTAGTCGGTGCGGAGGGTCTTTTTGTCCCTCTGCGTGGTTGTTTGTAGGTTTTTGTGTTGACCGCAAAGCTATCTTTCCTATACTCCGTCTATTCAGTAAGTCGGGCCTCACTTTGCTAAATCTATTTCATCTCTGTGTTTGTATTTCATCTTTACTCACAGTCATTATATGTGGGGGGCTGCCTTTTCCTTTGGGGAATTTCTCTGAGGCAAGGTAGGCTTATTTTTCTATCTTTAGGGCTAGTTAGTTTCTCAGGCTGTGCCGAGTTGCATAGGGAACGTTAGGCGCAATCCACGGCTACCTCTAGTGTGGTGTGATAGGATTAGGGATTGCGGTCAGCAGAGTTTCCACGTCTCAGAGCTCGTCATATGTTTTTGGTAAATGTCAGGTCACTTTGTGTGCTCTGAACTTCAAGGTCCATTGTGGTTCTGAATTACCTGTTCATAACAGGTTCGTTTGCATGGTATTCCGGAGAATATTGTTTCCGACAGAGGTTCCCAGTTTGTTTCTAGGTTTTGGCGGGCCTTTTGTGCTAGGCTGGGCATTGATTTGTCTTTTTCTTCTGCATTTCATCCTCAGACAAATGGCCAGACCGAGCGTACTAATCAGACCTTGGAGACTTATTTGAGATGCTTTGTGTCTGCTGATCAGGATGATTGGGTGGCCTTCTTGCCATTGGCCGAGTTTGCCCTTAATAATCGGGCTAGTTCTGCTACCTTGGTTTCGCCTTTCTTTTGTAATTTTGGTTTTCATCCTCGTTTTTCTTCTGGGCAGGTTGAGCCTTCTGACTGTCCTGGTGTGGATTCTGTGGTGGACAGGTTGCAGCAGATTTGGGCTCATGTGGTGGACAAGTTGGTGTTGTCTCAAGAGGAGGCTCAACGTTTTGCTAATCGTCGTCGGAGTGTTGGTTCCCGGCTTCGGGTTGGGGATCTGGTCTGGTTGTCTTCCCGTCATGTTCCTATGAAGGTTTCTTCTCCTAAGTTTAAACCTCGGTTTATTGGTCCTTATAGGATTTCTGAGATTATTAATCCGGTGTCTTTTCGACTGGCGCTTCCGGCCTCTTTTGCTATCCATAATGTCTTCGATAAATCTTTGTTGCGGAAATATGTGGAGCCCGTTGTTCCCTCTGCTGATCCTCCGGCCCCTGTGTTGGTTGATGGGGAGTTGGAATATTTTGTTGAGAAGATTTTGGATTCCAGTTTTTCGAGGTGAAAGCTTCAGTGCCTGGTCAAATGGAAGGGTTATGGCCAGGAGGATAATTCTTGGGTTTTTGCCTCTGATGTCCATGCTGCTGATTTGGTCCGTGCCTTTCATCTGGCTCGTCCTGATCGTCCTGGGGGCTCTGGTGAGGGTTCTGTGACACCTCCTCAAGGGGGGGTACTGTTGTGAATTCTGCTCTTGGGTTCCCTCCAGTGGTTGTTGGTGGGAATGCAGTTGTCTCTGACTCGCAGTCCTGGCCAGGTGTATCGGATAATTACAATTCTGACTGGGATATTTAGGTGTGTAGGATCCTTTAGTCCTTGCCAGTTGTCAATGTTTCTTTGGAAGTATTGGATCTCTGCCTGGCCTCTCCTGCTTATCTGCCAGTTCAGCAAAGATAAGTGTCTGTTTCTTTTCCTGTGGCACACATGCAGTGTGCTTATTTTCAGTACTGTTCGTTTGTTTGTCTTTTGTCCAGATTAGACTGTGTCTGTGTTTTCCCAGTCTGGTTGGTTTCACTGGAGTTGCAGATATACGCTCCTACATCTTTAGTTAGATGTAGGAAGTTTTTTGTATATTCTGCTGTGGATTTTTGAAGGGTTTTATACTGACCGCACAGAACTCTGTCCTATCCTGTCCTATCCAGCTAGAGTGGCCTCCTGTGCTAAATCCTGTTTTTTCTGCATGTGTATGTTTTTTCCTCTCCGACTCACCGCCAATATTTGTGGGGGACTGTCTATCCTTTGGAGATTTTCTCTGTGGCAAGACAGTATTCCGATTTCCGTATTTAGGGGTATTTAGTCCTCCGGCTGTGACGAGGTGTCTAGGTGTGTTAGGTACACTCCACGGCTACTTCTAGTTGCGGTGTTACATTCAGGTTTGCGGTCAGCATAGTGGCCACTTTCTCCAGTGAAAGTTTTCATGCAGCTCCAAGGTCACCGGATCATAACACTTGACCTCTCCACAAGGAGAAACGTTACCCCTTGGATCTCAGACGGTATGTGCACACAACGCCTTTTAGACTTGTGCAAACCCAGTAAGATTTCAGGAGTAAGATGACTCAGGACACCCTGGCGTCTTTTGTCCTCAAGTGTCTTATTGTTCATTTCCTTCTACATCTTTGGCTGACAGCTTTTTAAAAACAAAAAACCTTGCATTGAGTAATCCACCTTCAGATTGCTCAGGTCACTTCTGTTAACAGCTTTTTGTCTTTAAAAACCCGAAGCTCTTAAAAGAAGCTCTAAAGATGGAACATACGCTCAAGTTGTTGTTACATAGAAATGCATACGTTCATTCTTTTTCGTGTTTATTTAGCTCTTTTACAGACAGATTACGGAGTGTACCCACTGGTAAAAGTCAATGTGTGTTCATACCCATATGTAACTATTTGTCCTATATTTCTGTTCTGCAAACTCACAGGTCGTACTGATCTCTAGCCTGGCCATGTTGGATTGCTGTCAATCAAGGTTTTTGTAATTCCTTAGGTAAAATAGGTTAATGATCCTTTTCATTCTTTTATTAAATAAAATGTCATGAAAGTAGGTAATAAGAATATCTGATCAACGCCAGTCCTTAGCAGTTCATAGGAGTTCTCCTGTGCACTAGTGGATCATACTGTATCATTTTTCCATTTTCATAAGTCTTTTGTGACTGAGCTCTGGTATCTTATTGACAGATCGGTGGAAAAGTTAAAATTGTTCTAACACTACCTACTCTTCATGTCACAAATTACCTACCGTTCAGTGTGAATGTGATTCGTGTAGTGCATCTGCAGTTACAGTAGCCACCTAAACCAAAATGTGAAGTTGTTTCACAGTAAGATGCTAAGCTGTGGTTCTCATTTTGTTATCACACAGGACAATTATTGGGTGACACATATGTGTTTATCTTGGTCTTTGGAATTAATAACATTTAAGAGAGTAACTTGTTTACATTTTTATTTCAGAAATCAATAGTACAAATAAAAATAGGCAACTTTGTACTATATCTTATTAAAAAAAAAACTGCTTCTTTCTCCATCAGGACTGATCTTTTATTTTCAAAAATCCCAATTTACGGGTAAAATCTGTATTCAGTGAAGATACATTCCTGACATAAGAGATGGCAGCTGCTACTGATAAGATTCTATGTAAAAAGAGCGTAGAACTCCTGATCCCTCCTTCCATCTGCAAAGAATCCTATCCGCAATATCTGTCATCTCCTATCTCAGTGATGTATCTTCACTGAATACAGATTTTACCCGTAAATTGGGATTTTTGCAAATAAAAGATCAGTCCTGATGAAGAAAGAAGCAGATTTCTCTGATAACATATATATTAACCAAGTAAACATTGCAGCTAAAGAATCATTTCTTGATGAACCAGTCTTCCCACATCACTGTTTTCTTCTAATACCTCAATCAAAACAATGAAATCACTATCCAATCTGTTGATAAATGTGGTCAGGATATTGCCGCAAATGATCAAGAACACGTATTCTACCCTTTCAAATCTATAAACATTCACAAGCGTTTATTACAATCTTCTAGTTTAACATAGGTGCAGCAATTGTGTTGTGAAATAATTCTGATTATCCAGTCACCATTTATCAGCACGTCAATGACCAGGCAAAAATTAGTGGTCTCATTGTCTTACTAGTGTTACCTGTCGAAATGATGGCTCCCATTGAAGGCGACAAGTCGGTGGTTTCTGATAAGCTTTGAAAATTCATCCTTCCTTTCGGTACAATTACAGGAAATTTTGTAATCGTCTTTTAGTAAAACCAACAGCAAAGAGCATCATGGTTTTACTAGGGAAACTCAAAAAAAAATTCATAAACCTTACAGTGAAATGTTGAATATAAGTAACTAGACCCTGATTTAAGAGTAGTGTAGAAGTTTGTGTAGAACCTGCACCACATCTCAGACGTAAGTATATTGATTGAAGAACAACTTAATTCTCATAACCTTCTAGTGTGTAAATTGGGATGTCCGTGCAACAGGATTGCGATAAGCACTTAGGGTCGTCTGATTCCAGAAACAAGTGGACGTGTAATTACTGTAGGATCATGTACTGTATCTGGTTTGTATAATAAACTACAAATAAAAAATAAAAATAATTTGTTTAACAACTACTAATATTATGTTAAGAACACTTAATATAGAACTTGATACTTGTTTGTGCCTTGTCTGTTCTTTGACCCTGTTATTACAGAACATTTGCTACTTTTCTAAGAACAGTTCCACGCATGTCTAAGCGTTATTACAGCTTCACTCTATTGAAGGGAGATTGCCTGAGATGGAATAAAAAAGACAAGTCAAGGACAGGTAGGAACAAAGCCGCCACAGACCATGTATTTTATTTTTTAAATCCTGAACAACCTATTTAATTGGAATCTGTCGTGTCTCAAAACGCTATTAACCTGCATATATGGGGTTAATCTGCAGATTAATAGCATTTTAAAGCTGTGCGGCCACTGCAGGGAAAGCCAGTCTACCAGGAAGAAATTAACTTTATTCTTCCCGGCAGCCTCAGACTTACAGAGTTATTTACATATAGGAAAGATATATATCTTGGTACCGTGTTAGCCAGTAGATAGAGAAATATTTAGAATTGAGAGTCCTCAGTGGTTGATACCTTATAATGGCTAACTGAAAAGATGGTGACAAATTGAAAGCAAATCGCAAGACCTGAGTAGTCTCGAAAGCTTGCAATTTGTTACAATCTTTTAAGTTAGCCATTAAAAGATATCAACCACTTAGTTGCTTAATGTGCTGCATGGATTTTCCCCTTGTTAATCCATCATCAATTAAGAAGGCAAAAAAAATTTGACAAAAAGTCTAAAGGAGCCAGCCCAGTCCGGAAAAGTATTCTTAGTACAGGTGAAACTAAGATCAACCTTTACCAGAATGATGGGAAGAAGAAAGTATGGAGAAGGCTTGGAATGGCTCATGATTAGACATGAGCGGATTCGTAGAAGTTCGGGGTCTGGTGTTAGACCCGTATTTTGGTTCGGGTAACAGAAATGTTCTCAAACTTGAACCAGAATCCAAACTCCATTGAAAATAAGGGAGACCGAACTACTTTTGAGCTGCAAAAAATATCTCTTTCTCTCTGCAACAAAGTTCCATATTTGGACTTAAGCACCACACACTAACTGTCCGGTACGAGCCCCAAACTTTTAAATTCGGGTTCACTCACCTCGATTCATGATCCTAAGCCGACCACATCCTGGGTATAACATGATGGAGGCCATGTGAAGGCATGGGCATGCATGGCTTCCAATGGCACTGGGTCACTAGTGTGTGTTGATGATGTGACTGAAGACCGGATGAATTCTGAAGTGTACAGGTGATACTTTCTGCTCAGATTAAATCAAATGCAGCAAGGTTGATTGGACGGTGCTTCACAGTACAGATGTACAGTCATGGACAAAAATTTTGAGAATGAGACAAATATTAATTTTTCCAAAGTCTACTGCTTCATTTTTTCTAATGGCAATTTGCATATACTCCTGAATGTAAGAGTGATCAGCTTAACAGCAATTACTGTATTTGCAAAGTCAATATTTGCCCAGAAAATGAACTTTAACCCCCAAAACACATTTCAACATCATTGCAGTCCTGCCTTAAAAGGAGCAGCTAACATCGTTTTAGTGATTGATCTATTAACACAGGTGTGGGTGTTGATGAGGACAGGGCTGGAGATCAATCAGTCATGATTAAGTAAGAATGACATCACTGGACACTTTAAAAGGAGGCTGGTGCTTGGTATCATTGTTTCTCTTCAGTTAACCATGGTTATCTCTAAAGAAACACGTGCAGCCATCATTGCACTGCACAAAAATGGCCTAACAGGGAAGAGTATCGCAGCTACAAAGATTGCACCTCAGTCAACAATCTATCGCATCATCAAGAACTTCAAGGAGAGAGCTTCCATTGTTGTCAAAAAGGCTCCAGGGTGCCCAAGAAAGACGAGCAAGCGCCAGGACCATATCTTAAAACTGTTTCAGCTGCGGGATCGGACTACCAGCAGTGCCGAGCTTGCTCAGGAATGGCAGCAGGCTGGCGTGAGTGCTTCTGCATGCACCGTGAGGCGGAGACTCTTTGAGCAAGGCCTGGTTTCAAGGAGGGCAGCAAAGAAGCCACTTCTCTCCAGAAAAAACATCAGGGACCGACTGATATTCTGCAAAAGGTACAGGGAGTGGACTGCTGAGGACTGGGGCAAAGTCATTTTCTCTGATGAATCCCCTTTTCGATTGTTTGGGACATCTGGAAAACAGCTTATTCGGAGAAGAAGGGTGAGCGCTACCAGCAGTCTTGTCTCATGCCAACTGTAAAGCATCCTGAAACCATTCATGTGTGGGGTTGCTTCTCAGCCAAAGGAATCGGCTCACTCACAGTCTTGCCTAAAAACACAGCCATGAATAAAGAATGGTACCAGAATGTCCTCCAAGAGCAACTTCTTCCAACCGTCCAAGAGCAGTTTGGCGCCCAACAATGCCTTTTCCAGCATGATGGAGCACCTTGCCATAAAGCAAAGGTGATAACTAAATGGGTCATGGAACAAAACATAGAGATTTTGGGTCCATGGCCTGGAAACTCCCCAGATCTTAATCCCATTGAGAACTTGTGGTCAATCATCAAGAGACGGGTGGACAAACAAAAACCAACAAATTCTTGCAAAATGCAAGCATTGATTATGCAAGAATGGACTGCTATCAGTCAGGATTTGGTCCAGAAGTTGATTGAGAGCATGCCAGGGAGAATTGCAAAGGTCTTGAAGAAGAAGGGTCAACACTGCAAATATTGACTTGCTGCATTAACTCATTCTGTCAATATAACCTATTGGTACTCATAATATGATTGCAATTATATTTCTGTATGTGATATAAACATCAGACAAACACTAATAAAAACCAGAGGGCAGCAGATCATGTGAAAATATAATTTTGGTGTCATTCTCAAAAATTTTGGCCATGACTGTAGAGTGACCCAAAATATACTGCGAAAGCAACTCAGCAGTTTAAGGTAAAGAAGTGAAATATTCTGCAACAGCCGAGTCAATCAAACAGGGTAAGAGACTAGCAACCTCCCTCTCCATAGTATGATAATTGTCAATGTACTCTTAACAGTCACTGTACATAGAATTTAATTTTGCTATTTTATGTAAAGAGCAATATAATTACATTTATAGCTGTATGGATTTACACTGAATTCAACTGATAGTACAAATATAACCAACTCAGAAAATTAGCAAAATGAAGTTCTATGTACAGTGACTGTTAGGGTACATTGGCAAATGTTATACTATGGAGTGGGAGGTCATTAGACTCTGATTATTTATTATCCTCTTATGGTTCGGTTTGGTCTCTTCCCCATATAGCAGGAACTTAATAACTCTCTATGATAGATTGGTGTCCCCCTAATAGGCACTCTGTTATAATTTATGTGTTATATTAAGTGTTTCTAATAAAGATTTATTAACCCCTTCCCGACATGCCCCATACTAGTACTGCGCATGTCGGGTCCCCTGCTTTGATGTGGGCTCCGGCGGTGAGCCCACATCAAAGTCGCGACATGTCAGCTGTTTTGTACAACTGGCATGTGCGTACAATAGCTGCGGGTGAAATCGCGATTCACCCGCCGCTATTAACCTGTTAAATGCTGCTGTCAAACTCTGACAGTGGCATTTAACTGGCGCTTCCGAAATGAACGCATCACCGACCCCGTCACATGATCGGGGGTCGGCGATGCATCAGGATGGTAACCATAGAGGTCCTTAAGACCTCTATGGTTACTGATGCCGGCCTGCTGTGAGCGCCACCCTGTGGTCGGTGCTCATTGCACACCTGCATTTCCGCTACATAGCAGCGATCTGACGATCGCTGCTATGTAGCAGAGCCAATCAGGCTATGCCAGCTTCTAGCCTCCCATGGAGACTATTGAAGCATGGCAAAAGTTAAAAAGATTTTTAAAAAAAATATGAAAAAAATAAAAAAATATATAAAAGTTTAAATCACCCCCCTTTTGCCCCATCCAAAATAAAAAAAATCAAACCTACACATATTTGGTATCGCCGCGTTCAGGATCACCCGATCTATCAATAAAAAAAAAAACATTAACCTCATAGCTAAACAGCGTAGCGAGGAAAAAATTTGAAACGCCAGAATTATGTTTTTTTGGTTGCCATAACATTGCATTAAAATGCAATAACGAGCGATCAAAAGAACGTATCTGCACAAAAGTGGTATCATTAAAAACGTCAGCTCGGCACGCAAAAAATAAGCCCTCACCCGACGACGGCGGGAAGGGGTTAATTTGTAATCTTATGGTTCTCTTTACTTAGTTAAAGTAATGTTAGTCTAAGCTAGTGTGTATTATATTAACTTGAAGTGCCACTAACCCAATATATTGACACCATTTTATAATTGAAGGTATTAAAAATGAACATTTATTTATGGTAAAGTTTATTTGTTCAATTAATTTTGAGCCCCTGAAATGAGAAAGTTTTGTAGAAGAATGGTAGCAATTCCTAAATGTTTCACAGGATATTTTTATTCAACCCCTTTATTCAAACCTGAAAGTCTAAACTTCAACTGCATTTCAGTTATTTCATTTTAACCCCTTTACCCCTGAGGGTGGTTTGCACATTAATGACCGGGCCAATTTTTACAATTCTGACCACTGTCACTTTATGAGGTTATAACTCTGGAACGCTTCAATGAATCCTGGTGATTCTAAGATTGTTTTTTCATGACATATTGTACTTTATGCCAGTGGTAAAATTTCTTCAGTATGACTTGTGTTTATTTGTGCAAAAAAAAAGGAAATTCGGCAAATATTAGAAACATTTAGCAATTTTTCACATTTTAATTTTCATGTACTTAAATCACAGAGATATGTCACACAAAATAGTTAATTTATAATATTTTTCCTATGTCTACTTTACATCAGCACAATTATGTAACCAATAATTTTTTTTATTAGGAAGTTATAAGAGTTAGGCTACTGTCACACTAGCAGTATTTGATCAGTATTTTACATCAGTATTTGTAAGCCAAAACCAGGAGTGGGTGATAAATACAGAAGTGGTGCATATGTTTCTATTATACTTTTCCTCTGATTGTTCCACTCCTGGTTTTGGCTTCCAAATACTGATGTAAAATACTGACCAAATACTAATAGTGTGACCGCAGCCTTAAAAGTTGACCAGTGATTTTTCATTTTTCCAGCAAAATTTACAAAACCATTTCTTAGGGACCAAATCACATTTGATGTCACTTTGAGGGGTCTATATGACAGAAGATACCCAAAAGTGACACCATTCTAAAAACTACACCCCTCAAGGTGCTCAACACCACATTCAAGAAGTTTATTAACCCTTTAGGTGCTTCACAGGAATTTTTTAAATAAAAATAAATTAAAGGGACTCTGTCACCCCCTCCAGCCGTTAGAAACTAAAAGAGCCACCTTGTGCAGCAGTAATGCTGCATTCTGACAAGGTGGCTCTTTTAGTCACTCAAATCTTCTTTGGCGCCCCCTCCGCCCTGTTTTCCAATCAAATCTGCGCTGCTTAGTACTGGCTGGGGCAAGCGCAGTGAGCTCTGGCCATCTGACCTCAGATGCAGTCTTGCAGACTGTGCGGCTGCCCTGCCTGTGAATCCCAGCCCCGCAGTGTGTTATGCATTATGCACAGTGTGGGGCTGGGATTCATAGGCAGGGCGGCCGCACAGGCGCAGTCTGCAAGACCGCATCTGAGGTCAGACGGCCAGAGCTCACTGCGCCTGCCCCAGCCAGTACTAAACAGCGCAGGCACCGGATTTAATTGGAAAACAGCACGGAGGGGGCGGCGCCCGGCGCCGAAGATTTGAGTGACTGAAGTGTAGCGTTTGCAACAGGGGGGTTAAGACCTGCCTCCCTGTCTAAAGAGAGGTATTTTGGCGAAATTATAAAACGCTTTATTTTGGCTTTAACTGCACCAATAACTAAAAGAGCCACCTTGTCAGAATGCTGCATTACTGCTGCACAAGGTGGCTCTTTTAGTTTCTAACGGCTGGAGGGGGTGACAGAGTCCCTTTAATTAACTTTTAACTTTTTTCACAAAAAATTTAATTCAGATTCAAAATTTTTTATTTTGATAAGGGCAACAGGAAAAAATGGACCCAAAAATTTGCTGTGTAATTTCTCCTGAGCATGACAATACCCCATACAACCGAGAAAACCACTGTTTGGGCACACGGCAGAGCTCGGAAGAAGCGCCATTTGAGTTTTTGAATGCAAAATTTGCCTGAACAATTGACAGATGTCATGTCACATTTGGAGAGCATCTGATGTGCCTAAACAATGAAAAAAAAAACACAAGTGACTCCATTTTGGAAACTAGACCCCTCAGGGAACTGATCTAGATGTATGGTGAGCACACTGAACCCTAAGCTGCTTCACAGAAGTTTACAACATTGAGCCGTAAAAATTTAAAAAAATCTATTTTTCCCCACAAATATGTTCTTAGTAACATATTTGTAACAGGGTAAACTGAACTATACAATTTGTTGTGCAATTTCTCCTGAGTTCGCTGATACCCAATATGAGGGAGAAAACTACTGTTTGGGTGCCCGGCAGGACTCGGTAAGGAAGGAGCGTCATTTGACTTTTTGAATGTAAAATTTCCTGGAATCATTAGCGGACATCCTATTCCATTTGGAGAGCCCCTGATGTGCCTTAACTGTGAAAAAACACAAGTGACCCCATTTTGGAAACTAGACCCGTCAAATAATGTATTTTGGTGTGTGGTGAGCACCTTGAACCCCCAGGTGCTTCAAAGAAGTTTATAACGTTGAGCCCTGAAAATAATAAAATAATATTTTCCTCACAAAAATGTTATTTTAGCCCCAAATTTTGTATTTTCAAAAGGGTAACAGGAGAAATTGCACCATACAGTTTGTTGTGCAATTTCTCTTGAGTACGGTGATACCCCATATGTGGGGGAATACTACTTTTGAGGCACAGTGCAAAGTCCAGTAGAGAAGAGGCGCCATATTGGAGTTCAGATTTTGATGGAATGGATTGAGGGTGCCATGACACATTGACAGAACCCCTGAGGTACCAGAACAACAGAAACCCCCTATATATGAACTCATTTTACAAACTACACTCCCCAATGAATTCATCTAGTGGTGCAGAAAACATATTGACACCAGGTGTGTCTCACAGAATTTTATACCACTAAGTGGTGAAGAAATAATAAATTACATTTTTACCACTAAAATGTTTTAGCCCCAAGTTTTTAATTTTTCTAAGGACTAATAGGAATTTTTTACAACAAACTGAGGTCTATTTTTTCCTGAGTGCGCCAATACCCTACATGTAAGGCCTCTTTCACACTTCCGTATTTTACAATCAGTCACAATCTGTCAAAATGTTGAAAAGACGGATCCTGTGCAGATTGTAAAAAACGAATGCACTGGATCCGCTTTTTTGACGGATCCGTAGCGTTTTCCAAGTGATCTGTAGCATCGCTTGGAAAACTGATTGACAGGTTGGTCACACTTGTCAAACATAGTGTTTGACAAGTGTGACCAACATTTTACTATTGATGCTGCCTATGCAGCGAGACCGCTATGTAATCTCAGGTCATTGTCTCGCAAGGCATTACTGGGAATGGGAGCATCGCGAGCATCGGGAACACTGCGAGGGACGCCAGAAGGTGAGAATGTCAAGATTTTCTCTTTTTTAATTATTTTTAACATTATATCTTTTTACTATTGATGCTGCATAGGCAGCATTAATAGTAAAAAGAGAGCGAGAGAGAATTTCCCTGATGGAAAATTCTTCTGCGCATGCTCAGTTTCAAAAGACGGCATCCATCACTGGATTCCTGGTTTTGACAGACAGCGATGGATCCTGTGTCCATAGGCTTCCATTACAGCCAATGACGGACAGTGCAGGATCTGTTGGTGAGCGATTTTCCGACGAACAGAATAAACGTTTCTCTGTGCGTTGTCTCTGCCCGACGGACAGCAATTTTTTACGACGGATCCAGTGCACAACTGATGAAACGGAATGCCGTCCGTCACAATCCGTTGTTTATACAAGTCTATGAGAAAAAAACGGATCCAACATTTGCTGGATCCATTTCTTTCACAAAATGACGCATTGTGACGGAAAATGAAAGACGGAAGTGTGAAAGAGGCCTAATCGGCAAATATTGTTCAGGCACAGGGCAAAGCTCAGAAGGCAAGGAGCGCCAGATTTTACCGTTATGATTTGGCCTGACCCACTGGGAGAGCCCATGAGGTGCCAGAACAGCAGAACTCTCCATAAGTGACCCCATTTTACAAACTACACCACTCAATTAATTCATCTAGGAGTACAGTGATCATATTGACACCACAGGTGTGTCACAGAATTTCATACCATTGGGCAGTGAAGAACAAATAACTACATTTTTACCACCAAAATTTTGTTTTAGCCCCAAATTTTACATTTTCACACAATTAGTGCGTAAAAATGGAACCAAAATTTGTCCCACAATTTCTACTGAACGTGACAATATACAGAGCTCCTAATTGCTAGAAGAGCAGAATCCCCTCTCAAGTGACCCCATTTTGGAAACTAGAGCAGTCTTGCTGTATGTAGCACAAGTGATCTGATTGCAGCTTCTAGTCTCCCATGGGGACTACAATGTGTGCAGAATTATTAGGCAAGTTGTATTTTGATCACGATACTTTTTATACATGTTGTCCTACTCCAAGCTGTTCAAGCTTGAGAGCCAACTACCAATTAAGATAATCAGGTGATGTGCATCTCTGTAATGAGGAGGGGTGTTGTCTAATGACATCAAAACCCTATATAAGGTGTGCATAATTATTAGGCAACTTCCTTTCCTTTGGCAAAGTGGGTCAGAAGAGAGAATTGACATGCTCTGAAAAGTCCAAAATTGTGAGATGTCTTGCAGAGAGATGCAGCAGTCTTGAAATTGCCAAACCTTTGAAGCGTGATCACTAGTGATGAGCGAATATACTCATTACTCGAGATTTCCCGAGCACACTCTGGTGTCCTCCGAGTATTTTCTAGTGCTCGGAAATTTAGTTTTTATTGCTGCAGCTGAATGATTTACATCTCTTAGCCAGCATAAGTATATGTGTGGATTCCCTAGGAACGAGGCAACCCCCACATGTATTTATGCTGGCTAACAGATGTAAATCATTCAGCTGCGGCGCAGAAAACAATCTCCAAACACTAAAAAATACTCGGAGGACACCCGAGCGTGCTCGGGAAATCTCAAGTAACAAGTATATTTGCTCTTCACTAGTGATCACTGAACAATCAAGAGTTTCATGGCAAATAGCCAACAGGGTCGCAAGAAGCATGTTGGGCAAAAAAGGCGCAAAAAATAACTGCCCATGAATTGAGGAAAATGAAGCGTGAAGCTACCAAGATGCCATTTGCCACCAGTTTTGCTATATTTCAGAGCTGCAACGTTACTGGAGTAACAAAAAGCACAAGGTGTGCGATACTCAGAGATATGGCCAAGGTAAGGAAGGCTGAAAAACGACCACCTTTGAACAAGAAACATAAGATAAAACATCAAGACAGGGCCAAGAAATATCTTAAGACTGACTTTTCTAAGGTTTTATGGACTGATTAAATGAGAGTGACTCTTGATGGGGCAGATGGATGGGCCAGAGGCTGGATCAGTAAAGGGCAGAGAGCTCCACTCCAACTCAGACACCAGCAAGATGGAAGTGAGGTACTAGTCTGGGCTGGTATCATCAAATATGAACTTGTGGGACCTTTTCGGGTTGAGGATGGAGTGAAGCTCAACTCCCAGACATAATGCCAGTTTCTGGAAGACAACGTCTTCAAGCAGTGGTACAGGAAGAAGTCGGTATTGTTCAAGAAAAACATGATTTTCATGTAGGACAATGCTCTATCACATGCCTCTAACTACTCCACAGCGTAGCTGGCCAGTAAAGGTCTCAAAGAAGAAAAATAATGATATGGCCCCCTTGTTCATCTGATCTGAACCCCATAGAGAACCTGTGGTCCTGTTATGAAAGGCAATTCAGAATCACAATGGACATGGAGGTCAGAGCACATACAGTGAACTGACAATAACCCAAAATAATAGAACGAGCTCTGAGACGTGGGAACTCTGCAGACCGCAATCCCTAAGCCTATCAAACCACACTAAAGGTAGCCGTGGAGCGCTCCTGACCAGAACCTAGGCGCCTCGTCACAGCCTGAGAAACTAGCTAATCCTGAAGATAGAAAAATAAGCCTACCTTGCCTCAGAGAAATTCCCCAAAGGAAAAGGCAGCCCCCCACATATAATGACTGTGAGTAAGATGAAAACACAAACATAGAGATGAAACAGATTTAGCAAAGTGAGGCCCGACTAGCTGAACAGAACGAGGATAGGGAAGATAACTTTGCGGTCAGCACAAAAACCTATAAAAAACCATGCAGAGGGGACAAAAAGACCCTCCGCACCGACTAACGGTACGGAGGTGGTCCCTCTGCGTCTCAGAGCTTCCAGCAGGCGAGAAAAACCAATAAAGCAAGCTGGACAGAAAAATAGCAACAAAATAACATAAGCAAAACTTAGCTTTGCAGAGCAGCAGGCCACAGGAATGATCCAGGGAAAAAACAAGTCCCACACTGAAACATTGACAGGAAGCATAGATCAAAGCATCAGGTGGAGTTAAGTAGAGAAGAAGCTAACGAGCTCACCAGATCACCTGAGGGAGGAAACTCAGAAGCTGCAGTACCACTTTCCTCCACAAACGGAAGATCCCAGAGAGAATCAGCCGAAGTACCACTTGTGACCACAGGAGTGAACTCTGCCACAGAATTCACAACATGGTCCCTCATAAAATGTGAGATCTACAGAGAGGGAAAACAGTACACCTCTTGGAACAGTGTTTGGGAGGCTGTGGTGGCTGCTGCATGCAATGCTGATCGTAAACAGATCAAGCAACTGACAGAATCTATGGATGGAAGGCTGTTGAGTGTCACCATAAACAAAGGTGGCTATATTGGTCACAAATTTTGGGGGGTTTTGTTTTTGCATGTCAAAAATGTTTATTTCTAAATTTTGTGCAGTTATATTGGTCTACCTGGTGAAAATAAACAAGTCAGATGGGAATATATTTGGTTTTTATTAAGTTGCCTAATAATTCTGCACAAACAGATATCCTCATAAGGCTTCTTTCACACTTCCGTCGTTCGGGGTGCGTCATAATGCAGTGAAGTGACGTCTCGATGGAAGTTGTGAAAAAAGTGGTAAAGGTGTGTAACGCATCCAGTGTTATGACGGATGCGTCGAATGAGTTCCTGCCTGAATTTTAAGGTATAAAATTCTGGAGAGAGAGAGAGACTTGAACAGTTGGTCCGGGCATGCTCAGAATGAAAAAACGTGATACGTCGCTGGATTCCTGTGTTTGACGGTCAGCGACAGGTCCTGCGTCCATAGGCTTCCATTATAGCCAAAGACGGACAGCGCAGGACCCGTCACTGAGCGATTTTCCGACGTGCAGAAAAAACGTTTTATCCTCAAGACAGACCGTTATTTTCTGACGGATCCAATGCACGATGGATGAAACGGATGGCCATCCGTCACAATCCGTCGCTAATACAAGTCTATGGGAAACGAAAAAAAATGCAGAAAAATTTGCAGGATCCTGTTTTTTTTAAAACTCGACGGATTTCAATGGGAGGAAAAAGACGGAAGTGTGAAAGAAGCCTAAGATAGCCAAATCTAAAAAAACCCACTCCAACTTCCAAAAATATTAAACTTTGATATTTATGAGTCTTTTGGGTTGACTGAGAACATACTGTATATACTGTATATACTCGAGTATACTGTCTCTAACATCATGTCCTCCCTCTATCTGAAACTAAACCTGTCAAAAACTGAACTCCTCGTGTTCTCTCCCTCTACTAACCTACCTTTGCCTGACATTGCCATCTCCGTGTGCGGTTCCACCATTACTCCAAAGCAACATGCCCGCTGCCTTGGGGTCATCCTTGATTCTGACCTTTCATTCACCCCCCACATTCGATCACTGGCTCGCTCTTCTTACCTGCATCTCAAAAACATTTATAGAATTCGCCCTTTTCTTACTTTCGACTCTGCAAAAACTCAGACTGTTTCACTTATTCATTCTCGTCTGGACTATTGTAACTCTCTACTAATCGGCCTCCCTCTTACCAAACTTTCCCCACTCCAATCTGTCCTGAATGCTGCTGCCAGGATCATATTCCTCACCAACCGTTACACCGATGCCTCTACCTTGTGCCAGTTATTACACTGGCTACCCATCCACTCCAGAATCCAGTACAAAACTACTACCCTCATCCACAAAGCACTCCATGGCTCTGCACCACCCTACATCTCCTCTCTGGTCTCAGTCTACCACCCTTCCCGTGCCCTCCGCTCCGCTAATGACCTCAGGTTAGCATCCTCAATAATCAGAACCTCCCACTCCCGTATCCAAGACTTTACACGTGCTGCGCCGATTCTTTGGAATGCACTACCTAGGTTAATACGATTAATCCCCAATCCCCACAGTTTTAAGCGTACCCTAAAAACTCACTTGTTCAGACTGGCCTACCGCCTTAATGCATTAACCTAACGATCCCTGTGTGGCCTATTTATATAAAAAAAAACCAAAAAAAAAAAAACAGGTTCCTCGCATCATGTTCTAATTCACTTTATGCAGTTAATAGCCCTCTGTGTCTGTACTGCTACATACTTAGGCAGTTAACTGGTTCATGCAGCTTTACATGAACACCCGAGCCTTACACTATGGCTGGTCCGAATAACTAAAGCAATTGTTACCATCCACCTCTCGTGTCTCCCCTTTTCCTCATAGTTTGTAAGCTTGCGAGCAGGGCCCTCATTCCTCCTGGTATCTGTTTTGAACTGTATTTCTGTTATGCTGTAATGTCTATTGTCTGTACAAGTCCCCTCTATAATTTGTAAAGCGCTGCGGAATATGTTGGCGCTATATAAATAAAAATTATTATTATTAATATTATTATTATTATTATCTTCAGCCCATTTTTTTGGGCTGAAAGTCCCCTTCTCGGCTTATACTCGAGTCATACCCAGGGGTAGGCAGGGGAGGGGGAGCGGGGGCTGTTTAATTATACTCACCTACCCCTGGCGCGGTCCCTGCAGGTCCCTGGCTGCCCGGCGCCCCAGCTTCTTCCTGTACTGAGCGGTCACATGGTACCGCTCATTACAGTAATGAATATGCGGCTCCACCTCCCATATGAAAAGGGGCAAATATAGATAAGTACAATAAACATGAGCATAAACAAGGCACACACAAGTACAGAAGGAGAGAGGACCCTGCCTGCAAGGGCTCACAGTCTACTGGGGATGGGTGAAGATACACTAGGAGAAGGTAGAGCTGGTTGTGCGGCGGTTCATTAGACTGAGGATCACTGCAGGTTGTAGGCTTGTCGGAAGAGGTGGGTCTTCAAGTTCTTTTTGAAGGTTTCCGTGGTAGGTGAGAGTCTGATGTTTTGGGGTAGAGAGTTCCAGAGTATGGGGGAAGCACGGGAGAAGTCTTGTATGTCGGTTGTGGGAAGAAGAGATGAGAGGGGAGTAGAGTAGGAGATCTTGAGAGGATCAAAGGTTGCATGAAGGTAAGTACCGGCAGAACATGTCACAGATATATGGAGGGGACAGGTTGTAGATGGCTTTGTATGTCATAGTTAGGATTTTGAACTGCGTGTTATCGGTGTAGAGATGATACTGCAAACCATGGGATTCTATGAGCTGTCCCAGGCTGAAGGTGTAGATGGAGAATAGGTCCTAGAACTGAGCCCTGAAAAACACAGACAGACAGGGGGCGAGGTGAGGAAGTGGTGTAGCAGAGGGAGACACTGAATGTTCGGTCTGTTAGCTATGACGAGATCCAGCATAGGGCCAATTCTGTGATACCAAGAGTTGAGAGAATCTGTAGCAGGAGGGAATGTTCCACAGTGTCGAAGGCAGAAAACAGGTTCAGGAGGAGGACAGAGTAGTGCCACTTGCTCTTGGTGGTTAGGAGGTCGTTGGTGACTTTAGTTAGGGCAGTTTCAGTTGAGTGATACGGTCGGAAGCCAGATTGTAACCGGTCAAAGAGGGAGCAGGAAGAAAGGTGGGAGGACAGTTCAAAACGGACATGCTGTAAAGACACCATTTGGAAGTGAGAGGTTGAAGAGGTGTGTTAGATTTGGGATGAAGACTGTGGTAAAGTTAGGGATGAGGTGGGATGGGAGCGGGTCAAGCATGCACATGGTGATGTGTGATCTTGACAGGAGGGTGAAGAGCTGATCTTCTGTCATGGTGGAGAAGTTGGTTTTGGAGGAACAGGGCTGAGCAGCTAAGAGGGGCATTTGCTGGCAATGACTGCCTAAAGTCTAGAAGCCGTGTATGTCAGCAAACGTTGGGTTTCCTCCTTTGTGAAGCTTTTCCTGGCCTTTAACTTCAATTATTACTGATTTTTTGGGTCTTTCTGCCTTAAGCATGTGAAATGCATGCTCGATTTGGTTGAGATCTGGTCATTGACTTTGTGGGGGGTTTGCACTGTTAAGTCACATCAGGAGTTCTCCAAATGCAATATGGTGTCCGTTCTTCATTTCTGCCAATTTTGGTGAAATCAAACGGTGTTCTTTCCCTTCCAAGGCCTACCATGCACCAAAAAGTAGTTTTCTCCCACATAAGGGACATCAGTGTACGCAAAGAAATTGCACAGCAAATTTTGGTTTCCATTTTCTACCTATAACCTTGTGGCATGCGATTAGGGATCAGCTGACGCCGCACAGTCTGAAGAAGTCAGAGGGAGATAAGTGAGAGGCGAAGATATGCACTGCACATGCCCATGAATCCTAGCCCCGCAGTGTGAATAAATCAGAAGACACTGCGGGGCGGGATCTCGGGTAGGGTAGCCGCACAGGCGCAGTCAGCCTGACATCAAATGATGTCAGAAGACGGGCAGCGCTAACTGCGCATGCCCAAGGGATAACATAACAGCGCAGGCTCCAGGACAGATTCAAACAACGCTGAGGAGGCGGCGCCCGGCGCCAAAGGGGTATGAATCACGGCTGTGCCGCGTCTGATTAGGAAGGAAAGTCCTGCCTCCGGGACGGTTTCATGGTATGAGGGTGCACATTTTATAAGTGTTTATTTCAGCGTGTGCAAGGAGCATAACTAAAAGAGCCACCTTGTCCAAATGCAGCATTAGTGCTGCACAATGTGGCTTTTTTAGTTACAAAGGCCTGGGGGGGTGACAGGTTCCCTTTAATTAAACTGATAGGACTTGATTTAGAAAGGTACACAACTGTCTATATAAGACTTCACAGCTCACAGTGCATGTCAGACCAAATGAGAATCTTGAGGTCAAAGGAACTGACCAAGGAGCTCGGAGACAAAATTGTGGCAATGCACAGATCTGGCCAAGGTTACAACGGAAATTCTGAAGAACCAGAGGCGTAGCTAGGGGTTTAGCTCAGGGGGGGGGCATACCTACAGCTGCTCTCTACATAGCAGGGTGGCTTCACAGCTCTCCTATGCACAGTATGAGTGGCCTACAGCTGCCCTATACATACCAGGGTGGCTCCACAGCTGCCCTATACACAGTATGAGGGGGCCGTAGCTGCCCTATACACAGTATGGTGGGCCCACTGCTCCCTCAAACACAATATAATGACCCCCACAGTAACCCCCACACTATATAATGGCCTCCACACTGTCTAATGGCTCCCACAGTAGCCCCAATACTATATAATGGCATTCATAATTTATATTAACCGCTATGGTAGTCTCCACTCTGTATGATGACCCTTAATCTGAAGAATAGCGCTCATATTAACTCTGACCCTGTATAACGGCCCCACAGTAGTCCCCACACTTTATATTGGCTCACACACTGTATGAGGGCCTCTCACAGTAGTCCCCATATTAGCCCCCAAGCTGTATAATAGCCCCTGCATTAGCTCCCAAACTGTATAATGGCCCCAACAGTAATTTTCCCAATGTATAATGGCCCTACATTAGCTCCCACACTGTAAAATGGCCTTCACACTATATGAGGGCCCCCTGAAATTTTATTGACATTGGACTAATTTGCTTGTGAATATAATGTAATTCTTGTTGCATACCTCTCGAATGCTGAGTTCTACTCATATTAACATTTAATAATGTTCCCCCATGTATAGTAATAATGGCCCCAGTATCAGTGATGTGAACAGGCGGTCATGTGACTGCAGGTATATAACTTACAGTCATGTGTCGACTACACTCTTTCGGCTTCTCTCAATTCTTTTTTTATTGAAAGACGGCAAATGTATCTAGTCGGCAAGTGCAAATAGCAAACATGCGCTTGCATGACCACCTGATCGCACCTGATCGGACTCATGGCAGCAGGCGCACTGCACTTTGTCATGATATGGCAGTCTGCAGTCACATAGATTGACTGCAGACTTTTATCCCAAGCCTGGACTACCCCTTTAAAGGTAACGTGACAGGTGATACAGGCTGCTCAAACTATGTGCAACATGTATCAGGCCCCAGCTGTAGTGTCTCACCAGGTATGTTTGGCTCTATAAAGCTGCTGAGTTTCAGAGAAAAACATACTTTTAATAGGTGCTGGGGAGCAAGCGGCGCTGTGCACAAGTCCTACAGACAGGTGCCTGGCGGCTTCTCCCTGCCCACTGACACTCACAGAGGCTGCAGGCGCGCGCAGATGACCAGGAGAGACCGGGGAACACCCGCACTGCAGCAGATAACGAGTATGTGGGACCGTGACTCGTGTATATGTGAGGGAGGGCCGGGGGGTAGTCGTGGCTGAGACTATGTGTTGCAGTGCGCCCTGACCTCCCGTCACATGAACATTCTGTCCATAGCTCTGCACTCCTGGGGCTTCATCACCTGCACCATCAGGACCCTCTGCACGTTTTTGAAGGCTCCCACGGTCCGATTTTTCACAAATTAAGCCACAGTCCAAAGCAGCTTTCAAACAAACATCTTTACTGAACTTCATACAAAGCACATCTATATTCGTTCCAGCATCAGTTTTCAGATAATGCAACTCTTCTTCTGTCCCTGTTTTCCTCTCCCTGTCACTAAGCTTGCTTCCGGGACGAACCGTACCTTTCCGTTCTTCAGCGTCCTCCCTATACAGACTTATGCCATTTGAGTACTCCCTTGGCCATTTTGCCCCGATCCTGAGGGCGTCAGCCCACGCAATAAGCTGCCTCATGATGAGTGACCTGCCTGTACTGCTTAGTCTTCCCTAGCAATTGCAGTTCCCACTTAAGCTGCATTGCTAGCAATGTTGCCGCTGCTTCTTCTGCTGATGTGCTGTCCACCAATGCTAGATGGCTGGGCCTTACTCTTATTAACGTTGCGTGGCCCGGTGATGCCCAGGGTTAACTAACCCAAATGAGCTGAACGGGCGCCCTGGTCCCAACTATCAGGAAGTCCTTCCTACCTTATCCACCGTGACCCCGCCTATGTTTAACTATTTACTAAATAGTTTCACCATACTATATTACATATACTATAACACCCCCATCTAGTGGCTAATATTAGAACTGCACTTACCCTATTTACTAAATACACACAATAGAAAATATGTACATTGCAGCATTAATAGTTAAATACAATGTCACGTCCAAGATACCGTAATACATCTAGGGAAATAACACGTACATACAATATTCACAATAAGACATACCGGGACGAGCGTGGGGAATATAGTACCGCCTTTGTATCCCTTACATATAAGCTGAGGGGGGTCTTTTTCAGCAAAAAAAAATGTGCTGAAAAACTCTGGTTGAATGGCATAAAAATTAAATGTTTCAAAATATCACAATTTTCAAAATGTTTGCCAAGTTTCCAAAATTTCCACAAATAAACACAAATCATATGAAACAAATTTTTACCAAGGTCATGAAGTACAATATCTCATGGGAAAACATTCACTGAATCAGTAGGATCTGTTGAATCATTCCCGAGTTATTAACACAAAGTGACACTGGTCAGATTTGAAAATGTAGTCTTGTCATAATGGTAATCCAGACTTAGAGATAAAGAGGTTAATCACGTAGCAATTACTGGTACTATCAATTATAATATTACTGAAAACAACTGCCTAGACCCTCAAACCAATTAGTTGGACCTAGTTAATGACCCATCCAGACACTGGGATCCTCCTACGGTGTTTCTGAAATTACTCCCTAAATACATTTATGTACGAATCAGGAACAAACAGCTCCATTTCCATCAAAGTACCGGTAATTGCTAAATAGGGCATGGAGTTGGAACATATTGGAGAATGGGTACACAATCAACAATTTTTAATATTCGTCAGCCCATTTTTAATTAAATGTATTATTCAACACCTCGTGGAGATGAGAACTAAGACAAAGACACTTATCTGATACACATGCATGATGTGACCTGACTCGTATTGGCTGTTAATAACAGCCTGTTATTAAAACATTTTTACTATAAAAGGCATGTTTCCAAGGGTTATTTGTATTTTCTTTCAGTTTATCTGAGATTCGGTTGGTAATTTTGTCCTGGAATAACCCATCAAATCTAGGTTCAAAACATTCCCCTCACATGCTTTTTCACAACCGCCGAGTCTCCAGTGAATGACAGTCCTCCAGTCCTTCTGGATCTGGTATGGAAGAGAATCCATGGTGACAGTTTCTGCTGTAATGTACTGAGAAATCCTATTAGGTCCTTGTGTAGGTGCTGTAATTTCCAAGAGAAATAACACCTGCAGGGAGTGGTTCTGACTAAATATAAAGCTACTGTCAGACTTTTATTCCACGGCTTCCTTGTTTGCAAGAATGTTTTCTGAATGTTAACTTCATTGTTCCATTCAGTCCAGCTCTGAGAACAGTATGGTGTGTGCAATGCCTACTGCTAGTGATGGACTGGGGTGCCAAGGGCCCACCAAGAGCATTGACTTTGGGATGTCCACTTTCACTTGCATGCAAATATTACACTTCCCTCCTTCACAAATGTACGTATATCTCTATATAATAATAAACTGGGTAGTTTGGTTAATGAATGATGAGATGTTGTTTTTATCTGTACAGAGTGAATCAAGTTATGCCAAGTACTGCCCACACATGGTGAGATGCAGGGAGAGGGACGAAGGAGCTTACCACGCTGAGAAAATGTCGCTGGAAATTTGGCCCAGAGTTCCTCCTGAGGGTGCCGCTTCCACTGGTGATCACACGAAAAATGGGGAAAGACTTCGGGACAACCATCCAGGAATAAAATGGATTCTTTACTCAAATGTAGTTAAAACATTAAAAGGCAAGGCCTTGTACCTGACGAGTTTCAGGTGTATACACACCCTTAGTCATAGGCTTATGACTGAGGCATATGTGTAACAATACAACATATACACATTGTCTACACATAAGGACAATTAGGCTATGTGCACACTTTGCAGATTTGCCTGTGGAATTTTCTGAGCAGATTCTGCATCTCTTGGCAGAAAGCGGAGGTAAAAATCCACACGGATTTGATGCGTTTTTATGTGGATTTTCATGCATTTTTTTCATGCAGATTTGTATGTGTTTTTGTACGCTAATAAAGATCTATTATTTAACAAAAAAAAGTGATGTCATTTCTTGTCCAACCTCTTCATTTACATGCTGCATTGAAGAATAATGTTTACATACGCAGAAAGATAGATCAATCTCTATCTGTCTATCGATATATCTAACTATCGATATATCTAACTATCTATAGATATAACTAACTACCTATCTATACACTATGTTTCAAAGTTTAGGGTCACCCAGACAATTTTGTGTTTTCCATGAAAACTCCTACTTTTATTAACCCCTTCATGATGGATCCCTTTTTCGTTTTGCGTTTTTCACTCCCCTCCTTCCAAGAGCCATAACTTTTTTATTTTTCCGTCAATATGGCCATGTGAGGGCTTGTTTTTTTGCGGGATGAGTTGTACTTTTGAACTACACCATTGGTTTTACCATGTCTTTTACTAGAAAACGGGAAAAAAATTCCAAGTGTGGTGAAATTGCAAAAAAAGTGAAATCCCACACTTGTTTTTTTTTTTTTTGGCTTTTTTGCTAGGTTCCCTAAATGCTAAAACTGACCTGCCATTGTGATTCTCCAGGTCATTTTGTGTACATAGACACCAAACATGTCTAGGTTATTTTTTATCTAAGTGGTGAAATAAAATTGCAAACTTTTCTAAAACAAAAAAAAAAAAGAAAGAACAAATTTAGTAATTTTCCGATACACGTAGCGTTTCCATTTTTCGGGATCTCAGGTCAGGTGAGGGCTTATTTTTTGCGTGCCGAGCTGATGTTTTATTGATACCATTTTGGTGCAGATACGTCCTTTTGATCGCCTGTTATTGCATTTTAATTCAATGTTGCAGCGACCAAAAAAACATAGTTCTGGCGTTTTGAATTTTTTTCTCGCTACGCAGTTTAGCGATCAGGGTAATCCGTTTTTAATGGTTAAACAGGGCGACAATGAACACAGCGATGCAAAACATGTGTTTGATTTTTTTTATTGTTTTATTATGAATGGGGTAAAAGGGGGGCCGATTAAAGCGTTTATATATTTTTATTTTATTTTTTTATTTATTTTCTTACTTTTCCCATGCTTAAATAGCCTCCATGGGAGGCTAGAAGCTGGCACAACTCGATCGGCTCTGCTACATAGAAGCGATGCTCAGATCGCTCCTATGTAGCTGATTTACTGCATTGCTATGAGCAACGACCACAGGGTGGTGCTTACAGCAATCCAGCATCAACAATCATAGAGGTCTCAAGGAGACCTCTGGTTGTCATGCCGACACATCGCTATCTCCAATGGCCGGAAGCGCTAGTTACATGCGCATGTCGTGGCTTTGATGTGGGCTGAGCGCTGGAGCCCACATCAAAGGGGGAGACACGACATGGTGCAGCACTAGTACGGCGCATATCATGAAGGGGTATCAAATGAGTTGCCAAATGAATTGAAATACTAGTCCAGACAGTGACAAGGTTAGAAAAAAAGATTTTTATATGAAATAATTTTCTCCTTCAAACTTTGCTTTCATCAAAGAATGCTCCCTTTGCAGCAATTACAGCATTGCAGACAGGGCCGTATTTAGAGTTTATGCTGCCCTAGGCACTTTTAGTGCTGCCTCCCCCATTGGTGAGTATGACTAAGGGCTCATACACATATGCGAGAAAAAAAGGTATACGTCTGTGAGCTGATATTAACAGCGTGTGAAGCTCCATGGGTATTACCCCCTTCCCAGGCTATAAAAATCTGCCCCCAGTCGCTGGCTTTCCCTCTTCTGGTTTTGAAAATTGGGCGGGAGCCCACACCATTTTTGTCCAATAAATAATCATTTATTACCATATACAGTGCCTTGCGAAAGTATTCGGCCCCATATAACTTTTCAACCTTTTCCCACATATCATGCTTCAAACATAAAGATACCAAATGTAAATTTTTGGTGAAGAATCAACAACAAGTGGAACACAATTGTGAAGTTGAACAAAATGTATTAGTTTAAATTTTTGTGGACATTCAAACACTGAAAAGTGGGGCGTGCAATATTATTTGGCCCCTTAAACTTAATACTTTGTTGCGCCACCTTTTGCTACGATTACAGGTGCAAGTCGCTTGGGGTATGTCTCTATCAGTTTTGTATATTGAGAAACTGAAATTCTTGCACATTCTTCCTTGGCAAACAGCTGGAGCTCAGTGAGGTTTGATGGAGATCGTTTGTGAACAGCAGTTTTTAGCTCTTTCCACAGATTCTCGATTGGATTGAGGTCTGGACTTTGACTTGGCCATTCTAACACCTGGATATGTTTATTTGTGAACCATTCCATTGCAGATTTTGCTTTATGTTTGGGATCATTGTCTTATTGGAAGACAAATCTCTGTCCCAGTCTCAGGTCTTTTGCAGACTCCAACAGGTTTTCTTTAAGAATACTCCTGTATTTGGCTCCATCCATCTTCCCATCAATTTTAACCATCTTCCCTGTCCCTGCTGAAGAAAAGCAGGCCCAAGCCATGATGCTGCCTCCACCATGTTTGACAGTGGGGATGGTGTGTTCAGGGTGATGAGCAGTGTTGCCTTTACGTCAAACATCGTTTGGCATCGTTGCCTTTACTCGAAATATATCGTTTGGCATTGTTGCCAAAAAGTTCGATTTTGGTTTCATCTGACCAGAGCACCATCTTCCACATGTTTGGTGTGTCTCCCAGGTGGCTTGTTGCAAACTTTAAACAACACTTTTTTATGGATATCTTTGAGAAATGGCTTTCTTCTTGCCACTCTTCCATAAAGGCCAGATTTGTGCAGTGTACGACAGATTGTTGTCCTATGGACAGACTGTCCCACCTCAGCTGTAGATCTCTGCAGTTCATCCAGAGTGATCATGCGCCTCTTGGCTGCACCTCTGATCAGTCTTCTCCTTGTTTGAGATGAAAATTTAGAGGGACGGCCGGGTCTTGGTAGATTTGCAGTGGTATGATATGCAGCGCCCCAGAGACCTGGTCGTTGCAGTATGACGCTCTGCCACTAAGGGGAGTGATGGTACGTCTGATGGCACTAAAGGAGTTCTCCTGACCAGGTATCACCAGAACACATTACACTTCACACTCCGGCTACTAGGGGGAGCAAAAGGCTTTATTTATTGGGCCACTCCTCACACTGGTAAAACTAGGGGTCAGGGAGGAAGTTAGTCAGAAGCTGACTGGGTTGGATTCAGGCAACATCCCGTGGCAGGGGGTGTTGCAGGGAGAAGACGCAGGGGGGTCCCTGTCAGGCGTGGGAACCTGGCAGGTGCCTAGCGAACAGAGCAGAAAGTAACGGAACCGCGCCTGCACACCCCGCGGCGGTATCCAAGGGAGAGACACGAAGCAAAGGATATTGTGGAACAGTGTAAACGAGACCAAGCACAAAGGAGTACCCGTAGGAGTCGTGCTGTGAGACCGAGGCAACATCCTACTGAGGCGCGTAGCCGGTGGCCGGAACACTGCGGGAGTAACTGACTCTAGGCCTTACTTCGAACTCTGCAGGACAGTTAATTATAGGTTGGCTGTCTCACCTAAACACCTACGAAGACATAGGGGGCAACAGTGGGAGAGGGGCGTTTCTAGTGTCCCCGAAGACCTCCAGGCCTTCCCGTCATACGGGTGCGTCCTAGCCATAACATACCTGGGGGACGTTGAACTAGAAACATCTTGAACTAAAGAGAGAGAGAGCTGTAAAGAACGAACAAAACGAGAACAGCAGTTGTGAGGACTATTCCGAATGCTCAGCAGGGTAGGACTACAACACACAGGCGCTAGTAGTAGGCAACGATTTCCATCTGCGAAGGAAACTCTGGATGTGCCCATTGGACCGGCCGGTCTCAGATAGCCCTGTTAAGCGTGCTCTGGATTGAGGATCCTGAAGTCTTCAGTAAAGAGGTAAAGAGACTGCAACCCTGTGTCCTCGTTATTGACTGCACCCTACACCATTACCATCTACCTTACTTGGAAGCCCTGGGGACATACTTCACCTGTGGGAAGGTATACCATCCAACTGCCATTCCATCACCCCAGCGGACCCCACAGCAGCGTCGGTCACCCTGACCGAACACCACAGGTGGCGTCACGAACCCCTGACAGACTGCACCACCTTTATTGGACGCCCCTTAGCAGGGTCGCAGACCGGGTCTAGCCACCGTGACAGCCTCAGAACCGAACCAGAGAGGCCCGGTACCAAGAACTCGTGGCCCTGTGTCTGGGGGCGCTCCAGATACTCCTTCCATTTCAATATAATCATTTGCACAGTGCTCCTTGGGATGTTTAAAGTTTTGGAAATCATTTTGAATCCAAATCCAGCTTTAAACTACTCCACAATAGTATCACAGACCTGCCTGTTGTGTTTCTTGGTCTTCATGATGCTCTCTGTGCTTCTAAGAGAAGCCTGAGACTATCACAGAGCAGGTGCATTTATGCGGAGACTTGATTACACACAGGTGGATTATATTTATCATCATTAGGCGTTTAGGACAACATTGGATCGTTGAGAGATCCACAATGAACTTCTGGAGTGAGTTTGCACTAAAAGCAATGGGGCCGAATAATATTGCAAGCCCCTTTTTTCAGTTTTTGAGTTTCCACAAAAATTTTAAATAACCAATACATTTTGTTCAACTTCAGAATTGTGTTCCACTTGTTGTTGATTCTTCACCAAAAATTTACATTTGGTATCTTTGTTTGAAGCATGATATATGGGAAAAGGTTGAAAAGTTCCAGCCATGCCTACAAGGATGGGGGAAGCCCAGCCATGCCTACAAGGATGGGGGAGGACGGGGGAAGCCCAGCCATGCATACAAGGATGGGGGAAGCCCAGCCATGCATACAAGGATGGGGGAGGATGGGGGTAGCCCAGCCATGCATACAAGGATGGGGGAGGACAGAGAGAGCCCAGCCATGCATACAAGGATGGGGGAGGACAGGGGGAGCCCAGCGATGCATACAAGGACGTGACAGGGGGAGCCACACAGAGCAGGACAGGGATGAGGGGACACTGTATACCTGGCTTATACTCGAGTCAAGAACCTTACCCAGTTTTCCTTGGCAAAATTAAGTGCTTTGGCTTATACTCGAGTATATATGGTAATTAAATACATGTCCAGTAATTTGCATACACTGTACTAATTGTATTTGTCACTGACATTTATATATCTACCTATTCTATTTGTATTTACTGTATGTAATCCATCTCTTCTATCCTGTCAGCTCCTGCAATGATTTTACAAAAGCAGATGAATTACCGGCTTTTCTTCTATCTATGGCTCTATCAAGAGAATGACAAGAGTGTGCAAAGCAGTCATCAAAGCAAAAGGTGGCTACTTTGAATAACTAGAATATAAGACATAATTTCAGTTGTTTCACATTTGTTTTGTTAAGTATTATAATTTCACATGTGTTAATTCATATAATTCATAGTCTTGATGCCTTCAGTGTGAATGTACAATTTTCATAGTCAAGAAAATACAGAAAAATCTTTAAATGAGAAGGTGTGTCCAAACTTTTGGTCTGTACTGTATATATATATATATATATATATATATATATATATATATATATGGTAATAGGAAGAAGAGAGCCGGAACTCACCGATTGTCCAGGACAGGTTACTTTATTAAAGTGCGGTTAAAAATCTTCACGGCCGGGGGTGCTAAGTGAGGAGAGCGGCAAGCATGACGAAGGCCGTTTCGCACCTGGTGTGCGCTTCTACGGGTCAGTAAGTGGATGTTAGGAACACCGGGGGAAGTAGAAGGACAGGGCCAAAAACCCCTCCCCTACATCCTCCCATTATTAACCCAACACACCCAACATTGTGACAGAAATACTAAAAACACGTAAAAAACATGAATATCACTAAACCAAAAAGACAAAAATGCTGTTACACCTGCAAAGTTCACAAAATGTTGCTGGTAATACTTTTTATAATGGAACTCACTGGATGAAGACAGACCTGATATCTTCAAAAAACGCAACAATAACGCACCTCCCACATGCAATAGCAATGTGAAGGAGATGCAGATAACAATACGTCACCATGGTATCCGCTATCCTTACTCAGATATGCACCTAATATCATATTGTAATAACAACATTATGCATGTTTCAAAAAAATAGACATGTCGACTCTGTCATTAAAACCTAAAGGGCCCATCGCGTTCGTCTGCATGATCCATCGCGCTTCTCTTCTTAACAATATATTATGGAGATCTCCTCCCTGACTATACCCGCAAATGTCATTACATTGGGATTTCCTTCATGTATTTCACGCACATGTTCGATCAATATGGGCAATCCTTTGCCTGTAATTCCCCATGAAACCACATTGGTATCATGTCCCAAAAATTCACAAATCTATAGTCGACCCACAGGACGCCCTATTGTGTCTGGTATAGGTTCACTCACGGAGCCATTATCTAAGTACATCGATTGGTTACTACGTCCCATACTTACCAGCATTCCGTCGTACACACTAAACAGCTAAGTAAAGAAAAATGAGTGGCCATCATTACTTTAAGAAATGAAGGTCAGTCAGTCCGAAAAATTGGGAAAGCTTTGAAAACGTCACCAAGTGCTGTGGCAAAAACCATCAAACGCTAGAAAGAAACTGGCTCACATGAGGACCACCCCAGGAATGGAAGACCAAGAGTCACCTCTGCTTCTGAGGATAAGGTTATCCGAGTCACCAGCCTCAGAAATCGCAGGTTAACAGCAGCTCAGATTAGAGACCAGGTCAATGCCACACAGAGTTCTAGCAGCAGACACATATCTACAACAACTGTTAAGAGGAGACTTTGTGCAGCAGGCCTTCATGGTAAAATAGCTGCTAGGAAATCACTGCTAAGGACAGGCAACAAGCAGAAGAGACTTGTTTGGGCTAAAGAACACAAGGAATGGACATTAGACCAGTGGAAATCTGTGCTTTGGTCTGATGAGTCCAAATTTGAGATCTTTGGTTCTAATCGCCATGTGTTTGTGTGACGCAGAAAAGGTGAACGGATGGACTCTACATGCCTGGTTCCCACCGTGAAGCATGGTGGAGGAGGTGTGATGGAGGTGCTTTGCTGGTGACACTGTTGGAGATTTATTCAAAATTGAAGGCATACTGAACCAGCATGGCTACCACAGCATCTTGCAGTGGCATGCTACTCCATCCGGTTTGCGTTTAGTTGGACCATCATTTATTTTTCAACAGGACAATGACCCCAAACACACCTCCAGGCTGTGTAAGGGCTATTTGACCAAGAAGGAGAGTGATGGGGTGCTACGCCAGATGACCTGGCCTCCACATTCACCAGACCTGAACCCAATCGAGATGGTATGGGGTGAGCTGGACCGCAGAGTGAAGGCTAAAGGGCCATCTAGTGCTAAGCATCTCTGGGAACTCCTTCAAGATTGTTGGAAGACCATTCCTAGTGACTACCTCTTGAATCTTATCAAGAGAATGCCAAGAGTGTGCAAACCAGTCATCAAAGCAAAAGGTGGCTACTTTGAAGTACCTAGAATATAAGACATAATTTCAGTTGTTTCACACTTTTTTGTTAAGTATATAATTCCACATGTGTTAATTCATAGTTAAGTCATGAAAATACAGAAAAATCTTTAAATGAGATGGTGTGCCCAATCGTTTGGTCTGTACTATATATAGTGCACCTGGGGCCAGCTCCCGGGCCAAAGTGCATCTAATGCGGCTACTGCAGCCTCTACTCTTCTCCCCCAACAAGTTCATCTTTCACACTGGGCCCCGAACTCTTAAGTACACCCAGCCTGACGCCACCAACTCCAACAGCTGGAGGCGGCACCTGCGGCTCAGCGACCCCACTGCCTCAGACAACCTGGCGCACTCCTGGGAGGATGACAAGGCCATGTTCAATGGTCGCACCCGCAAGAGAGCCTCCCCCTTCCCGACATCCTGTAGCAGCTCTGCCTGCCAGCACCTGGAGCTCCAGCCGCTGCCACCACCGCCTCCGCCACCATTAATGAGCCTGCGGGGGGATGAGGAGCAAGGGCTTCTCCGGAGTGCTGCACAAGTTGACGTAGACGCTCTTCCCGCTGCCCCCTATGGCTTCCCAGCCTTCGGTCTGTGCGCCAAGAAGGATGACAGCTGCCTGGGGTACAATTGGGGCGCTGCCCGGTATCTTCTGGCCGGCCGCCCCAGCCTCTAAGGACTGAGTATACCCGCCCTTCCCTGGCCCTACCAGTCCCATCTAATCCAGCCTTGTCCCAACAGCAGGCATTGGCCAAGACCACGGAGGAGCCGGAGAGCAGTGGAGAAGCCCAGTAGGAGCAGTCTGCCAACTGGGAGGAAGAGTACTCCGGGGTTGAGGGGAGGCCCGGGAAGCCGCTCAGGCTCAGAAATCTCCACTACATCTCCACCTTCAGGCCAGTGGTGAAGGATGCGGAGAGTCTGGCCAAGTTATAACTAAAAAAAAACCTTGCTCAGATGCCGCCTCTGGCGTCCTAGCTCCCTAGGCACGTGCCCTCAAGCGTCTAGTGGCAAATATGGCCCTGATTGCAGACCTTTGGCATTCTAGCAGTTTATTTGCTGAGGTAATCTGGAGAAAGCCTCTCCCACAAGTTGGTTTGGCTTGATGGGGTTGAGATCTGGTGACTGCACTGGCCACTCCATTACAGATAGAATACCAGCTGCCTGCTTCTTCCCTAAATAGCTCTTGCATATTTTGGAGGTGTGCTTTGGGTCATTGTCCTGTTGTGGGATGAAATAGGTTCCAATCAAGCTCTGTCCACAGGATATGGCATGGCGTTGCAAAATGGAGTAATAGCCTTCCTTATTCAAAATCCCTTTTATCTTATACAAATATCCCACTTTACCAGCACCAAAGCAACCTCAGACCATCACATTACCTCTACCATGCTTGACAGATGGCGTCAGGCACTCTTCCAGCATCTTTTCAGTTGTTATGCGTCTCACAAATGTTCTTCTATGTGATCCAAACACCTCAAACTTGGATTCGTCTGTCCATAACACTTTTTTCCAATCTTCCTCTGTCCAATGTCTGTGTTCTTTTGCCCATATTAATCTTTTCCTTTTATTAGCCAGTCTCAGATATGGCTTTTTCTTTGCCACTCTGCCCTGAAGGCCAGCATCCCAGAATTGCCTCTTCACTGTAGACATTGACACTGGCGTTTTGGGTGTACTATTTAATTAATCTGCCAGTTGAGGACCTGTGAGGTGTCAATTTCTCAAACTACAGACTCTAATGTACTTCCCTTGTTGCTCAGTTGTGCAGTGGGGCATCCCACTCTACTCTGGTTAGAGCCTGTTTGTGCTCTCCTCTGAAGGGAGTCGTACACACCGCTGTAGGAAATCATAGTTATTAAGGTTGAAGGAAGACTTTAAGTCCATCTAGTTCAACCCATAGCCTAACCTAACATGCCCTAACATGTTGATCCAGAGGAAGGCAAAAAAAAACCATGTGGCAAAGAGTAAGCTCAACACTGGGGAAAAAAATGTCTTCCCAACTCCACATACGGCAATCAGACTAGTTCCCTAGATCAACACCCTAAAAAGGAATCTAGTATATATACTCTGTAACATTATAATTTTTAAGAAAGGCATCCAGTCCCCTCTTAAATTTAAGTAATGAATCACTCATTACAACATCATACGGCAGAGAGTTCCATAGTCTCACTGCTCTTACAGTAAAGGATCCGCGTCTGTTATTATGCTTAAACCTTCTTTCCTCCAGACGTAGAGGATGCCCCCTTGTCCCTGTCTCAGGTCTATGATTAAAAAGATCATCAGAAAGGTCTTTGTACTGTCCCCTCATATATTTATACATTAACATAAGATCACCCCTTAGCCTTCGTTTTTCCAAACTAAATAGCCCCAAGTGTAATAGCCTATCTTGGCATTGCAGACTCCTGAGTCCTCTAATAACCTTGGTCGCTCTTCTCTGCACCCGCTCCAGTTCAGCTATGTCTTTGTTAGGCTGGTTTCACATTTGCGTTTTTTGGGGTGCGTTTTTGCGGTAAAAAAAACGCATGGTGAAAAAACGCATGTAAAAGCGTGCAAACGCTGCGTTTTTTTACGCATGCGTTTTTGCATGTGGTGAAAAAAACATGGCGTTTTGACGCGTTTACATGCGTTTGCATTTTTTTAAACGCATGCTGAGAAATGTGTGACAGCTGCCAATCATCAAAATAAAGTAAAAAACCCACTATAAACAGAAATAGTTAGGGTTAGAGTTAGGGTTAGGGGTAGGGTTAGGGGTAGGGATCATAACCCTAACCCTAACCCTAAAGGGATCCTAACCCTAACCCTACCGCTAACCCTAACCCTAAAGGGATCCTAACCCTAAACCTAACCCTACCTCTAACCCTAAGGGATCCTAACCCTAACCCTACCCCTAACCCTAACCCTACCTCTAACCCTAAGGGATCCTAACCATAACCCTACCCCTACCCCTACCTCTAACCCTAAGGGATCCTAACCCTAACCCTACCCCTAAAGGGATTAGGGTTAGGGGTAGGGTTAGGGTTAGGATCCCTTAGGGTTAGGGGTAGGGTTAGGGGTAGGGTTATGGTTAGGATCCGTTAGGGTTAGGGGTAGGGTTAGGATCCCTTAGGGTTAGGGGTAGGGTTAGGGGGAGGGTTAGGGTTAGGGGTAGAGTTATGGTTAGGATCCCTTAGGGTTAGGGGTAGGGTTAGGGTTAGGGGTAGGGTTATGGTTAGGATCCCTTAGGGTTAGGGGTAGGGTTAGGGTTAGGATCCCTTAGGGTTAGGGTTAGGGTAGGGTTAGGGGTAGGGTTAGGGTTAGGATTCCTTTATCACCTTTATGTTGGGGGCTGGCATATCAGTGTGTTTTCTGGTTTTTTAATATAAAAACGCATGCGTTTTTAACGCAAAAAAACGCATGCACAAAAAAAGCATGCGTCCCCATTGACTCCAATGTATTTTTTGACCCCCAAAAAAACGCATGAAAACGCATGCGTTTTTTTTGGTCCAAAAAACGCCTCTCAAAAATACTACAAGTTGCATTTCTGAAAATGAACGCATGCAGTAAAAAAAGCATGCGTTGCAAAACGCGACCAAATGCGTACAAACAAAAACGCATGCGTTTTCAATGTTAAATATAGGGGAAAAAAACGCTGCAGACAAAAACGCAAGTGTGAAACCACCCTTATACACCGGAGACCAGAACTGTACACAGTATACTAAGTGTGGTCGAACTAGTGACTTGTATAGACGTAAAATTATATTCTCCTCACGAGCATCTATGCCTCTTTTAATGCATCCCATTAATTTATTTGCCTTTGTAGCAGCTGCCTGACACTGGCCACTAAATGTGAGTTTGTCATCCACCCATACTCCCAGGTCTTTTTCATTGATGGTTTTGCCCAGAGTTTTACAATTAAGCACATAGTTAAACATCTTATTACTTCTACCCAAGTGCATGACCTTACATTTATCCCCATTAAAGCTCATTTGCCATTTATAAGTCCAAGCTTCTAGTTTACATAAATCCTGTAATATAAAATTGTCCTCCCCTGTATTAATTACCCTGCAGAGTTTAGTGTCATCTGCAAATATTGAAATTCCACTCTGTATGCCCCCTACAAGATCATTAATAAATATGTTAAAAAGAAGAGGGCCCAATACTGACCCCTATGGTACCCCACTGCTAACCACGACCCAGTCCGAGTGTGCTCCATTAACCCCTTCCCGACCCATGACGCCACGTAGGCGTCATGAAAGTCGGTGTCAATCCGACCCATGACGCCTATGTGGCGTCATGGAAAGATCGCGTCCCTGCAGATCCGGTGAAAGGGTTAACTCCCATTTCACCCGATCTGCAGGGACAGGGGGAGTGGTAGTTTAGCCCAGGGGAGGTGGCTTCACCCCCTCGTGGCTACGATCGCTCTGATTGGCTGTTGAAAGTGAAACTGCCAATCAGAGCGATTTGTAATATTTCACCTATTATAACGGGTGAAATATTACAATCCAGCCATGGCCGATGCTGAAATATCATCGGCCATGGCTGGAAATACTAATGTGCCCCCACCCCACCCCACCGATCGCCCCCCCCAGCCCTCCGATCTGGCCGGTACACTGCTCCGGCTCCCCTCCGTCCAGTGCTCCGCTCCCCTCTGTGCTCTTGTCCGCTCCCCCCGTGCTCCAATCACCCCCCCGTGCTCCAATCACCCCCCCTGCACTCCGATCCACCTCACCCCCCCGTGCTCCATTCCACCCCCCCGTGCTCCGTTCCAGCCCCCCCGTGCTCCGTTCCACGCCCCCCGTGCTCCGTTCCACACCTGCCGCGCTCCGATTCCCCCCCATGCTCCGATCCCCCCCCCCATGCTCCCCCCCACCCCATCATACTTACCGATCCTGCCGGGCTCCGTCCATCTTCTCCCTGGGCGCCGCCATCTTCCAAAGTGGCGGGCGCATGCGCAGTGCGCCCGCCGAATCTGCCAGCCGGCAGATTCGTTCCAAAGTGCATTTTGATCACTGAGATATAATCTATCTCAGTGATCAAAATAAAAAAAATAATAAATGACCCCCCCCCTTTGTCACCCCCATAGGTAGGGACAATAAAAAAAATAAAGAATTTTTTTTTTCCACTAATGTTAGAATAGGGTTAGGGGTAGGGTTAGGGGTAGGGTTAGGGGTAGGGTTAGGTGTAGGGTTAGGGGTAGGGTTAGGGTTAGGAGTAGGGTTAGGGTTAGGGGTAGGGTTAGGGGTAGGGTTAGGGGTAGGGCTAGGGTTAGGGTTTCGGTATGTGCACACGTATTCTGGTCCTCTGCGTGTGCACATACCTTTAGAATTAGGCTATGTGCACACGGTGCGGATTTGGCTGCGGATTCGCAGCAGTGTTCCATCAGGTTTACAGTACCATGTAAACATATGAAAAACCAAATCCGCTGTGCCCATGGTGCGGAAAATACCGCGCGGAAACGCTGCGTTGTATTTTCCGCAGCATGTCAATTCTTTGTGCGGATTCCGCAGCGTTTTACACCTGTTCCTTAATAGGAATCCGCAGGTGAAATCCGCACAAAAAACACTGGAAATCCGCGGAAAATCCGCAGGTAAAACGCAGTGCCTTTTACCCGCGGATTTTTCAAAAATGATGCTGAAAAATCTCACACGAATCCGCAACGTGGGCACATAGCCTTAGGGTTAGGGTTGGAATTAGGGTTGTGGTTAGGGTTAGGGTTGTGATTAGGGTTATGGCTACAGTTGGGATTAGGGTTAGGGGTGTGTTGGGGTTAGTGTTGGAGTTAGAATTGAGGGGTTACCACTGTTTAGGCACATCAGGGGTCTCCAAACGCAACATGGCACCACCATTGATTCCAGCCAATCTCGTATTCAAAAAGTCAAATGGTGCTCCCTCAATTCCGAGCCCTGACGTGTGCCCAAACAGTGGTTTACCCCCACATATGGGGTACCAGCATACTCAGGATAAACTGCGCAACAATTACTGGGGTCCAGTTTCTCCTGTTACCCTTGTGAAAATAAAGAAATGCTTGCTAAAACATCATTTTTGAGGAAAGAAAAATGATTTTTTATTTTCACGGCTCTGCGTTGCAAACGTCTATGAAGCACTTGGGGGTTCAAAGTGCTCACCACATATCTAGATAAGTTCCTTGGGGGGTCTAGTTTCTAAAATGGGGTAACTTGTAGGGGGTTTCTACTGTTTAGGCACACCAGGGGCTCTGCAAACGCAATGTGACGCCCGCAGACCATTCCATCAAAGTCTGCATTTCAAAAGTCACTACTTCCCTTCTGAGCCCCGACGTGTGCCCAAACAGTGGTTTACCCCCACACATGGGGTATCAGCGTACTCAGGAGAAACTGGACAACAACTTTTGGGGTCCAATTTCTCCTGTAACCCTTGGGAAAATAAAAAATTCTGGGCTAAATAATTATTTTTGAGGAAAGAAAACGTATTTATTATTTTCACGGCTCTGCATTATAAACTTCTATGAAGCACTTGGGGGTTGAAAGTGCTCACCACACATCTAGATAAGTTCCTTTCGGGGTCTAGTTTCCAAAATGGGGTCACTTGTGGGGGGTTTCTACTGTTTAGGCACATCAGGGGCTCTGCAAACGCAACGTGACGCCCGCAGAGCATTCCATCAAAGTCTGCATTTCAAAACGTCACTACTTCAATTCCGAGCCCCGACATGTGCCCAAACAGTAGTTTACCCCCACATATGGGGTATCACCGTACTCAGGAGAAACTGGACAACAAATATTGGGGTCAAATTTCTCCTGTTACCCTTGGGAAAATTAAAAAATTCTGGGCTAAATAATTATTTTTGAGGAAAGAAAACTTATTTATTATTTTCACGGCTCTGCATTATAAACTTCTGTGAAGCACTTGGGGGTTCAAAGTGCTCACCACACATCTAGATAAGTTCCTTTCGGGGTCTAGTTTCCAAAATGGGGTCACTTGTTGGGGGTTTCTACTGTTGAGCCACATCAGGGGCTCTGCAAACGCAACGTGACGCCCACAGAGCATTCCATCAAAGTCTGCATTTCAAAACGTCACTACTTCACTTCCGAGCCTCGGCATGTGCCCAAACAGTGGTTTACCCCCACATATGGGGTATCAGCGTACTCAGGAGAAACTGGACAACAACTTTTGGGATCCAATTTCTCCTGTAACCCTTGGGAAAATAAAAAATTCTGGGCTAAATAATTATTTTTGAGGAAAGAAAATGTATTTATTATTTTCACGGCTCTGCATTATAAACTTCTATGAAGCACTTGGGGGTTCAAAGTGCTCACCACACATCTAGATAAGTTCCTTTCGGGGTCTAGTTTCCAAAACGGGGTCACTTGTGGGGGGTTTCTACTGTTAAGCCACATCAGGGGCTCTGCAAACGCAACGTGACGCCCACAGAGCATTCCATCAAAGTCTGCATTTCAAAACGTCACTACTTCACTTCCGAGCCTCGGCATGTGCCCAAACAGTGGTTTACCCCCACATATGGGGTATCAGCGTACTCAGGAGAAACTGGACAACAACTTTTGGGATCCAATTTCTCCTGTAACCCTTGGGAAAATAAAAAATTCTGGGCTAAATAATTATTTTTGAGGAAAGAAAACGTATTTATTATTTTCACGGCTCTGCATTATAAACTTCTATGAAGCACTTGGGGGTTCAAAGTGCTCACCACACATCTAGATAAGTTCCTTTTGGGGTCTAGTTTCCAAAATGGGTTCACTTGTGGGGGGTTTCTACTGTTAAGCCACATCAGGGGCTCTGCAAACGCAATGTGACGCCCACAGAGCATTCCATCAAAGTCTGCATTTCAAAACGTCACTACTTCACTTCCGAGCCCCGGCATGTGCCCAAACAGTGGTTTACCCCCACATATGGGGTATCAGCGTACTCAGGAGAAACTGGACAACTTTTGGGGTCAAATTTCTCCTGTTACCCTTTGGAAAATAAAAAATTGCAGGCTAAAAATCATTTTTGAGAAAATAATTTATTTTTTTTTATTTTCATGGCTCTGCGTTATAAACTTCTGTGAAGCACTTGGGGGTTCAAAGTCCTCACCACACATCTAGATTAGTTCCTTTGGGGGTCTAGTTTCCAAAATGGGGTCATTTCTGGGGGATCTCCAATGTTTAGGCACACAGGGGCTCTCCAAACGTGACATGGTGTCCGCTAATGATTGGAGCTAATTTTCCATTTAAAAAGCCAAATGGCGTGCCATCCCTTCCGAGCCCTGACGTGCGCCCAAACAGTGGTTTACCCCCACATATGGGGTATCTGCGTACTCAGGACAAACTGGAAAACAATATTTGGGGTCCAATTTCTCCTATTATCCTTGGCAAAATAGGAAATTCCAGGCTAAAAAATCATTTTTGAGGAAAGAAAAATTATTTTTTATTTTCATGGCTCTGCGTTATAAACTTCTGTGAAGCACCTGGGGGTTTAAAGTGCTCAATATGCATCTAGATAAGTTCCTTGGGGGGTCTAGTTTCCAAAATGGGGTCACTTGTGGGGGAGCTCCAATGCATAGGCACACAGGGGCTCTCCAAACGCGACATGGTGTCCGCTAACAATTGGAGCTAATTTTCCATTCAAAAAGTCAAATGGCGCGCCTTCCCTTCCGAGCCCTGCCGTGTGCCCAAACAGTGGTTTACCCCCACATATGAGGTATCATCGTACTCGGGAGAAATTGCTCAACAAATTTTATGATCCATTTTATCCTACTGCCCATGTGAAAATGAAAAAATTGAGGCGAAAAGAATTTTTTTGTGAAAAAAAAGTACTTTTTCATTTTTACAGATCAATTTGTGAAGCACCTGAGGGTTTAAAGTGCTCACTAGGCATCTAAATAAGTTCCTTGTGGGGTCTAGTTTCCAAAATGGGGTCACTTGTGGGGGAGCACCAATGTTTAGGCACACAGGAGCTCTCCAAACGCGACATGGTGTCCGCTAACGATGGAAATAATTTTTCATTCAAAAAGTCAAATGGCGCTCCTTCCCTTCCGAGCCTTACAATGTGCCCAAAAAGTGGTTTACCCCCACATATGAGGTATTGGCGTACTCAGGAGAAATTGCCCAACAAATTTTAGGATCCATTTTATCCTGTTGCCCATGTGAAAATGAAAAAACTGAGGCTAAAAGAATTTTTTTGTGAAAAAAAAGTACTTTTTCATTTTTACGGATCAATTTGTGAAGCACCTGGGGGTTCAAAGTGCTCACTATGCATCTAGATAAGTTCCTTGGGGCGTCTAGTTTCCAAAATGGGGTCACTTGTGGGGGAGCTCCAATTTTTAGGCACACGGGGGCTCTCCAAACGTGACATGGTGTCCGCTAAAGAGTGCAGCCAATTTTTGATTCAAAAAGTCAAATGGCGCTCCTTCCCTTCCAAGCCCTGCCGTGCGCCCAAACAGTGGTTTACCCTCACATATGAGGTATCAGCGTACTCAGGACAAATTGGACAACAACTTTCGTGGTTCAGTTTCTCCTTTTACCATTGGGAAAATAAAAAAATTGTTGCTAAAAGATAATTTTTGTGACTAAAAAGTTAAATGTTCATTTTTTCCTTCCATGTTGCTTCTGCTGCTGTGAAGCACCTGAAGGGTTAATAAACTTCTTGAATGTGGTTTTGAGTACCTTGAGGGGTGCAGTTTTTAGAATGGTGTCACTTTTGGGTATTTTCAGCCATATAGACCCCTCAAACTGACTTCAAATGTGAGGTGGTCCCTAAAAAAAATGGTTTTGTAAATTTCGTTGTAAAAATGACAAATCGCTGGTCAAATTTTAACCCTTATAACTTCCTAACAAAAAAAAATTTTGTTTCCAAAATTGTGCTGATGTAAAGTAAACATGTGGAAAATGTTATTTATTAACTATTTTGTGTCACATATCTCTCTGGTTTAACAGAATAAAAATTCAAAATGTGAAAATTGCGAAATTTTCAAAATTTTCACCAAATTTCCGTTTTTATCACAAATAAACGCAGAATTTATTGACCTAAATTTACCACTGACATGAAGCCCAATATGTCACGAAAAAACAATCTCAGAACCGCTAGGATCCGTTGAAGCGTTCCTGAGTTATTACCTCATAAAGGGACACTGGTCAGAATTGCAAAAAACGGCAAGGTCTTTAAGGTCAAAATAGGCTGGGTCATGAAGGGGTTAATAACCACCCTTTGTTTCCTATCCCTGAGCCAGCTCTTAACCCACTTACACATATTTTCCCTATCCCCATTATTCTCATTTTATGTATCAACCTTTTGTGTAGCACCGTATCAATAGCTTTTGAAACGTCTATATACACTACGTCCACTGGGTTCCCTTGGTCTAGTCCAGAACTTACCTCTTCATAGGAATTGATCAAATTAGTCTGATCTTCAGCTTCTTGGCAATTTCAGGCATGGAGTAGCCTTTATTTCTAAGAACAAGAATAGACTGTCGAGTTTGACATGAAAGTTCTTTTTTTCCTCGCCATTTTGAGAGTTTAATGAAACCAACAAATGTAATGCTCCAGTTTCTTAACTAGCTCAAAGGAAGGTCAGGTTTATAGGTTCTCTAATCAGTGACCCTAAACTTTGGAACGGTAGTGTATATCTATCTATCCATCTATCTATAGACATATCGATCTATCTATCGATAGATAGCTGGATAGATATATAGATAGATAAATAGATAAATACCAAGCCTGATGTTTAGTAATAAACATAATAAAATGGTACATAGAGAGTTAAATAAAGAAAAGCACAAAAAATCTACATTAGGCCGGGGTCACACTTGCGAGAAACTCGCACGAGTCTAGCACCTCAATACCCGGCACCGCTGTCAGTACTCGGACTGGAGCATTCAGCTGCATAGAAATACATACAGCCATGCACTCCGGTCCCGAGTGCCGGTGGCAGTACTGGGTATTGGGGTACAAGACTTGTGCGAGTTTCTCGCAAGTGTGAGCCCCCTGCCTTAAACGCAATAACTGATTAATTTTAAAAATTGAAAAAAAAAATGGTGTGGGCTCCGGCACAATTTTCTGCACCAGAGAGGGAAAGCCAGTGACTGGGGGCCGATGTTTATAGCCTAGGAAGGGGTTAATACCCATGGATCTTCCCAGGCTATGAATATCAAGCCGCAACTGTATATTTAGCCTTTACTGGCTATTAAAAAAGGGGGACCCTCCCAAAAAAATTACGTGAAGTCCCCCAATAATTAATAGCCAGAAAAGGCTATGCAGACAGCTGCAGGCTGATATTCATAGCCTAGGAAGGGACCATGGTTATTGCCCCCACGGCTACAAACACCAGCTCACAGTAGCCCCAGAAATGGTGCATCTCTAAGATGGGCCAAATCGAGCACTTAGCCTCTCTCCTCCACTTCCCTGTAGCTGTGGCATAAGGGATAATTGTTGTGGGGTTGATGTCACCTTTGAATTTAATTGTAATTGTACATCAAGCCGGCTTAGTAATGGTGAGGTGTTAATAAGATACCTATCCATTACTAATTCTATAGTTGTGAAAGGGTTAAATAAACACAAAGCCAGAAAAAAGTATTTTAATGAAATAAAGCACTACACAGTTTGCCATCTTTATTGTTTGCTTAATTCCTGCGCTGTTTGCGATCTCTTGCAAAAAAAAATGAAATAAACCAACACAAATACTCCGATGTAGTCCATTTAATTTTAACAAGTGTCCCAGGACGATCTTCCCTATAGAGCTGTCACATCACGAGATGTGACTGCTCTACAGGGCCTCCAGTGACACACTGATAGGAGACAATGGCTCCTGCAGTGTTATCACTGAGGGTTCAATGTTCTCACCTTACGGGCACTGCTGCGTGAGAATTTTCCCATGCAGCAGTGCCGCAAGTGACAGTATGAACTCTGCTGAACTCACGGCAGCAGAGGGATACAATGCTGAGGATTATCTCCTATCATTGTATCACCAAAGCCCCTGGAGAGCGGTCACATCTCCTGATGTGACAGCTCTCCATGGGAGATTGTCGTGGGACACTAGTTATTAAATGTATTACATTGGAACAGGGATTATACTGTTAGTTTATTATTTTTTTTATTTTTTTTTACAGGTGATCGAGGGCGTCGGGGATTAGCTGTATGTGCTGTACGTGTATATATGTGTAGGTGTTTTTTTACACTTGAACATAGTAGCTGGATGATGGAACTACTACTGTCCGATCATCTGGCTAGCTGTCACTGTAGCAGGCATAGCCGGATGGGACTAGTAGTCCCATCGGACGATACTTGCCTACATAGAGACCCGCACACACACACAGCCCCACACACACATACAGACACACACAGATACACACAAACACCCACACATCTTCTCCTCACACAGTTTCTACCCTCACTCATAGTCTCTGCCCACACACTCTTCCTCCTCCCGAACTGCAGCGCAACTCCGCAGCAAAACCGCAGATCTTTTTAAACCTGCGGTTTGCCTGCGGATTTGACTAAATCAATGGAAGTCAATGGGTGCAGAAACGCTGCAGATCCGCAAAAAGAATTGACATGCTGTGGAAAATAAAACACTGCAAAGTTGCATGTTTTTTTTTCCGCAGCATGTGCACACCAATTGTCAATTTCCCATTGACTAACATTGCATGTGCATTACACTGCGGATTTAATGCAATTTTGCGCATCCTAAAACGGTGTGGAAACGCATTAAAATCCGCAATGTGTGCATATCTAATATATAATTGCCTAGAATACTACTTCCTGCAATTTGTGCCAACTTCCGTGGCTTTGTCCGGAGCTAATGTCCGGAGCTAATGTCCGGAGCTAATGTCCGGAGATTAATTGCCTAGAATACTACTTCCTGCAATTTGTGCCAACTTCCGTGGCTTTGTCCGGAGCTAATGTCCGGAGCTAATGTCCGGAGCTAATGTGCGGAGATAATGTCCGGAGCTAATGTCCGGAGCTAATGTCCGGAGCTAATGTCCGGAGATAAGTGACGTCAACAGTGTCCAGTGTCTGATTGGTTGCCGCCTGCTGCGAGCGACCAATCAGAAACGTGCCGTACTGTGACACACTCCGCCCGCCATTTTGGTGTGATTTTTGAATTTTTACCTCACAGCAAGTTTCTACTGCGTGGAGGCGGGCCCAGTGACGTTGCTCTTCAAGCTCCTGCCGAATTTCGTCAAAAAAATGATAATACCATTTACCAAAACTATATATATTTAGTTGTGAAGTGGTTCAGTGACATTTTCACACCAATTTTGAACTTTTGTTTGGTGTTTTCTCCATATACTGCCTATTATTTTTGTTCTTTCTTACTATTATTTATTAATTGTATTATTCTTACATTTGAATAAATAAAGTATATATGGATTCTAGACTCCCGATTCTTTAGAATCGGGCTGCCATCTAGTAGCCTTATAATAGGTTAGAACAAATTCAGCGCCCATAAGTTGGAAGCTGTGGCTGGAGAGGAGAGAGGAACACACATTATGGTAACACAATAAATGCAATGCAAGCAATGAAGAGCACATAAGATCCAAATTCTAATGGCCAGAAGTCAAAAGACAAAAAAACAAAACACATTTTTAAAGCAAAAGCATAAAACAAATGAAAAATGCACAAAAATGTTTCTACCATATATCAAGCTGCACAATAACAAATTATATTGTAGTACCGTGTTAGCCAGAAAAATCAATGTGAATACTTTCCTGCCCAATTATGACAAAAGTATTCTAGGAGTGATACCTTTATTGGCTAACCTGAAAATAATATGTTTGCAAGCTTTCAGAGAACAAAGGCTCCTTCTTCAGGCAAGATTACAAATAGATTAATAAGAAAAGAGCACAACACTTAAATGATGCTACAGTAGGACATTTGTTCGGGGGGGGGGGGTGATAAGTCAAGGAAATCAAATTAGGCATTTTCTTTCAAATGGAGAGGCAGTGGGAATAATGATCTTAAGGTACCGTCAAACTAGACGATATCGCTAGCGATCCGTGATGTTGCAGCGTCCTGGCTAGTGATATCGTCCAGTGTGACAGGCAGCAGCGATCAGGCCCCTGCTGTGATATCGCTGGTCGGGGAAGAAAGTCCAGAACTTTGTTTCGTCGCTGGATCTCCCGCAGACATCGCTGAATCGGCGTGTGTGACGCCGATTCAGCGATGTCTTCGCTGGTAACCAGGGTAAACATCGGGTTACTAAGCGCAGGGCCGCGCTTAGTAACCCGATGTTTACCCTGGTTACCATCGTTAAAGTAAAAAAAACAACCACTACATACTTACCTACCGCTGTCTGTCCTCCGGCGCTCAGCTTCTCTGCTCTGGCTGTGAGCACAGCGGCCGGAAAGCAGAGCGGTGACGTCACCGCTCTGCTTTCCGGCTGCCCGGCGCTCACAGCCAGAGCAGAGAAGCACAGCGCCGGGGACAGACAGCGGTAGGTAAGTATGTAGTGGTTGTTTTTTTTTACTTTAACGATGGTAACCAGGGTAAACATCGGGTTACTAAGCGCGGCCCTGCGCTTAGTAACCCGATGTTTTACCCTGGTTACCGGCATCGTTGGTCGCTGGAGAGCTGTCTGTGTGACAGCTCTCCAGTGACCAAACAGCGACGCTGCAGCGATCCGGATCGTTGTCGGTATCGCTGCAGCGTCGCTTAGTGTGACGGTACCTTTAGTTATCAGGAGTCTGTCTGGTGGAGGTGTGAATGGTATCCATGTAGTGACTCATAAATCCAGGTGCTAAATTGAGTGCTAATGTTAAAGAATTGAACATCTTCATCAGTTTTAATTCCCAAATTTTTCTTTCCCTGTCATCCTTAAAGTGACCTTTTAGTATTAAGACTTTAAAATCTGTCATACTGTGTCTTGGTCCAGAGAAATGTTTTCCCACAGGCATGTCCATTTCATTTCTGATTGTGTGTCTGTGTAGATTCATCCTAGTTTGTAGTTTTTGCATGGTTTCCCCAATATAGATACAATGGACAAGGTGCCCTGGAAGTATAATGTACACCATGTTGGAGGATGTACATGAAAAGGAGCCCGTGACCTTATAGTCCTGATTTGTGTTTGGTACACAGACTATGTTTGTTGGTAATATGTGGGTACAAGTTTTGCATTTTTTATTGTTACAAGGGAATGTGCCCGTTACTGATGGTGATGAGAGGACACTTCTGACCAGGAGATTCCTTAAGTTAGGGGGCTGTGTGTAGGCGAGAAGTGGTAGTTCTGGGAATATGTCTTTCAATTTGTGATCTCTATGGAATATGGGTTGGAGATCAGCACCAATTTTCCTTAGGATGCTCATGTGGGGGTTGTATGTAACCACAAGAGGTACCCTGTTGTTATCCTCTCTGTTTGTAATCCAAGAGGTTGTTTCTTGGGATCCTTGTAGCCCTGTGGATCTGTTCATCTATTACCAATGGATGGTATCCTTGTTGTAGGAATGTATTCCTCAGTGAACGCAGCTGTAGTTCCCTGTCTTTACTGCCTGAACAGATCCGAATACACCTCAGAGCTTTACTGTAGATGATGGATTTTTTTGTGTGTCTTGGATGAAAGCTGTTCCATCTAAGATAAGCCGGACGTCCGGTGGGCTTATGGTAAATTGATATTTGTATGGCGTTGTCCTTGATGTATATAGTCATGTCCAGAAAATGTATTTGGGTCTTTGAAAAGTTGAGGGTGAGCTTGATGGTTGGGTGGTACTTGTTGAAGTTATTGTGGAAGGTGAGTAGATCATCTTTTGAGCCTGTCCATATTATTTGCAGATCATCAATGTAGCGGAAGTATGGAAGAGGTTGAACAGAGCAAGATGACAAAAATTCTTCCTCCAGTTTTGCCATAAATAAGTTGGCATATTGTGGGGACATTTTGCTTCCCATGGCCCTGCCCATACACTGTTGGTATAAATTGTTCCCAAAAGAAAAATAGTTGTGATGGATCACAAACCTGATAAATTGCAGTGTTGGTTCTGTGGCTAGATTGTTCTTTTGAAGGAAATATTTGCATGCTGCAATTCCATCCTCATGAGGAATGTTGGAATAGAGAGACTATACATCCATGGTGGCTAGTATCATGTCCTCTGGAAGTGGGCCCAGAGCTGACAATTTGCAAAGAATATCCATGGTGTCCTGGATATAGCTGGGTGTGCGCCTTACGAAGGGTTTCAGAATGTTCTCCACCCAGCCTGAGATATTATCAGTTAAAGTCCCAATGCCAGAGATGAGAGGCCTCCCCGATTACCTTCTTTATGTGTTTTAGGCAACATGTAGAAGGTGCCTGTTTGGGGATTGTCTGGTATTAGTTCCAGAAGTGAGGATGAAGTAGAATCACATCCATTGATGATATGTGTTAGTTCCTCTGTGTATTTTTTGGTTGGATCTTCCTGAAGTGGAGTGTAGTATTTTATATCCAAGAGTTGTCTGTTTGCTTACTGGATGTAATCCGTCGTGTTCAGTATGACTACAGCTCCTCCTTTGTCTGCTGGTTTGATGATGATGATGATATTGTTATTTTCTCTTAAGCAGTGTTCCCCAAGTTCGGTCCTCAAGAGCAACCAACAGGTCATGTTTTCAGGATTTCCTTAGTATTGCCCAGGTGCGAATACCATCATCTAGACAGGCAACAATTCCATCACCTGGGCAATACTAAGGAAATCCTGAAAACATGACCTGTTGGTGGCTCTTGAGGACTAGAGTTGGGGAACACTGCTCTTAAGGATTCTATGGCTTTTCTTTCCTCCATTGTGATGGTTGTGCCAAAATCTTTCCCCATTTTTTATCTACTGCCCATATAGCAGGGTTGGGGGCTCATACTGTATCTGTATAGAGGCCCACTGGGGGATTCCTCTGTTACCCTATGGGCCAGTGCAAGCCTGCCTACCGCATTTCTAAGTCCTCTAAAATTTTCCCTACTACCTCTTTGATGAAATGTATTACCTTGTCACTTTATATCACCTATTATAACCCATATCGACATTCCACTTCTGACATAATTTTCTTGTTTACTGCCATTACAGGTGCTTTATCAAAGGGACAGGCCTCAAACCATCCTAAAATAGATTTGTACAGGCAAGCATGACTTGACTGGCAAACTGCCTAACTGGGCATATGCCTGCTGGGCTGGATCACTACACTACACTGTGGGCAGCCGGTGCTTTTAAACTCCTGCCTGCTCACACTGTATGAGCGCGTGTATACACTCATAGCACTGCCACTGCGCACACAGTGTTATTTCTATGCCTAACGCTGGCGAGTACTAGCATCAGGACGTGTACCTCTACAAGTGATAGGACGTCTTATTGTGGGCAGAGTTCGCACTCTGATCTCCAGAAGTCATTGGTGAGAACATGGATTCTTCTCTGTAATCAAGGAGCTGGCTCAGCAGCCTATCAACCCAAATCCCCCCACCCCCCCATCTCACTGATCTGAGCGAGTCCCATTATGGAAACATTTTATGTATGCAACAGTCACAACCTTCTATAAAATACAGTGGGGGAAAAAAGTATGTAGTCAGCGACCAATTGTGCAAGTTCTCCCACTTAAAAAGATGAAAAAGGCATGTAATTGACATCATAGGTAGACCACAACTATAAGAGTCAAAATGAGAAAACAAATCCAGAAAGTCACATTGTCTGATTTAGCAAGATTTATTTTGCAAATTATGGTGGAAAATAAGTATTTGGTCATTAACCAAAGTTCATCTCAGTATTTTGTTATATATCCTTTGTTGTCAATGACAGTGGTCAAATGTTTTCTGTAAGTCTTCACAAGGTTGGCACACTCTGTTGTTGGTATGTTGGACCATTCCTCCATGCAAATCTCCTCTAGAGTAGTGATGCCTGTCGCTGAGCAACATGGACTGTCAACTCCCTCCAAAGGTTTTCTATAGGGTTGAGATCTGGAGACTGGCTAGGCCACTTCAAGACCTTCATATGCTTCTTCGAAGCCACTCCTCCTGGTGGTGTGGTTGGGATCATTATCATGCCGAAAGACCCATAAACGTTTCATCTTCAATGTCTTTGCTGATAGAGGAGGTTTGCACTCAAAATCTCATGATACATGGCTCAATTCATTTTTTTATGTACACGGATCAGTCATCCTGGTCCCTTTGCATGCCCCAAAGCATGATGTTGCCACCCCATGCTTCATAGTAGGTATGGTGTTCTTTGGATGTAACTCAGCATTCTGTCTCCTCCAAACACGACGAGTTTTGTTTCTACCAAACAGTTCTACTTTGGTTTAATCAGACCAGATGACATTCTCCAAATACTCTTCTGGATAATCCAAATGCTCTCTAGCAAACTTCAGACTGGCCCGGACATGTACTGGCTTAAGCAGGGGGACACGTCTGGCTGATGGTAGCCTTTGTTACGGTGGTCCCAGCTCTATGCAGGTCATTCCCTAGGTCCCCCCATGTGGTTCTGGGATTTTTGCTCACCGCTCTTGTGATCATTTTGACCCCATGAGGTCAGCTCTTGTGTGGAGCCCCAGATCGAGAGAAATTATCAGTGGTCTTGTATTTCTTCCATTTTCTTATTATTGCTCCCACACTTGATTTCATCACACCAAGCTGCTTGCCTATTGCAGATTCAGTCTTCCCAGCCTGGTGCTGGGCTACAATTTTGTTTCTGGTGTCCTTCGACAGCTCTTTGGTCTTTACGATAGTGGAGTTTGGAGTGTGACTGTTTGAGGTTGTAGACAGGTGTCTTTTATACTGATAAGTTCAAACAAGTGCCATTACTACAGGTAATGAGTGGAGGACAGAGGAGTCTCTTAAAGAAGAAGTTACAGGTCTGTGAGAGCCAGAAATCTTGCATGTTTTTAGGAGACAAAATACTGTATATACTCGAGTATAAGCTGACCCGAGTATAAGCCGACCCCCCTAATTTTGCCACAAAAAAATGGGAAAACTTAATGACTTGACTATAAGCCTAGGGTGGGAAATGCAGCAGCTACCGGTAAATGCCAAAAGTAAAAATAAGTACCAATAAAAGTAAAATTAATTGAGACATCAGTAGGTTAAGTGTTTTTGAATATCCATATTGAATCAGGAGCCCCATATAATGCTCCATAAAGTTTATGATGGGCCCCATAAGATGCTCCATATTAAAATATGCCCCATATAATCCTGCATAAAGGTTAATAATGGCCCCATAAGATGCTCCATAGACACATTTGCCCAATATAATGCTGCACAAATGCTGATTATGGCCCCATAAGATCCTCCATAAAGATATTTGCCCCATACAGTGCTGCACAAACCTTGATTATGGCCCTATAAGATGCTCCATACAGACACTTGCACCATATACCGTAATGCTCCACAAACGTTAATTATGGCCCCATACAGACAATTGCCCCATATAGTGCTGCACAAACGTTATGGCCCCATATAGTGCTGCACAAACGTTATGGCCCCATATAGTACTGCACAAACGTTATGGCCCCATATAGTGCTGCACAAACGTTATGGCCCCATATAGTGCTGCACAAACGTTATGGCCCCATATAGTGCTGCACAAACGTTATGGCCCCTTATAGTGCTGCACAAACGTTATGGCCCCATATAGTGCTGCACAAATGTTATGGCCCCATATAGTGCTGCACAAATGTTATGGCCCCATATAGTGCTGCACAAATGTTATGGCCCCATATAGTGCTGCACAAATGTTATGGCCCCATATAGTGCTGCACAAACCTTATGGCCTCATAGATGCTCCATACAGACACTTGCCCCATTTGCTGTTGCTGCGATAAAAAAAAAAAAAAACATACTCATCTCTCCGTTGCTCAGGCCCCCGGCACTTTAAATAGTTACCTGCTCCTTGTTCCGGTGCACACTCCATGTTCAGCAGTGACGTTCAGCAGAGAGGGCGCGCACTAACTACGTCACCACGCCCTCTGACCTTAGCGTCACTGCTGAAGACAGAGCGACGCCCAGAACGAGGAAAGGTGACTATCGCGCAGCGCAACGCTCCCCTCCCCGTTATACTCACCTGGTCTTGGCGCTGTGCAGGTCCCTGCTTCCCCGACCTCTATGGGAGGTGGAGCCGCATATTCATTACTGTAATGAGCGGTACCTGTTATGATACGGTGGTCTAGGAGCAACATGGAACGAGCTCTGAAGGACGTGGTAACTGTACTGACCGCAGTCCCTAAGCTCAACACAACACTAGAAGTAGCAGTGGAATGCTCCTAACTCTCCCTAGGCATCTCGTCACAGCCTAAGAGCTAACTACCCCTAAAGAAAGAAGCAGGAAAACTATCTTGCCTCAGAGAAAATCCTCAAAGGATAGATTAGCCCCCCACAAATAATGACTGTGAGTGGAGAGGGAAAAACATACACAGAATGAAACCAGGATGAGCACAGGAGGCCAGTCTAGCTAAATAGATAGGATAGGATGGAATACTGTGCGGTCAGTATAAAACGCTACAAAAATCCACGCAGAGTTTACAAAAAAAAAATTCCACACCTGACTAAAGGTGTGGAGGGCAAATCTGCCTCCCAGAGCTTCCAGCAAGACAGAATAAACTCACACTGATAAGCTGGACAAACATAGAAAACACAGAATGGATAAGTCCACAATCTATGGACAGAAAAGAGCAAGCAAAAACTTAGCTTAGCTGAACTGGTCAGGATAACAGGGAACTCCAAAGAGATGTGAATCCAACCAGAAACCATTTACAAGTGGCACTGGCTGAAGACAGAGCCAGACCTAAATAGCCGAGCAGAAGAGAAGATAAGTGGAGGCAGCTGATGGCAGCTAACTCCAAGGAGCAGCCATACCACTAGAAACCACAAGAGGGAGCCCAAGAGCAGAACTCACAAAAGTGCCACTTACAACCACCGGAGGGAGCCCAAGAGCAGAATTCACAACAGTACCCCCCCTTGAGGAGGGGTCACTGAACCCTCACCAGAGCCCCCAGGCCGATAAGGACGAGCCAAGTGAAAAGCACGAACCAAATCGGTGGCATGGACATCGGAGGCAACAACCCAAGAATTATCCTCCTGGCCATAACCCTTCCACTTGACAAGACACTGAAGCCTCCGCCTCGAAAAACGAGAATCCAAAATCTTCTCAACCTCATATTCCAACTCTCCCTCAACCAACACCGGGGCAGGAGGGTCAACCGAGGGAACAACGGGCACCACATATTTCCGCAACAAAGATCTATGGAAAACATTATGAATGGCAAAAGAGGCAGGAAGAGCCAAACGAAAAGACACCGGATTAATAATTTCAGAAATTTTATAAGGACCAATAAACCGAGGCTTAAACTTAGGAGAAGAAACCTTCATAGGAACATGACGAGAAGACAACCAAAAAAATCCCCCACACGAAGCCGGGGACCAACACTGTTATGACCTGGTGGTCAGGACAATAATGGACCTAGTGGTTAAGAGCACACGGAATGACCTGATAGTTACTGATAATAAAGGACGAGCTCTGGGATGTGGGAACTCTGCTGACCGCAATCCCTAATCCTATCACACACTAGAAATAGCCGTGGATTGCTCCTAACGCTCCCTATGCAACTCGGCACTGCCTAAGGAACTAGCTAGCCCTGAAGATAGAAAAATAAAGCCTACCTTGCCTCAGATAAATTCCCCAAAGGAAAAGGCAGCCCCCCACATATAATGACTGTGAGTAAAGATGAAAATACAAACACAGAGATGAAATAGATTTAGCAAAGCGAGGCCCGACTTACTGAACAGACTGAGGATAGGAAAGGTTGCTTTGCGGTCAGCACAAAAACCTACAAAAAGACCATGCAGAGGGCGCAAAAAGACCCTCCGCACCGACTCACGGTGCGGAGGCGCTCCCTCTGCGTCCCAGAGCTTCCAGCAAGCAAGACAACAATAAAAATAGCAAGCTGGACAGAAAAATAGCAAACCCAAGAAAAACAAGCAGGAACTTAGCTTCTGCTGGGAAGACAGGTCACAAGAACGATCCAGGAGTGAACTAGACCAATACTGGAACATTGACAGGTGGCATGGAGCAAAGATCTAAGTGGAGTTAAATAGAGCAGCCAGCTAACGAATTAACCTCGTCACATGTGGAAGGAAACTCAGAAACACCCACAGCCACCAGAGTAAGTCCATGGATAGAACCAGCCGAAGTACCATTCATGACCACAGGAGGGAGCCCGACAACAGAATTCACAACAGTACCCCCCCTTGAGGAGGGGTCATCGAACCCTCACCAGAGCCCCCAGGCCGACCAGGATGAGCCAAATGAAAGGCACGAACCAGATCGGCAGCATGAACATCAGAGGCAAAAACCCAGGAATTATCTTCCTGACCATAACCCTTCCTCTTGACCAGGTACTGGAGTTTCCGTCTCGAAATACGAGAATCCAAAATCTTCTCCACCACATACTCCAACTCCCCCTCAACCAACACCGGGGCAGGAGGATCAACGGATGGAACCACAGGCACCACGTATCTCCGCAATAACGACCTATGGAACACATTATGGATGGCAAAAGAAGCAGGAAGGGCCAAACGAAATGACACAGGATTGATAACCTCAGAAATCTTATACGGACCAATGAAACGAGGCTTAAACTTAGGAGAGGAAACCTTCATAGGAACATAACGAGACGACAACCAAACCAAATCCCCAACACGAAGTCGGGGACCCACACAGCGCCGGCGGTTAGCGAAACGTTGAGCCTTCTCCTGGGACAATGTCAAATTGTCCACCACATAAGTCCAAATCTGCTGCAACCTATCCACCACAGTATCTACACCAGGACAGTCCGAAGACTCAACCTGCCCTGAAGAGAAACGAGGATGGAAACCAGAATTGCAGAAAAACGGCGAAACCAAAGTAGCCGAGCTGGCCCGATTATTAAGGGCGAACTCAGCCAACGGCAAAAAGGACACCCAATCATCCTGATCAGCAGAAACAAAGCATCTCAGATATGTTTCCAAAGTCTGATTAGTTTGTTCGGTTTGGCCATTTGTCTGAGGATGGAAAGCCGAGGAAAAAGACAAATCAATGCCCATCCTAGCACAAAAAAATCGCCAAAACCTCGAAACAAACTGGGAACCTCTGTCAGAAACGATGTTCTCCGGGATACCATGTAAACGAACCACATGCTGGAAAAATAATGGCACCAAATCAGAGGAGGAAGGCAATTTAGACAAAGGTACCAAATGGACCATCTTAGAAAAGCGATCACAAACCACCCAAATGACCGACATCTTTTGAGAGACGGGGAGATCCGAAATAAAATCCATAGAAATATGCATCCAGGGCCTCTTCGGGACCGGCAAGGGCAAAAGCAACCCACTGGCACGAGAACAGCAGGGCTTAGCCCGAGCACAAGTCCCACAGGACTGCACAAAAGAACGCACATCCCGTGACAAAGACGGCCACCAAAAGGATCTAGCCACCAAATCTCTGGTACCAAAGATTCCAGGATGCCCAGCCAACACTGAACAATGAATCTCAGAGATAACTCTACTAGTCCATCTATCAGGGACAAACAGTTTCTCCGCTGGGCAACGGTCAGGTCTATCAGCCTGAAATTTTTGCAGCACCCGCCGCAAATCAGGGGAGATGGCAGACAAAATTACCCCCTCTTTGAGAATACCCGCCGGCTCAGGAACACCCGGAGAGTCAGGCACAAAACTCCTTGACAGGGCATCAGCCTTCACATTCTTAGAGCCCGGAAGGTACACACAATCAAAACGGGAGAAAAATAACGACCATCGAGCCTGTCTCGGATTCAACCGTTTGGCAGACTCAAGATAAGTCAAATTCTTGTGATCTGTCAAGACCACCACGCGATGCTTGGCTCCTTCAAGCCAATGACGCCACTCCTTGAATGCCCACTTCATGGCCAACAACTCTCGATTACCAACATCATAATTGCGCTCAGCAGGCGAAAACTTTCTAGAAAAGAAAGCACATGGCTTCATCACCGAGCCATCAGAACTTCTTTGCGACAAAACAGCCCCTGCTCCAATCTCAGAAGCATCAACCTCAACCTGAAACGGGAGCGAAACATCTGGCTGGCACAACACAGGGGCAGAAGAAAAACGACGCTTCAACTCCTGAAAAGCCTCTACAGCTGCAGAAGACCAATTGACCACATCAGCACCTTTCTTGGTCAAATCAGTCAACGGTTTAGCAACACTAGATAAATTAGCGATGAAGCGCCGATAAAAATTAGCAAAGCCCAGGAACTTTTGCAGGCTCTTCACAGATGTCGGCTGAGTCCAATCGTAAATGGCCTGGACTTTAACAGGGTCCATCTCGATAGTAGAAGGGGAAAAAATGAACCCCAAAAATGAAACCTTCTGAACTCCAAAGAGACACTTTGACCCCTTCACAAACAAGGAATTCGCATGAAGGACCTGGAACACCATTCTGACCTGCTTCACATGAGACTCCCAATCATCCGAAAAGACCAAAATATCATCCAAATACACAATCAGGAATTTATCCAGGTAGTCTCGGAAGATGTCATGCATAAAGGACTGAAATACTGATGGAGCATTGGAAAGCCTGAATGGCATAACCAGGTACTCAAAATGGCCCTCGGGCGTATTAAATGCTGTTTTCCATTCATCGCCTTGTTTAATACGCACAAGATTATACGCCCCTCGAAGATCTATCTTGGTGAACCAACTAGCCCCTTTAATACGAGCAAACAAATCAGACAGCAACGGCAAAGGATACTGAAATTTGACTGTAATTTTATTAAGAAGGCGGTAATCAATACAAGGTCTCAAAGAACCATCCTTCTTGGCCACAAAAAAGAACCCTGCTCCTAACGGTGATGACGACGGGCGAATATGGCCTTTCTCCAAGGATTCCTTTATATAACTCCGCATAGCGGCGTGTTCTGGCACAGATAAATTGAACAATCGGCCCTTAGGAAACTTACTACCAGAAATCAAATTAATTGCACAATCGCAATCCCTATGAGGAGGTAGGGCACTGGCTTTGGGCTCATCAAATACATCCTGATAATCCGACAAAAACTCTGGAACTTCAGAAGGAGTGGAAGACGAAATAGACAAAAATGGAACATCACCATGTACCCCCTGGCAACCCCAGCTGGACACAGACATAGATTTCCAGTCCAATACTGGATTATGAACCTGCAGCCATGGCAACCCCAAAACGACAACATCATGCAGATTATGCAACACCAGAAAGCGGATATCCTCCTGATGTGCAGGAGCCATGCACATGGTCAATTGGGTCCAGTACTGAGGCTTATTCTTGGCCAAAGGCGTAGCATCAATTCCTCTCAATGGAATAGGATACTGCAAGGGCTCCAAGAAAAACCACAGCGCCTAGCATACTCCAAGTCCATCAAATTCAGGGCAGCGCCTGAATCCACAAATGCCATAACAGAATAGGATGACAAAGAGCAAATCAGAGTAACGGACAATAGAAATTTAGACTGTACCGTACCAATGGTGGCAGACCTAGCGAACCGCTTAGTGCGCTTAGGACAATTGGAGATAGCATGAGTGGAATCACCACAGTAAAAACATAGCCCATTCCGACGTCTGTGTTCTTGCCGTTCAGCTCTGGTCAAAGTCCTCTATCACATTGCATAGGCTCAGGCCCATGCTCAGATAGTACCGCCAAATGGTGCCCAGCTTTACGCTCACGCAAGCGTCGATCGATCTGAATGGCCAAAGACATAGACTCATTGAGACCAGCAGGCATGGGAAATCCCACTATGACATCCTTAAGGGCTTCAGAGAGACCCTTTCTGAAGATTGCTGCCAGGGCACATTCATTCCACTGAGTGAGCACAGACCACTTTCTAAACTTCTGACAATATATCTCCGCTTCATCCTGACCCTGACACAGAGCCAGCAAGATTTTCTCTGCCTGATCCACTGAATTAGGTTCGTCATAAAGCAATCCAAGCGCCAGGAAAAACGCATCAACATCACGCAATGCCGGATCTCCTGGTGCAAGGGAAAATGCCCAGTCTTGAGGGTCACCACATAACAAAGAAATAATGATCTTTACTTGTTGAACAGGGTCACCTGAGGAGCGAGGTTTCAAGGCAAGAAACAATTTACAATTATTTTTGAAATTCAAGAACTTAGATCTATCACCAAAAAACAAATCAGGAATTGGAATCCTAGGCTCTGACATCGGATTCTGAACCACAAAATCTTGAATGTTTTGTACCCTTGTAGTGAGATTATCCATCCAAGAGGACAGACCTTGAATGTCCATGTTTACACCTGTGTCCTGAACCACCCAGAGGTAAAGGGGAAAAGAGAGACAAAACACACTGCAAAGAAAAAAAAATGGTCTCAGAACTTCTCTTATCCCTCTATTCAGATGCATTAGTACTTTGGACCACCTGTACTGTTATGACCTGGTGGTCAGGACAATAATGGACCTGGTGGTTAAGAGCACACGGAATGACCCGATAGTTACTGATAATAAAGGACGAGCTCTGGGACGTGGGAACTCTGCTGACCGCAATCCCTAATCCTATCACACACACTAGAAATAGCCGTGGATTGCTCCTAACGCTCCCTATGCAACTCGGCACAGCCTAAGGAACTAGCTAGCCCTGAAGATAGAAAAATAAAGCCTACCTTGCCTCAGAGAAATTCCCCAAAGGAAAAGGCAGCCCCCCACATATAGTGACTGTGAGTAAAGATGAAAATACAAACACAGAGATTAAATAGATTTAGCAAAGCGAGGCCCGAGTTACTGAACAGACTGAGGATAGGAAAGGTTGCTTTGCGGTCAGCACAAAAACCTACAAAAAGACCACGCAGAGGGCGCAAAAAGACCCTCCGCACCGACTCACGGAGCGGAGGCGCTCCCTCTGCGTCCCAGAGCTTCCAGCAAGCAAGACAACAATAAAAATAGCAAGCTGGACAGAAAAATAGCAAACCCAAGAAAAACAAGCAGGAACTTAGCTTCTGCTGGGAAGACAGGTCACAAGAACGATCCAGGAGTGAACTAGACCAATACTGGAACATTGACAGGTGGCATGGAGCAAAGATCTAAGTGGAGTTAAATAGAGCAGCCAGCTAACGAATTATCCTCGTCACCTGTGGAAGGAAACTCAGAAACACCCACAGCCACCAGAGTAAGTCCATGGATAGAACCAGCTGAAGTACCATTCATGACCACAGGAGGGAGCCTGACAACAGAATTCACAACACAACACACCGACGGCGGTTAGCAAAACGTTGAGCCCTTTCCTGAGACAACGTCAAATTTTCCACCACATGAGTCCAAATCTGCTGCAGCCTGTCCACCACAGAATTAACACGAGGACAATCAGAAGGCTCAACCTGCCCAGAAGAAAAAAGAGGATGAAAACCAAAATTACAAAAGAAAGGTGAAACCAAAGTAGCCGAACTAGCCGATTATTAAGGGCAAACTCGGCCAACAGCAAGAAAGACACCCAATCATCCTGATCAGCAGACACAAAGCATCTTAAATAGGTCTCCAAGGTCTGATTAGTTTGCTCAGTTTGGCCATTAGTCTGAGGATGAAACGCCGAAGAAAAAGACAAATCAATGCCCAGCCTAGCACAAAAGGCCCGCCGAAATCTAGAGACAAACTGAGAACCTCTGTCAGACACAATATTCTCCGGAATGCCATGCAAACGAACCACATGCTGAAAAAATAATGGAACCAGATCTGAGGAGGAAGGCCACTTAGGCAAAGGTACAAGATGGACCATTTTAGAGAACCGGTCACAAACAACCCAGATAACAGACATCTTCTGGGAAACAGGAAGATCCGAAATAAAATCCAAAAATGCAAAAGCAACCCACTAGCGCGGGAACAGCAAGGCTTGGCCCGGGCGCAAGTCCCACAGGACTGCACAAAAGCACGCACATCGCGCAACAAGGAAGGCCACCAAAAGGACCTAGCAACCAAATCTCTGGTACCAAAAATCCCAGGATGATCAGCCAACACTGAACCTCAGAAATTACCTTACTTGTCCATCTATCAGGAACAAACAGCTTCCCCACTGGACAGCGGTCAGGCCTATCAGCCTGAAATTCCTGAAGCACCCGCCGCAAATCAGGGGAGATAGCAGAAAGAATCACCCCCTCCTTAAGAATGCCAATCGGCTCAAGGACTCCAGGAGAATCAGGTGAAAAACTCCTAGAGAGGGCATCAGCCTTAACATTCTTAGATCCCGGAAGATACGAGACCACAAAATCAAAACGGGAGAAAAACAGGGACCATCAAGCCTGTCTAGGATTCAGCCGCTTGGCCAACTCGAGGTAAATCAGATTCTTATGATCGGTCAGGACCACAACACGGTGTTTAGCTCCCTCAAGCCAATGTCGCCACTCCTCAAACGCCCACTTCATAGCCAACAACTCCCGATTGCCGACATCATAATTGCGTTCCGCAGGCGAAAACTTTCTGGAAAAAAAGCACACGGTTTCATCAAAGAACCATCAGACTCCCTCTGAGACAAAACGGCCCCTGCCCCAATCTCAGAAGCGTCGACCTCAACCTGAAAAGGAAGAGAAACATCCGGTTGACGCAACACAGGGGCAGAAGTAAATCGGCGTTTAAGCTCCTGAAAGGCCTCAACAGCCTCAGAGGACCAATTAGTCACATCAGCACCTTTCTTCGTCAAATCAGTAAGGTGCTTAACCACACTGGAAAAATTGGCAATGAAACGGCGATAGAAATTAGCAAAGCCCAAAAATTTTTGAAGACCCTTCACAGATGTGGGTTGGATCCAGTCATGAATAGCTTGGACCTTAACAGGATCCATTTCTATAGACGAGGGAGAAAAAATAAATCCCAAAAAAGAGACCTTATGAACTCCGAATAGGCACTTAGACCCCTTCACAAATAAGGCATTATCACGAAGGATCTGGAACACCATCCTGACCTGCTTCACATGAGACTCCCAATCATCGGAAAAAATCAAAATATCATCCAAATATACGACCATGAATTTATCAAGATAATTGCGGAAAATATCATGCATGAAAGACTGGAACACAGATGGAGCATTAGAGAGCCCAAATGGCATCACAAGGTATTCAAAATGGCCTTCGGGCGTATTAAATGCAGTTTTCCATTCGTCACCCTTTTTAATACGAACAAGATTATATGCCCCTCGGAGGTCAATCTTAGTAAACCAACTAGCCCCCTTAATCTGAGCAAACAAATCAGTAAGCAAAGGCAAGGGGTATTGGAATTTGACTGTGATCTTATTAAGAAGACGATAATCAATACAGGGTCTCAAGGAGCCATCCTTCTTAGCAACAAAAAAGAAACCCGCTCCCAATGGTGACAAAGAGGGCTGAATATGCCCTTTCTCCAAAGATTCCTTAACATAGCTCCGCATGGCGGCATGCTCTGGCACAGACAGATTGAAAAGTCGGCCCTTAGGGAACTTACAACCAGGAATCAAGTTAATAGCACAATCACAGTCCCTATGTGGAGGAATGGAACTGGACTTGGGCTCATCAAATACATCCTGGAAATCCGACAAAAACTCAGGGACCTCAGAAGAGGGGGAAGAGGAAATTGACATCAAAGGAACGTCACTATGTACTCCTCGACAACCCCAACTAGTCACCGACATAGTTTTCCAATCCAGCACCGGATTATGTTCCTGTAACCATGGAAATCCCAGTACAACAACATCATGCAGGTTATGCAACACCAAAAAACGGCAATCTTCCTGATGTGCAGGAGCCATGTACATAGTCATCTGTGTCCAGTACTGAGGTTTATCCTTGGCCAAGGGTGTAGCATCAATGCCCCTCAAAGGAATAGGGCTCTGCAAAGACTGCAAGGAAAAACCACAGCGCCTGGCGAATTCTAAGTCCATTAAGTTCAGGGCAGCGCCTGAATCCACAAATGCCATGACAGAAAAGGACGACAATGAGCAAATCAGGGTCACAGATAAGAGAAATTTAGGCTGTATAGTACTAATGGTAACAGACCTAGCGACTCTCTTAGTACGCTTAGGGCAATCAGAGATAACATGAGCCGAATCACCACAGTAAAAACACAGCCTATTCTGACGTCTGAATTCCTGCCGTTCTATTCTAGTCAAAATCCTATCACATTGCATAGGATCAGGACTTTGCTCAGAGGATACTGCCATATGGTGCACAGCTTTGCGCTCGCGCAGACGCCGATCAATCTGAATGGCTAGAGACATAGATTCGCTCAAACCAGCAGGCGTAGGGAAGCCCACCATAACATCTTTAAGGGCTTCAGAAAGACCTTTTCTGAAAATAGCAGCCAGAGCCTCTTCATTCCATTTAGTGAGCACAGACCATTTTCTAAATTTCTGGCAGTATAACTCTGCCGCTTCCTGACCTTGACACAAGGCCAACAGGGTTTTTTCTGCATGATCCACAGAATTAGGTTTGTCATACAATAATCCGAGCGCTTGAAAAAATGCATCTACATTCAATAATGCCGGATCCCCTGTTTCAAGAGAAAAAGCCCAGTCTTGAGGGTCACCACGCAGCAAGGATATGATGATTTTTACTTGCTGAATGGGATCACCAGAAGAACGGGGTTTCAAAGCAAAAAACAATTTGCAGTTATTTTTAAAGTTCAAAAACTTGGATCTGTCCCCAAAAAACAAATCAGGAGTAGGAATTCTGGGCTCTAAAGCCGGAGTCTGGACAACATAGTCCTGGATACTCTTGCAGCAAGTTGATCCACACGAGAAAACAAACCCTGAACATCCATGCCAAAGCATATATCCTGAACCACCCAGATATCAAGAGGAAAAGAAAAAAAAAAAAAAGACAAACCAAAGCACAGAAAAAAAAAATGGTTCAGAACTTTCTTTTCCTTCTTTTGAGATGCATTTAATTCATTTTTGGCCACTTGTACTGTTATGATACGGTGGTCTAGGAGCAACATGGAACGAGCTCTGAAGGACGTGGTAACTGTACTGACCGCAGTCCCTAAGCTCAACACAACACTAGAAGTAGCCGTGGAATGCTCCTAACTCTCCCTAGGCATCTCGTCACAGTCTAAGAGCTAACTACCCCTAAAGAAAGAAGCAGGAAAACTATCTTGGCTCAGAGGAAATCCACAAAGGATAGATTAGCCCCCCACAAATAATGACTGTGAGTGGAGAGGGAAAAGACATACACAGAATGAAACCAGGATGAGCACAGGAGGCCAGTCTAGCTAAATAGATAGGACAGGATGGAATACTGTGCGGTCAGTATAAAACACTACAAAAATCCACGCAGAGTTTACAAAAAAAAACTCCACACCTGACTAAAGGTGTGGAGGGCAAATCTGCCTCCCAGAGCTTCCAGCAAGACAGAATAAACTCACACTGATAAGCTGGACAAACAGAAAACACAGAATGGATAAGTCCACAATCTATGGACAGAAAAGAGCAAGCAAAAACTTAGCTTAGCTGAACTGGTCAGGATAACAGGGAACTCCAAAGAGATGTGAATCCAACCAGAAACCATTTACAAGTGGCACTGGCTGAAGACAGAGCCAGACCTAAATAGCCGAGCAGAAGAGAAGATAAGTGGAGGCAGCTGATGACAGCTAACTCCAAGGAGCAGCCATACCACTAGAAACCACAAGAGGGAGCCCAAGAGCAGAACTCACAAAAGTGCCACTTACAACCACCGGAGGGAGCCCAAGAGCGGAATTCACAACATGTACCATGTGACCGCTCAGTACAGGAAGAATCTGCTGCTGCCGGCGCCGGGGAAGCCAGGGACAGCGCCAGGACCAGGTGAGTATAATTTCACAGCCCCCACTCCCCCTCCCCTGCCGACCCCTGCGTATGACTCGAGTATAAGCCGAGAGGGGGGGCCTTTCAGCCCAAAAAAGTGGGCTGAAAATCTCAGCTTATACTCGAGTATATACGGTACTTATTTTCCAGCATAATTTGCAAAATAAATCTTGCAAAATCAGACAAGGTGATTTTCGGGATTTGATTTCTCATTTTGACTCTCATAGTTGTGGTCTACCTATGTCAATTACAGGCCTCTCACATCTTTTTAAGTGGGACAACTTGTAAAATTGGTCACTGACTAAATATTTTTTTCCCCACTGTATATATACAGCAGTCACAGCCTCCTATAAAATGTATGCTAAGCAATTGCAGCCTCCTATAAAATGTATATACAGCACCCGGAGCCTCAAATAAAATGTATATAGAGAAGTCAGTCTCCTAAAAAGATGTATATACAGCAGTCACAGTCTCCTATAAACTGTATATACAACCGTCGCAGCCTCCTATAAAATGTATATACATCCATTGGAGTCTCTTATAAAATGGATATAGAGCAGTCGCAGCCCCCTATAAAATGAATATACAACTGTCACAGCCTCCTATAAAATGTATATACAGCAGTAACAGTCTCCTATATAATGTATATACAACAGGTGAAGACTCCTATAAAATGTATATTCAGCAGTCGCAGTGTCTGCTATATAATGTATATACAGCAGTTACAGCCTCCTATAAAAAATATATATGCAACAGTCGTAGTGTGTCCTGTGGTCATGCCGTGACGGTTTTAAGTAAGGGAGAGGGGCTTCAAACTGTCCCTGAAACTGAGACCCTATCTATGGAATTGGACAAAAGTGAAAGGTAAACAAGACACAAAGACAAAACAAGGGGTAACAGAAAACCACAATCATACAAAAATACTCACCAACACTAGGGGGGAGGCTAGGGACAGGGAGTAATAAACTAAATAGGAATAGGGACCAGGAGAGAAACACTAAGGTACTACTACGTACATACTACTACAGATCACAACAACTACAATTCCCATTCCAACTCCTCCGCTTAGAACTTAGCACAGGAAGAAGAATCTTTCAGAGAATCCCCAGAGCTAGTTTACATAGGGATATGAGATATTGGCAGTTGCAGCTGGGAGCAATTGCCTGTATATTCCCAGCTAGCTTGGAAAGAGTCCTTAACTCTTTTAGCGCTGTTGGAAAGGAAATCCTTTTAAAATAGGACACAAATCACACTGTCTTTAAAGAGGACCTGCTGTGATTCATCACGCTATATGACCATATAACTCCAGGTCTCCCAGGGGGATGTGACATACTCATGACAGTACCTGCCTTTCACAATGGGCCCCTGGACTCTTGGGACGCTATCAGGGACCAATAATGAATTTGGAGGCGGCAGAAGATGCTCAGTACCTTAAAAGCTATCAAGTACTTATAATGAATGGGGGGGGGGGGTTACAGGACAGGGACTAAGGCTATGTGCACACGTTCAGGATTTGCAGGAGAAAATTCTACTGCATATCCTAAGGTGTTGGCAGGAAGAATGCTGCGTAAAATACATGTTTTTGCCGTGCTTTTGCTGCGTGTTTTCCGCCACTCATTAGTATGGGTGAAATATGCTGCAAGAATTGACATTAAAATCTGCATACTCTGCTGAAAATACGCAACATGTTCAGGAGACTTCAGGAATCTCATTCACTTTCCTTTTATTGTAAAACCTTGCACATACAGTTCGGTCCATATATATTTGGACAGAGACAACATTTTTCTAATTTTGGTTATAGACATTACTACAATGAATTTTAAACAATACAATTCAGATGCAGTTGAAGTTCAGACTTTCAGCTTTCATTTGAGTGTATCCACATTAAAATTGGATGAAGGGTTTAGGAGTTTCAACTCCTTAACATGTGCCACCCTGTTTTAAAGGGACCAAAAGTAATTGGACAATTGACTCCAAGGCTATTTCATGGAGAGGTGTGGGCAATCCCTTCATTATGTCATTCTCAATTAAGCAGATAAAAGGCCTGGAGTTGATTTGAGGTGTGGTGCTTGCTTTTGGAAGGTTTTGCTGTGAAGTAAACATGTGGTCAAAGGAGCTCTCCATGCAGGTGAAACAAGCCATCCTTAAGATGCGAAAACAGAAAAAACTCATCCGAGAAATTGCTACAATATTAGGAGTGGCAAAATCTACAGTTTGGTACATCTTGAGAAAGAAAGAAAGCACTGGTGAACTCATCAATGCAAAAAGACCTGGGTGCCTGTTGTGAATTCTGTTGTCGAACTCCCTCCTGTGGTCGTGAGTGGTACTTCGGCGAGTTCTGTCTATGGGCTCCCTCTGGTGGCTATGAGTGAAGCTGCTGCTTCTGAGGTTCCTTACACAGGTGATATGGTTTATCCTTTGGTTGGCTGCTCTATTTAACTCCTCTCAGATCGTTACTCTATGCCAGCTGTCAATGTTTTTGCATTGGTTAAGTTCGCTCCTGGATCTCTCTGGTGACCTGCCTTCTCCTGCAGAAGCTAAGTTCCTGATAGTCATTATCTGTTCACTGTTTTCTTGTCCAGCTGGTTATCATGATTTTGTCTTGCTAGCTGGAAGCTCTGGGATGCAGAGTGGCCCCACGGCACCGTGAGTCGGTGCGGAGGTCTTTTTTGCACACTCTGCGTGGTCTTTTGTAGGTTTTTGTGCTGATCGCAAAGTTACCTTTCCTATCCTCTGTCTATTTAGTATGTCTGGCCTCCCTTTGCTGAAACCTGTTTCATCTCTGCGTTTGTGACTTCCATCTTTACTCACAGTCAATATATGTGGGGGGCTTCCTTTACCTTTGGGGAATTTCTCTGAGCCAAGGTAGGCTTTATTTTCTATCTCTAGGGCTAGATAGTTCTTAGGCTGTGACAAGGCGCCTAGGTCTGGTCAGGAGCGCTCCACGGCTATTTTTAGTGTGTGTGATAGGATTAGGGCTTGCGGTCAGCAGAGCTCCCACATCCCAGAGCTCGTCCTGTATGAGGTTTAACTATCAGGTCATTCCTGGTGCTCCTAAACACCAGGTCATAACAGTACAGCTGGCCACAAAGTATTAATGCATCTCAATAGAGGGATAAGAGAACTTCTGAGACCATTTTTTTTTCTTTGCACTGTGTTTTGTCTTTCTTTTCCCCTAGACCTTTGGGTGGTTCAGGACACGGGTGTAGATATGGACATTCAAGGTCTGTCCTCTTGTGTGGATCATCTCACTGCAAGGGTGCAAAACATTCAAGATTTTGTGGTTCAGAATCCTATGTTAGAGCCTAGAATTCCTATTCCTGACTTATTTTCTGGGGATAGATCTAGGTTCTTGAATTTCAAAAATAATTGTAAACTGTTTCTAGCTTTGAAACCCCGCTCCTCTGGTGACCCCGTTCAACAAGTAAAAATCATTATTTCTTTGTTGCGTGGTGACCCTCAAGACTGGGCATTTTCCCTTCCGCCAGGAGATCCTGCATTGCGTGATGTTGATGCGTTTTTTCTGGAGCTTGGATTGCTTTATGATGAACCAAATTCAGTGGATCAGGCAGAGAAAATCTTGCTGGCTTTGTGTCAGGGTCAGGATGAAGCGGAGGTGTACTGTCAGAAGTTTAGAAAGTGGTCTGTGCTTACTCAGTGGAATGAATGTGCCCTGGCGGCAATTTTCAGAAAGGGTCTTTCTGAAGCCCTTAAGGATGTCATGGTGGGATTTCCCACGCCTGCTGGTCTGAATGAGTCTATGTCTTTGGCCATTCAGATCGATCGGCGCATGCGTGAGCGCAAAGCTGTGCACCATCTGGCGGTATTCTCTGAGCATAGGCCTGAGCCTATGCAGTGTGATAGGACTTTGACCAGAGCTGAACGGCAAGAACACAGACGTCGGAATGGGCTGTGTTTTTACTGTGGTGAATCCACTCATGCTATCTCCGATTGTCCTAAGCGCACTAAGCGGTTCGCTAGGTCTGCCACCATTGGTACGGTACAGTCTAAATCTAAATTTCTTTTGTCCGTTACTCTGATTTGCTCTCTGTCATCCTATTCTGTAATGGCATTTGTGGATTCAGGCGCTGCCCTGAATTTGATGGACTTGGAGGTTGCCAGGCGCTGTGGTTTTTTCTTGGAGCCCTTGCAGTATCCTATTCCATTGAGAGGAATTGATGCTACGCCTTTGGCCAAGAAAAAAACCTCAGTACTGGACTCAATTGACCATGTGCATGGCTCCTGCACATCAGGAGGATATTCGCTTTTTGGTGTTGCATAATCTGCATGATGTGGTCGTTTTGGGGTTGCCATGGCTACAGGTCCATAATCCAGTGTTGGATTGGAAATCTATGTCTGTGTCCAGCTGGGGTTGTCAGGGGGTACATGGTGATGTTCCATTGCTGTCAATTTCGCCTTCCACTCCTTCCGAAGTTCCTGGGTTTTTATCAGATTACCGGGATGTATTTGAAGAGCCCAAGTCTGGTGCCCTACCTCCTCATAGGGATTGCGACTGTACTATTAATTTGATTCCTGGTAGTAAGATTCCTAAGGGTCGTCTGTTTAATTTATCTGTACCAGATCACGCCGCTATGCGGAGTTATATAAAGGAATCCTTGGAGAAGGGTCATATTCGTCCGTCATCGTCACCATTGGGAGCAGGGTTCTTTTTAGTGGCCAAGAAGGATGGTTCTTTGAGACCTTGTATTGATTACCGCCTTCTTAATAAGATCACAGTCAAATTTCAGTATCCTTTGCTGCTGCTGTCTGATTTATTTGCTCGGATTAAGGGGGCTAGTTGGTTCACCAAGATAGATCTTCGTGGCGCGTATAATCTTGTGCGAATTAAACAGGGTGATGAATGGAAAACGGCATTTAATACGCCCGAGGGCCATTTTGAGTACCTGGTTATGCCATTCGGGCTTTCTAATGCTCCATCTGTGTTTCAGTCCTTTATGCATGACATCTTCCGAGAGTACCTGGATAGATTCATGATTGTACACTTGGATGAAATTTTGGTCTTTTCGGATGATTGGGAGTCTCATGTGAAGCAGGTCAGAATGGTGTTCCAGGTCCTTCGTGCGAATTCCTTGTTTGTGAAGGGGTCAAAGTGTCTCTTTGGAGCTCAGAAGGTTTCATTTTTGGGTTTCATTTTTTCCCCTTCTACTATCGAGATGGACCCTGTTAAAGTTCAGGCCATTTACGATTGGACTCAGCCGACATCTGTGAAGAGCTTGCAGAAATTCCTGGGCTTTGCTAATTTTTATCGTCACTTCATCGCTAATTTTTCCAGTATTGCTAAACCGTTGACTGATTTGACCAACAAAGGTGCTGATGTGGTCAATTGGTCCTCTGCGGCTGTAGAGGCTTTTCAGGAATTGAAGCGTCGTTTTGCTTCTGCCCCTGTGTTGTGCCAGCCAGATGTTTCGCTCCCTTTTCAGGTTGAGGTTGATGCTTCTGAAATTGGAGCAGGGGCTGTTTTGTCGCAAAGAAGTTCTGATGGCTCGGTGATTAAACCCTGTGCCTTCTTTTGTAGAAAATTCTCGCCTGCTGAGCGCAATTATGATGTGGGCAATCGGGAGTTGTTGGCCATGAAGTGGGCATTCGAGGAGTGGCGACATTGGCTTGAAGGAGCTAAATATCGCGTGGTGGTCTTGACGGATCACAAGAATTTGACTTATCTCGAGACTGCCAAACGGTTGAATCCTAGACAGGCTCGATGGTCGCTCTTTTTCTCCCATTTTGATTTTGTGGTTTCATACCTTCCGGGATCTAAGAATGTGAAGGCTGACGCCCTGTCAAGGAGTTTTGTAACTGACTCTCCGGGTGTTCCGGAGCCGGCGGGTATTCTTAAACAGGGGGTAATTTTGTCTGCCATCTCCCCTGATTTGCGGCGGGTGCTGCAGAAGTTTCAGGCTGATAGACCTGACCGTTGTCCTACGGAGAAACTGTTTGTCCCTGATAGATGTACTAGTAGAGTTATCTCTGAGGTTCATTGTTCGATGTTGGCTGGTCATCCTGGAATCTTTGGTACCAGAGATTTGGTGGCTAGATCCTTTTGGTGGCCTTCTTTGTCACGGGATGTGCGTTCTTTTGTGCAGTCCTGTGGGATTTGTGCTCGGGCTAAGCCCTGCTGCTCTCGTGCCAGTGGGTTGCTTTTGCCCTTGCCGATCCCGAAGAGGCCCTGGACGCATATTTCCATGGATTTTATTTCTGATCTCCCTGTTTCTCAAAAGATGTCGGTCATTTGGGTGGTTTGTGATCGCTTCTCTAAGATGGTCCATTTGGTACCCTTATCTAAATTGCCTTCCTCCTCTGATTTGGTGCCATTGTTTTTCCAGCATGTGGTTCGTTTGCATGGCATTCCAGAGTACATTGTCTCGGACAGAGGTTCCCAGTTTGTTTCGAGGTTTTGGCGGTCCTTTTGCGCTAAGATGGGCATTGATTTGTCTTTTTCTTCGGCTTTCCATCCTCAGACTAATGGCCAAACCGAACGAACTAATCAGACTTTGGAGACATATCTGAGATGCTTTGTTTCTGCTGATCAGGATGATTGGGTGTCCTTCTTGCCTTTGGCTGAGTTCGCCCTTAATAATCGGGCCAGCTCGGCTACTTTAGTTTCTCCTTTTTTCTGTAATTCTGGTTTCCATCCTCGTTTCTCTTCAGGGCAGGTTGAGCCTTCGGACTGTCCTGGTGTGGATGCGGTGGTGGACAGGTTGCAGCAGATTTGGACTCATGTGGTGGACAATTTGACATTGTCCCAGGAGAAAGCTCAACGTTTCGCTAACTGCCGGCGTTGTGTTGGTCCCCGACTTCTTGTTGGGCATTTGGTTTGCTTGTCATCTCGTCACGTTCCTATGAAGGTTTCCTCTCCTAAGTTTAAGCCTCGTTTCATTGGGCCATGTAAGATTTCTGAAGTTCTTAATCCTGTGTCATTTCGTTTGGAACTTCCAGCTTCTTATGCCATCCATAATGTGTTCCATAGGTTGTTGTTGCGGAGATACGTGGCGCCTATGGTTCCCTCCGTTGATCCTCCTGCCCCGGTGTTGGTCGAGGGGGAGTTGGAGTATGTGGTGGAGAAGATTTTGGATTCTCGTGTTTCGAGACGGAAACAGTACCTGGTCAAGTGGAAGGGTTATGGTCAGGAAGATAATTCCTGGGTTTTTGCCTCTGATGTTCATGCTGCCGATCTTGTTCGTGCCTTTCATTTGGCTCATCCTGATCGGCCTGGGGGCTCTGGTGAGGGTTCGGTGACCCCTCCTCAACGGGGGGTACTGTTGTGAATTCTGTTGTCGAACTCCCTCCTGTGGTCCTGAGTGGTACTTCGGCAAGTTCTGTCTATGGGCTCCCTCTGGTGGCTATGAGGTTCCTTACACAGGTGACATGGTTTATCCTTTGGTTGGCTGCTCTATTTAACTCCTCTCAGATCGTTACTCCATGCCAGCTGTCAATGTTTTTGCATTGGTTCAGTTCGCTCCTGGATCTCTCTGGTGACCTGCCTTCTCCTGCAGAAGCTAAGTTCCTGATAGTCATTGTCTGTTCACTGTTTTCTTGTCCAGCTGGTTATCATGATTTTGTCTTGCTAGCTGGAAGCTCTGGGATGCAGAGTGGCCCCACGGCACCGTGAGTCGGTGCGGAGGTCTTTTTTGCACACTCTGCGTGGTCTTTTGTAGGTTTTTGTGCTGATCGCAAAGTTATCTTTCCTATCCTCTGTCTATTTAGTAAGTCTGGCCTCCCTTTGCTGAAACCTGTTTCATCACTGCGTTTGTGACTTCCATCTTTACTCACAGTCAATATATGTGGGGGGCTTCCTTTACCTTTGGGGAATTTCTCTGAGGCAAGGTAGGCTTTATTTTCTATCTCTAGGGCTAGATAGCTCTTAGGCTGTGATGAGGCGCCTAGGTCTGTTCAGGAGCGCTCCACGGCTATTTTTAGTGTGTGTGATAGGATTAGGGCTTGCGGTCAGCAGAGCTCCCACATCCCAGAGCTCGTCCTGTATGAGGTTTAACTATCAGGTCATTCCTGGTGCTCCTAACCACGAGGTCATAACAGGTGCCCACGGAAGACAGCAGTGGTGGATGATCGCAGAATAATCTCCATGGTGAAGAGAATCCCCTTCACAACAGCCAACCAAGTGAACAACACTCTCCAGGAGGTAGGCGTATCAATATCCAAATCTACCATAAAGAGAAGACTGCATGAAAGTAAATACAGAGGGTTCACTGCACGGTGCAAGCCACTCATAAGCATCAAGAATAAAAAGGCTAGACTGGACTTTGCTAAAAAAAACATCTAAAAAAGCCAGCACAGTTCTGGAAGAACATTCTTTGGACAGATGAAACCAAGATCAACCTCTACCAGAATGATAGAAAGAGAAAAGTATGGCGAAGGCGTGATACAGCTCACGATCCAAAGCATACCACATCATCTGTAAAACATGGCGGAGGCAGTGTGATGGCTTGGGCATGCATGGCTGCCAGTGGCACTGGGTCACTAGTGTTTATTGATGACGTGACACAGGACAGAAGCAGCCGAATGAATTCTGAGGTATTCAGAGCCATACTGTGTGCTCAGATCCAGCCAAATGCAGCCAAAGTGATTGGTTGTCGTTTCATACTACAGATGGACAATGACCCAAAACATAAAGCCAAAGCAACCCAGGAGTTTATTAAAGCAAAGAAGTGGGATATTCTTGAATGGCCAAGTCAGTCACCTTATCTCAACCCAATTAAGCATGCATTGCACTTGTTAAAGACTAAACTTCAGACAGAAAGGCCCACAAACAAACAGCAACTGAAAACCACCGCAGTGACGGCCTGGCAGAGCATCAAAAAGGAGGAAACACAGCATCTGGTGATGTCCATGAGTTCAAGACTTCAGGCAGTCATCGCCAACAAAGGGTTTTCAACCAACTACTAAAAACGAACATTTTTATTTAAAATTATAAAATCTGTCCAATTACTTTTGGTCCATTTAAAAACAGGGTGGTACATGTTAAGGAGCTGAAACTCCTAAACCCTTCATCCAATTTTAATGTGGATACCCTCAAATGAAAGCTGAAAGTCTGAACTTCAACTGCGTCTGAATTGTTTTGTTTAAAATTCTTTGTGGTAATGTCTATAAACAAAATTAGAAAAATCTTTGTATCTGTCCAAATAGATATGGACCTAACTGTAGCCTTAAAGTTAATTTGGGAAAGTCACAGAGACTGAATAATTTATATTATTGGGCGGCAGATATTATAGTTAAATGGGGCACAGTGCTGCTTATCATTTTATATTTTGATTGGTGAGTAGCTAGTTTTATATTAATAGTGGGGTACAAATCTGTATCCAGGGGCGCAGTGCGGGGGAGACGCACGTATGTATATAATGTATGTGACCTTGTTATTTTCAGGGCTGCGAAGATCATCGTGACAAGATGGGTCGAGGCTGGGAGATGTCGACATGAAGTTATGACCTGATGGAGAAAAAAACAGCAGAAAATGACAAAATCAGTGAAAATGACAAAATCAGTCAAAATGTCAGCAGTAAGTTCCTGAATGTAAATATTATTCTATATCTGCACTATGTGATGAGGACTGATAATGTTTTCTGTAAAATCCCTTATTCTACATTCTCATATTTGTGTGAAAAATCCGTGTGCTGCCAGATTTTTTATCGGACGGCACATGTACTTGTAGAGTTTTATAGATCCATTCACACATAGGTGAGAATCATGGATCTGAGAATGACACCAGTGAGGATCAACGAATGTCCTGTTCTGATCGGATTTTGAGGAACAGAATAGCACATGCTCATTGTGTCTGTAAAAGCAGGCAGCACACCAACACTGCACACAGATACAGGGATGTAGCCTTATTATGTATAGCACAGTACCTTAGTATATAGTGTACTCACTTATTATGTATAGCACAGTCCCTTAGTATATACAATGTGTCTGTAAAGTCAAGGTGCATTTTTGCCCAGTCATTGGAAAGCAACAAAAAAAACTATAGAAATGTGAAATCTGCTCCAAATAAAAGGAAAACTCTCCCAGTTTCATACCTATTCAGTGCAGTTCAATGTGGTCTCCATTTGTTGCCCTACACACATCCAAATCATAGTGAAGTTCTTGCCACACACGGGTAAGAACGTCTGGTGTAACAGAGTGAATAACATCTGTGATTCTCTTTTTAACCCCTTCATGACCCAGCCTATTTTGACCTTAAAGACCTTGCCGTTTTTTGCAATTCTGACCAGTGTCCCTTTATGAGGTAATAACTCAGGAACGCTTCAACGGATCCTAGCGGTTCTGAGATTGTTTTTTTCGTGACATATTGGGCTTCATGTTAGTGGTAAATTTAGGTCAATAAATTCTGCGTTTATTTGTGATAAAAACGGAAATTTGGCAAAAATTTTGAAAATTTCGCAATTTTCACATTTTTAATTTTTATTCTGTTAAACCAGAGAGATATGTGACACAAAATAGTTAATAAATAACATTTCCCACATGTTTACTTTACATCAGCACAATTTTGGAAACAAAATTTTTTTTTGTTAGGAAGTTATAAGGGTTAAAATTTGACCAGCGATTTGTCATTTTTACAACGAAATTTACAAAACCATTTTTTTTAGGGACCACCTCACATTTGAAGTCAGTTTGAGGGGTCTATATGGCTGAAAATACCCAAAAGTGACACCATTCTAAAAACTGCACCCCTCAAGGTACTCAAAACCACATTCAAGAAGTTTATTAACCCTTCAGGTGCTTCACAGCAGCAGAAGCAACATGGAAGGAAAAAATGAACATTTAACTTTTTAGTCACAAAAATTATCTTTTAGCAACAATTTTTTTATTTTCCCAATGGTAAAAGGAGAAACTGAACCACGAAAGTTGTTGTCCAATTTGTCCTGAGTACGCTGATACCTCATATGTGGGGGTAAACCACTGTTTGGGCGCACGGCAGGGCTTGGAAGGGAAGGAGCGCCATTTGACTTTTTGAATAAAAAATTGGCTCCACTCTTTAGCGGACACCATGTCACGTTTGGAGAGCCCCCGTGTGCCTAAAAATTGGAGCTCCCCCACAAGTGACCCCATTTTGGAAACTAGACGCCCCAAGGAACTTATCTAGATGCATAGTGAGCACTTTGAACCCCCAGGTGCTCCACAAATTGATCCGTAAAAATGAAAAAGTACTTTTTTTTCACAAAAAAATTCTTTTAGCCTCAATTTTTTCATTTTCACATGGGCAACAGGATAAAATGGATCCTAAAATGTGTTGGGCAATTTCTCCTGAGTACACCAATTCCTCACATGTGGGGGTAAACCACTGTTTGGGCACATGGTAAGGCTCGGAAGGGAAGGAGCGCCATTTGACTTTTTGAATGAAAAATTATTTCCATCGTTAGCGGACACCATGTCGCGTTTGGATAGCTACTGTGTGCCTAAACATTGGCGCTCCCCCACAAGTGACCCCATTTTGGAAACTAGACCCCCCAAGGAACTTATTTAGATGCCTAGTGAGCACTTTAAACCCTCAGGTGCTTCACAAATTGATCTGTAAAAATGAAAAAGTACTTTTTTTTCACAAAAAAATTCTCTTCGCCTCAATTTTTTCATTTTCACATGGGCAGTATGATAAAATGGATCATAAAATTTGTTGGGCAGTTTCTCCCAAGTACGCCGATACCTCATATGTGGGGGTCAACCACTGTTTGGGCACTCGGCAGGGCTCGGAAGGGAAGGCGCGCCATTTCACTTTTTGAATGGAAAATTAGCTCCAATTGTTAGCGGACACCATGTCGCGTTTGGAGAGCCCCTGTGTGCCTAAACATTGGAGCTCCCCCACAAGTGACCCCATTTTGGAAACTAGACCCCCCAAGGAACTTATCTAGATGCATATTGAGCACTTTAAACCCCCAGGTGCTTCACAGAAGTTTATAACGCAGAGCCATGAAAATAAAAAATAATTTTTCTTTCCTCAAAAATGATTTTTTAGCCTGGAATTTCCTATTTTGCCAAGGATAATAGGAGAAATTGGACCCCAAATATTGTTGTCCAGTTTGTCCTGAGTACGCTGATACCCCATATGTGGGGGTAAACCACTGTTTGGGCGCACGTCAGGGCTCGGAAGGGATGGCACGCCATTTGGCTTTTTAAATGGAAAATTAGCTCCAATCATTAGCGGACACCATGTCACGTTTGGAGAGCCCCTGTGTGCCTAAACATTGAAGATCCCCCAGAAATGACCCCATTTTGGAAACTAGACCCCCAAAGGAACTAATCTAGATGTGTGGTGAGGACTTTGAACCCCCAAGTGCTTCACAGAAGTTTATAACGCAGAGCCGTGAAAATAATAAATACGTTTTCTTTCCTCAAAAATAATTATTTAGCCCAGAATTTTTTAATTTTCCCAAGGGTAACAGGAGAAATTTGACCCCAAAAGTTGTTGTCCAGTTTCTCCTGAGTACGCTGATACCCCATATGTGGGGGTAAACAACTGTTTGGGCGCACGTCAGGGCTCGGAAGGGATGGCACGCCATTTGGCTTTTTAAATGGAAAATTAGCTCCAATCATTAGCGGACACCATGTCACGTTTGGAGAGCCCCTGTGTGTCTAAACATTGAAGATCCCCCAGAAATGACCCCATTTTGGAAACTAGACCCCCAAAGGAACTAATCTAGATGTGTGGTGAGGACTTTGAACCCCCAAGTGCTTCACAGAAGTTTATAACGCAGAGCCGTGAAAATAATAAATACGTTTTCTTTCCTCAAAAATAATTATTTAGCCCAGAATTTTTTAATTTTCCCAAGGGTAACAGGAGAAATTTGACCCCAAAAGTTGTTGTCCAGTCTCTCCTGAGTACGCTGATACCCCATATGTGGGGGTAAACAACTGTTTGGGCGCACGTCAGGGCTCGGAAGGGATGGCACGCCATTTGGCTTTTTAAATGGAAAATTAGCTCCAATCATTAGCGGACACCATGTCACGTTTGGAGAGCCCCTGTGTGCCTAAACATTGAAGATCCCCCAGAAATGACCCCATTTTGGAAACTAGACCCCCAAAGGAACTAATCTAGATGTGTGGTGAGGACTTTGAACCCCCAAGTGCTTCACAGAAGTTTATAACGCAGAGCCGTGAAAATAATAAATACGTTTTCTTTCCTCAAAAATAATTATTTAGCCCAGAATTTTTTAATTTTCCCAAGGGTAACAGGAGAAATTTGACCCCAAAAGTTGTTGTCCAGTTTCTCCTGAGTACGCTGATACCCCATATGTGGGGGTAAACAACTGTTTGGGCACATGCCGAGGCTCGGAAATGAAGTAGTGACGTTTTGAAATGCAGACTTTGATGGAATGCTCTGTGGGTGTCACGTTGCGTTTGCAGAGCCCCTGATGTGGCTTAACAGTAGAAACCCCCCACAAGTGACCCCATTTTGGAAACTAGACCCCCAAAGGAACTTATCTAGATGTGTGGTGAGCACTTTGAGCCCCCAAATGCTTCATAGAAGTTTATAATGCAGAGCCGTGAAAATAATAAATACGTTTTCTTTCCTCAAAAATAATTATTTAGCCCAGAATTTTTTAATTTTCCCAAGGGTTACAGGAGAAATTGGACCCCAAAAGTTGTTGTCCAGTTTCTCCTGAGTACGCTGATACCCCATGTGTGGGGGTAAACTACTGTTTGGGCACACGTCGGGGCTCAGAAGGGAAGTAGTGACTTTTGAAATGCAGACTTTGATGGAATGGTCTGCGGGCGTCACATTGCGTTTGCAGAGCCCCTGGTGTGCCTAAACAGTAGAAACCCCCCACAAGTAACCCCATTTTAGAAACTAGACCCCACAAGGAACTTATCTAGATATGTGGTGAGCACTTTGAACCCCCAAGTGCTTCACAGACGTTTACAACGCAGAGCCGTGAAAATAAAAAATCATTTTTCTTTCCTCAAAAATGATGTTTTAGCAAGCATTTTTTTAGATTCACAAGGGTAACAGGAGAAATTGGACCCCAGAAATTGTTGCGCAGTTCGTCCTGAGTATGCTGATACCCCATATGTGGGGGTAAACCACTGTTTGGGCACACGTCGGGGCTCGGAAGTGAGGGAGCACCATTTGACTTTTTGAATACGAGATTGGCTGGAATCAATGGTGGTGCCATGTTGCGTTTGGAGACCCCTGATGTGCCTAAACAGTGGTAACCCCTCAATTCTACCTCCAACACTAACCCCCCCACACCCCTAACCCTAATCCCAACTGTAGCCATAACCCTAATCACAACACAACCCTAGCCCTAATCACAACCCTAACCACAACCCTAATTCCAACCCTAGCCCTAAGGCTATGTGCCCACGTTGCGGATTCGTGTGAGATATTTCCGCACCATTTTTGAAAAATCCGCGGGTAAAAGGCACTGTGTTTTACCTGCGGATTTTCCGCGGATTTCCAGTGTTTTTTGTGCGGATTTCACCTGCGGATTCCTATTGAGGAACAGGTGTAAAACGCTGCGGAATCCGCACAAAGAATTGACATGCTGCGGAAAATACAACACAGCGTTTCCGCGCGGTATTTTCCGCACCATGGGCGCAGCGGATTTGGTTTTTCATATGTTTACATGGTACTGTAAACCTGATGGAACACTGCTGCGAATCCGCAGCGGCCAATCCGCAGCCAAATCCGCACCGTGTGCACATAGCCTAATTCTAAAGGTATGTGCACACGCTGCGGATCAGCAGTTTCCCATGAGTTTACAGTTCAATGTAAACCTACGGGAAACAAAAATCGCTGTACACATGCTGCGGAAAAACTGCACGGAAACGCAGCGGTTTACATTCCGCAGCATGTCACTTCTTTCTGCGGATTCCGCAGCGGTTTTACAACTGCTCCAATAGAAAATCGCAATTGTAAAACCGCAGTGAAATGCGCAGCGGTTTAGCACTGCGGATTTATCAAATCCGCAGCGGAAAAATCCACAGAGGACCAGAATACGTGTGCACATACCGAAACCCTAACCCTAGCCCTACCCCTAACCCTACCCCTAACCCTACCCCTAACCCTAACCCTATTCTAACATTAGTGGAAAAAAAAAAAATCTTTATTTTTTTATTGTCCCTACCTATGGGGGTGACAAAGGGGGGAGGTCATTTATTATTTTTTTTATTTTGATCACAGAGATATAATCTATCTCAGTGATCAAAATGCACTTTGGAACGAATCTGCCGGCCGGCAGATTCGGCGGGCGCACTGCGCATGCGCCCGCCATTTTGGAAGATGGCGGCGCCCAGGGAGAAGACGGACGGGACCCTGGCAGGATCGGTAAGTATGATAGGGTGGGGGGGGACCACGGGGGGGGGATCGGAGCACGGGGGGGGAATCGGAGCGCGGGAGGGGTGGAACGGAGCACGGGGGGCGTGTAACAGAGCACGGGGGGCTGTAACGGGGCACGGGGGGCTGGAACGGAGCACGGGGGGGTGGATCAGAGTGCAGGGGGGGTGATTGGAGCACGGGGGGGTGATTGGAGCACGGGGGGAGCGGACAAGAGCACGGGGGGGAGCGGAGCACTGGACGGAGGGGAGCCGGAGCAGTGTACCGGCCAGATCGGGGGGCTGGGGGGGCGATCGGTGGGGTGGGGTGGGGGCACATTAGTATTTCCAGCCATGGCCGATGATATTTCAGCATCGGCCATGGCTGGATTGTAATATTTCACCCGTTATAATAGGTGAAATATTACAAATAGCTCTGATTGGCAGTTTCACTTTCAACAGCCAATCAGAGCGATCGTAGCCACGAGGGGGTGAAGCCACCCCCCCTGGGCTAAACTACCACTCCCCCTGTCCCTGCAGGTCGGGTGAAATGGGAGTTAACCCTTTCACCCGATCTGCAGGGACGCGATCTTTCCATGACGCCACATAGGCGTCATGGGTCGGATTGGCACCGACTTTCATGACGCCTACGTGGCGTCATGGGTCGGGAAGGGGTTAAGCGATTAATGCCATTGATACGTTCAATGTATACACATGTTGCTTCACATAACCCCAAAAGTCTAAGGGTGTCAGATCCGGGGATCGTGTCCATGGCTTGACAGAACCCCTGCCTATCCACCACTGGGGGAATATTCTATCCAGAAACTCACGAACAATGTGGCATAGTGTAGAGGAGCACCGTCCTGTTGAAAGATGACACCTTCTGTAAACTGTGGCACTGCATACAATTCCAACATGTCAAGATACATGTTTGCTGTCACAAACCGCTCTGTGAAAAAAATAGAATTATTCTTACCGTTAATTCGGTTTCTAGGAACCTTCCACGATGGCATATGGAGGTTGCCTCTTTGCCCTAATGGGGAACAGGAAATATGGAGAGGTTAAAAGGCCCTCCCACCTTCACCTCACCAGTGACTTATAACTGAAAACCATAGCACCGGTTTACCTTAAATCCCAGATTTAAATCCAGGAGTATAGGGGGGGAAACTAGCGCTGTCGTGGAAGGTTCCTAGAAACCGAATTAACGGTAAGAATAATTCTATTTTCTCTAGTCACCTTCCACGACGGCATACGGAGGAATACTAACTAATTTGGCGCTAGGGAGGGACAACGGCCTGGAGCACTTTCCGGCCGAAGGCTAAATCTTTGTTGGGCATTATGTCCAATCTATAATGTCTGGAGAAAGTATGTAACGAAGACCATGTAGCTGCCCTGCAGATCTGTTCTGCTGATGCACCTGGTCTTTCTGCCCAGGAGACTGAAGTTGATCTGGTCGAATGAGCCTTAATTCCCACTGGAGGAGTCTTGTTTTGAGCAAGATATGCTTCTGCTATCGCTTTCTTGATCCAGTTAGCAATAGTACTCTGTGCTACTTTCTTCCCTTTATTTTGTCCTGAGGGATGGACAAATAGATTTTGATCAAGTCTGTAAGAGCTGGTTTGCTCTAGATAAAATAATACAATGCGTCTGATGTCCAGAGTATGAAATCTCTCTTCTTTTGGATTTGCTGGATTTTGGCAAAAAGAAGGTCGAACAATTTCCTGGGAGTGGTGGAATTCTGACACAACTTTTGGAAGAAAAGAAGGGTCGAGACGCAGTATTATAGAGTCATCTCTAATGAACAAATATGGCTCTCTCATTGAGAGGGCCTGTAGCTCTCCCACCCTCCTTGCTGAGGTTATGGCCACTAGAAAAATTGTTTTATAGATAAGATTTTTCGGAGAACAGGAAGATAACAGTTCAAAGGGTGCACCTGTAAGCCCCTGTAATACCAGATTAAGGTCCCAGAATGGTACTGTTATCCGCATTTTAGGGTTCATCCTAGAAGCTGATATCATGAACCTCTTAATCCAGTGATGATTTGCCAGATCCTGGTCAAATATTGAACTGAGGGCAGAAACTTGGCTTTTAAGGTGCTAGGCCTGAGGCCTATTTCTAAGCCTTTTTGTAGGAAATCTAGCATTTGTGATAAATTCGGATTGAAGGGATCTGGTATTTCAGGAAGACAAAACGATGAGAATTTCTTCCAGTCTTTATTGTATATAGCATTGGTTACTGGTTTCCTTGATTTTTGAAGTGTGGAAACCACTGATTCTGATAGTCCCTTAGCTCTCAGCACCTGGGCCTCGGTAGCCATGCTGCCAGATTCCATTTGTGAGAATCTAGGAGATGGATTGGTCCATGTGAAAGAAGGTCTTCTTCCATCGGAAACTGGATCGGGCCGTCCACCTGTAAATCCACTATCAGGTTGTACCAGCTCCTCTTTGGCCACAACGAGGCTACCAATATAGTTGGTGTTTGTTCTTCTCAAATTTTCTGTAAGACTTTTACCAATATTGGGATTGGTGGAATCGCATAGGCCAGTCGAAAATTCCACCTCTGGACCAGCGCATCTACCCCTCTGGAGCCGTCCCTGGGGTTTAGGGAGAAGAAGGCTTCGACTTTTGCGTTTTGGCGAGATGCGAAGAGGTCGATTTCTGGAAGACCCCATTTGTTCACAAGCATCTTGAAATTCCGGTTGCTCAAACACCATTCCCGCGGATGTATGTCCTGGCGACTCAGATAGTCTGCTTGAGTGTTGGATGAACCTTTCAGGTGAATTGCCATCAGGGATAGTAGATGTCTTTCTGCCCAGGAACATAATCGGGTAGATATGTTCTTTAGGTTGTTGTTCTTTGAACTGCCCTGATGTCTGATGTGAGCAACCGCAGTCATATTGTCCGAATATACTCGAACGTGATGTCCCCTGATAAGTTGACCCCCTACTAGAAGGGCTTCCTCTACAGCCTTTAGTTCTCTGTAGTTGGATGACTTCCTGCTTGTTGCCCGGTCCCAGAGACCTTGGAAAGGGGTATGATTTATCATGGCCCCCCAGCCTCTCTTGCTGGCATCTGTTGTAACTGTAGCCAATGGGACTTGGGTCCAATTGACTCCTTTTTGTAAATTTTTTGGGTTTACCCACCATGCCAGGGAGGCTTTGACACAACCCGGCGTGTATAATCTTTTGTTCAAAGAACTGTGATGACCATTCCAATTCTGCAGGATATGTGCCTGAAGAATTCTGGAGTGGGCCTGGGCCCATGGTACCGATTGGATGCAGGCTGTCATGGATCCTAGAAGTGACATGCCTTCTCTGATTGTAGGGGATCTGGTATCTCTGAACGTCTTGACCTTTGATAGCAGGGTTAGACGATGGTCCACTGGAAGGAAGGACATTTGTCTTGCAGAGTCCAGAAGAACTCCCAGGAATTTCCTGGATTTGGAGGGTCGTAGCTGTGATTTTTCCAGATTCGGGACCCATCCAAGAGACGTCAGGATATTGAGTCTTTGAGACATGAGACTCCAAGATCAGTTTTGGTGGAAGCCACTATCAAAAGGTCGTCTAGATAAGGCACTATACAGACGCCTTGCCTCCGGATAAAGGAGACTACTTCCCCCATTATTTTGGAAAATACTCTTGGTGCAGAGGAGATTACAAACAGAAGGACATTGAATTGATAGTGCTCTATCAGACGTCCCCTTTGTACTGCGAATTTGAGATATTGTCGATGTTTCGGGTGAATTGGGATGTGAAAGTATGCATCTTTCAGATCGATAGTAGCCATGAAGGAGTGAGGGCTTATCAAGGGAATGGCAGCTTTTACTGATTCCATCTTGAATCTTCGATATTTCACATGCCGGTTGAGACCTTTCTGATTTATGATAATACTGGACTCGCCCGAAGGTTTGGGTACCAGAAAAAGACGGGAGTAATGCCCCCATTCTCTCTCTGATTCCGGAATCTGAGATATCACATTTGATATTTTTGGGGCCCTGAGACCCGCTTCCAATATGGACTGGTCTCTTAAGGAGGGAAGGGAGGTAATCTTTAGACCCCGTGGGGGGAGGAAATTAATTTTATTAGAAGGCCCTCTTTGATGACGTTGAGGACCCAGGGGCAATTGGTGATGTTTTGCCACTGAAGTACAAAATTTGAAAGTCTCCCCCCCCACCGGGTTGAAGTCACCGCTTCTCCTGCTGAGACTGTTGTTGTTGGATAAGGATACTTCTCCCCCCTCCCTTCGGGTAACTCCATCTTCCAGACTTGCATTTTCCTCTTTGAGAGGTTTGGGACTGAAAGGGACGAAAAAACTTTTTCTTAGGAGTTTTTTGTTCTGGGAGGGCTTTCTTCTTATCGGTTGCCTTTTCCAAGATGTCATCTAGGGAAGGCCCAAAAACATAGTTACCCTTAAATGGTATGGCGCATAATTTGGCCTTGGAGGTGATATCACCAGACCACATTTTTAGCCAAAGAGCTCTTCTAGCTGAATTAGTTTGCACTAATGATCTAGCAGCAACTCTGACAGTTTCCATAGAGGCATCCGCCAAGAAACCAGTAGCTCTAAGAAAACTGGGTAGAGAGTCTAGCAATTCACCCCTAGAAGTGCCCTGGGACATATGGGATTCCAGTTCCCCCAACCAGAGGAAAAGGGCTCTAGCCACAAAAGTTGAAGCAATATTGGCTTTGAGGGCTACCGTGGAAGTCTCCCAAGATTTTTTCAACAGACTTTCTATTTTTCTTTCCATTGGATCTTTTAACTGTGAAGAGTCTTCGAATGGAAGAGCCGTTCTTTTAGCCACTCTTGCCACATGTGAATCGACGTTGGGGACATCCCATTTGGCCGAATCTCCTTCTAAGGGGAATCTATGCTTCATCTCAGATGGAATACTGAGGCGTTTTTCTGGTAGTTCTCACTCTTGGTTAATCATATCAGATATATTAGAGTGTACTGGGAAACCTACACGTTTTCCCTTAGTTATTCCACCAAATATCTGGTCCTGTACGGACTGTGGTTCTGACTCCTCCTCCAGCCCCATAGTACTGCGTACGGCAGATACTAAATCCTCAATCCATTCTGAAGAAAACAGATATTTTCTGGCTTCAGAGGTTATAGGGGACATAGGCTCCTCCCGTCGACCCGAGGATGAGGCATAGGAGAGGTCTGATTCAGACTCAGAATCCTCATCCTGAATTTTCCTTTTCTTTGCTGGAGAAAGTGGTGGTGGGGTGGAGGGGTAAAGGCCGCTAGGGAAGATTGCACCTCTTGTTTGACTAGGGAGCGGATTTCTTCCAATAGGAAAAGTTGCTCTGCTCTGACAATTTTGTCAGTACAGGATCTGCAGAGTTTTTTCTCCCATAATGGGGGCAACTTAATATTACAGATGGCACATTTCTTTTTACTAGTAGTTTTAGGGGTGGACTTGTCTCCCTGCAATGAAAGGGTAGAGAGAGTGTCAGAAAATAATATCCCCCTAGATCACTGGCTAAGGACCCCTGTCCCTGCAGCACTTACTGTGGCAGGGACAGCGCTGGGCTCTGCAGGCGCAGGGCAAGTACTGCTTTCCATGACAGGAAGTCTTACCTGCGATGTTTTCCGGCAGGTTTTATGCTATGCAGCAGGCCCCTCCATGGTCCCGGGTGGAGGAACGGGGTCCTGCACGAGGCGCCGCCGCCAGAAGTGCCCCACAGAGCGGCAGAAAAGGCCAGAAGTGACACGCGCGATCACTTCCGGGTCGCCTGGCAGCATGCAGAGGAGAGGAGACCGGAGAGACCAGGGAGGACTCCGGTCAGGATCACTGGCCTGCTTTGCCCTCAAGGGGGCGCGGGAAGGCCAGGGAACGGTCCCGAGGACACCGCAGCGTGGCGCGATGGGAGCAGCACAAGGGGGAGGTGAGACACGATCCCATGCTGCCCGGTTTTAATAGGCAAAGAACAGCCAGGTCCTGTAGTTACTGGCCACCACAGCACATGGAACCTCTCTCTGTCCCATGGGGAACAGGAAAGACACTGGTGAGGGGGAGGTGGGAGGGCCTTTTAACCTCTCCGTATTTCCTGTTCCCCATTAGGGCAAAGAGGCAACCTCCGTATGCCGTCGTGGAAGGTGACTAGAGAAAATGGGCCTATCACCTTATCATGCATCAGGCCACACCACACGTTCACTTTAGGGGTGTTACGTTCGTACTCAAAGTAGGCATGAGAATGTTCAGCAGCCCATATTCGGACGTTATGGCGATGAACATGTCCACAGATATGGAAGGTCGCCTCATCGCTAAAAACAATCTTCTGCAAAAATCTTGCATCATTGTTGATCTCATGAAGCATATCTGTTCAAACGTGCATCGTTTCGGTCTATCCACTGGTTTGATAGTGTGCAACAGCCGCAATTTATACCCCGTAAAACAGAGCCGTTTCTTTAACACCTTATGAACTGTAGTCTTGCTGTAATTGTCGAGCACACGCACGCGCAGATTTTTTAGGGCTCCTTAGGTAGCTATCCCGTATAGCCTCTACAGACTCGTCACAGACTGATGGCCTACCAGAACAGGGTTTCTCCACCAAACTGCCGGTTTCCTTCAACTGCTTATCCCACCGAGTAATGTTATTCCTATGCGGTGGCTCTTAGTAATAAATGCACTGATATTCACATAGCACTTTGGTCACGGATTCAAATTTAGCAAGCCACAGAACACACTGAACTTTCCTCTGTCCCATCCACATCTCGACTGGCATGGAAAACCACACAGCTGGCATTAGTTTGTGGTAGCATGATGTCACAGACCTGGCAGTGTATAAATCAGAGTTCAGTTTATCAGGGGTTAATCTGACTGGGGGCTCAGAGTCAGCAACAGCTTAAATGAGTTTGTGTTGTTTGATTGATTCTTGTTATGTCTCCTGATGAACCCGTCTGATATGATTGGGCCAGAGAAAGGGTGACAAAATGTAAACTATAAATAGATCCTGTGACTGGTCAAAAGTGCACCATGACTTTACAGACACACTGTAGAGTGCTCACTTATTATGCATAGTGCCGTCCTTAGTTACATAGTTTCAGGCTTAAATTATAAAACAGTCACTTAATACGCACCATCCTCTCGAGTTATATATCGTGCCGCCCCTTATTATATAGCTTCCTCTGCTGTTATGTACAGTGCTGTCCTTTACATACTGTATTCTTGTTATTTTTATCATCCACAGCACCCTCTCTTTATTACATAGTCCCCTCTCTTGTTAGATATAAAATGACTACTGATGGAGCTGACCAGAAGACCAGTCCATCAGCTCCTCCATTAGAAAAGAAGCTTTCCCATGCTCCATCAGCCATCATTGCATTATACATCTAACAAGACTGGATGGTATGTAATAAAAACAAAACAGAGCTAGGTAGATTTATTGGAAGGCAAGGAATGAAATGGATGAGGAAGAACCAAACAGGGGTATGCAATGGCAAAACATAATTTACAAGAGTTATATTCTTTAGCTTGTCTGTAAAATAGCACGGTGCTCCAACTGTTACAGAATCAACATACGTCACACAAGTAAATGCAAACAAACAAATAATGATGCTACTCTACGTATAACCTCCCTGGCCTTTACTAAGCAGGCCACATGGCTCCTGGGTACTGACTATTGAAGCCTGCACTAGGCCCTAACATGTGCACAAAACAGGAACAAACTCACGGTGATGTTGGGGACTCAGATCCAGTCCCAGGGGCCCCCAGCAGTCTAGTACGGTGATGCGCACGGCTTTCTGCCAGCTCTGTGAAGTGTGGTCTTCTTCTTGCTTCTGGGTCCTGGAGGTGCTCCTGGAAACTGTAAATCCCTTTCTCGGTATCTTCGTGGCTTCTCAAACTCACACAGGACAGCCACCCTCGCTGCACCCGGAAAAGTCTGTCAAATCTCTGCTGTGGGTCCTCTCTTGCAGAAAACAGCACAAAGTTCTCTCTGCAGCAGCTTCAGCTCACACACGCTGTTCAGGCTCCACCCCCCACTTTCTGCACAGTCCAACTCATTCACACAGTCTCTTGCAGGGGAGAAGTAGAACATTCCATCACACCAGACAAGGGGATGCAGTCTCTTAAAGTGACAGCGTGTTCCTTACTGTCCATGACAGCACCACCCTCTTACATTTGTGTGGAGATAAATGTCCCCTGTCATGATCCCAATGGCAGGGGATCACAAAAAGGACAAGCACAGATACAAACAAGCTCTAGGGCGATGGAACCTGAGCTGACCGCGACCCTGAACCTAACACACAAATAAAAGTAGCCGGGGAACGTGCCTACGATGATCCTAGATGTCTCGCTCCAGCCGAAGATCTAACTTCCCCTATCAGAAGAAACACAGACCTCTCTTGCCTCCAGAGAAATACCCCACAGCAAATAGCAGCCCCCCACATATAATGACGGTGAAATGAGAGGAAAGCACATACGTAGTATGAAAACAGTTTCAGCAAAATGAGGCCCGCTAAAGCTAGATAGCAGAGGATACAAAAATGAACTGCGCGGTCAGCGAAAAACCCTTCAAAAAACCATCCTGAAATTACTTGAACTCATGTGCCAACTCATGGTACATGAAAAGCAATTTCAGCCCACTAGAGCAACCAGCAGCAGAGAATCACATATCTGCAGGCTGGACTAAAAACCAAATTAAGCAAAACACAAAACAGGAAAATCCAAACTTAGCTTGTCCAGAAGGTTCTAGGAGCAGGGAGCAGAGGTAACAAGACACACTGGATACATTGATAACCGGCGAGGAAATGCCAGCAAAGCCAGGTTAAATAGGAAACTCCCATATGCTGATGGAACAGGTGGAACCCAGAAACCCAGGAAAGACAAGTCACCCAGTACCATCAGTAACCACCAGAGGGAGCCCAAAAACAGAACTCACAACAGTACCCCCCCCTTGAGGAGGGGTCACCGAACCCTCACGAGAACCACCAGGGCGACCAGGATGAGCCCTATGAAAAGCGCGAACCAAATCATCAGCATGAACATCCGAGGCAACCACCCAAGAATTATCCTCCTGACCATAACCCTTCCACTTGACCAAATACTGGAGTTTCCGTCTGGAAACACGAGAATCCAAGATCTTCTCCACAACATACTCCAATTCTCCCTCCACCAGCACTGGAGCAGGAGGCTCAAGAGAAGGAACAACAGGTACCTCATACTTCCGCAACAACGACCGATGAAACACATTATGAATAGCAAACGATGCCGGGAGATCCAAACGAAACGACACAGGGTTAAGAATTTCCAAGATCCTATAGGGACCGATGAACCGAGGCTTGAACTTAGGAGAAGAGACCTTCATAGGAACAAAACGAGAAGACAACCACACCAAGTCACCAACAAGAAGTCGAGGACCCACGCGGCGACGGCGATTAGCAAACTGCTGAGCCTTCTCCTGGGACAACTTCAAATTGTCCACCACATGACTCCAAATCCGATGCAACCTATCCACCACCATGTCCACTCCAGGACAATCAGAAGGTTCCACCTGACCAGAGGAAAAACGAGGATGAAACCCCGAATTACAAAAGAAAGGAGAAACCAAGGTAGCAGAACTAGCCCGATTATTAAGCGCAAACTCGGCCAGCGGCAAAAAGGTAACCCAGTCATCCTGATCAGCAGAAACAAAACACCTTAAATAAGTTTCCAAGGTCTGATTAGTTCGTTCAGTCTGGCCATTCGTCTGAGGATGGAATGCAGACGAAAAGGACAAATCAATGCCCATCTTAGCACAGAAAGTCCGCCAAAATCTAGACACAAACTGGGATCCCCTGTCAGAAACGATGTTCTCAGGAATCCCATGCAAACGAACCACATTCTGAAAAAACAGAGGGACCAACTCAGAGGAGGAAGGCAACTTAGGCAAGGGTACCAGATGAACCATTTTAGAAAAGCGATCACACACAACCCAGATGACGGACATTTTTTGAGAGACAGGGAGATCCGAAATAAAGTCCATGGAAATGTGCGTCCAAGGCCTCTTCGGGATAGGCAAAGGTGACAACAATCCACTGGCCCGAGAACAGCAAGGCTTAGCCCGAGCACAAACCTCACAAGACTGCACAAAAGAACGCACATCCCTCGACAAGGAAGGCCACCAAAAAGACCTGGCCACCAAGTCTCTAGTACCAAATATTCCAGGATGACCTGCCAACGCAGAAGAATGGACCTCGGAGATGACTCTACTGGTCCAATTATCCGGAACAAACAGTCTCTCAGGCGGACAACGATCAGGTTTAGCCACCTGAAACTCCTGCAAAGCACGTCGCAAGTCTGGGGAGACAGCAGACAAAATCACCCCATCCCTAAGGATACTAGAGGGCTCAGAATTTCCAAGGGAGTCAGGCACAAAACTCCTAGAAAGAGCATCCGCCTTCACATTCTTTGAACCTGGCAGGTATGAAACCACAAAATTGAAACGAGAGAAAAACAGTGACCAACGAGCCTGTCTAGGATTCAGACGCCTGGCAGACTCAAGGTAAATCAAATTTTTGTGATCAGTCAAGACCACCACACGATGTCTAGCACCCTCTAGCCAATGACGCCACTCCTCAAATGCCCACTTCATGGCCAAAAGTTCCCGATTACCAACATCATAATTCCGCTCAGCCGGCGAAAACTTTCTAGAAAAAAACGCGCATGGCTTCATCACTGAGCCATCGGAGCTTCTCTGTGACAAAACCGCCCCCGCTCCAATCTCGGAAGCATCAACCTCAACCTGAAAAGGGAGCGAAACATCTGGCTGACGCAACACAGGAGCAGAAGAAAACCGGCGCTTAAGTTCCTGAAAGGCCTCCACAGCCGCAGGAGACCAATTAGCAACATCAGCACCCTTCTTAGTCAAATCCGTCAAAGGCTTAACACTAGAAAAATTAGTTATAAAACGACGATAGAAATTAGCAAAGCCCAAGAACTTCTGTAGACTCTTAAGAGATGTAGGCTGCGTCCAGTCACAAATAGCCTGAACCTTGACGGGATCCATCTCAATAGTAGAAGGGGAAAAAATATACCCCAAGAAAGAAATCTTCTGGACTCCAAAGAGACACTTTGAGCCTTTTACAAACAAGGAATTGGCCCGCAGGACCTGAAACACCTTCCTGACCTGCTGAACATGAGACTCCCAGTCATCAGAAAAAACCAAAATATCATCCAAATACACAATCATAAATTTATCCAGATATTCACGGAAAATATCGTGCCTAAAGGACTGGAAGACTGAAGGAGCGTTAGAAAGTCCAAAAGACATTACCAAATACTCAAAATGGCCCTCAGGCGTATTAAATGCGGTTTTCCACTCATCACCTTGCTTTATTCGTATAAGATTATACGCACCCCGAAGATCAATCTTAGTGAACCATTTAGCCCCCTTAATGCGAGCAAACAAATCAGTCAACAATGGCAAAGGATACTGATATTTTACGGTAATCTTATTCAAAAGACGATAATCTATACAAGGCCTCAAGGAACCATCTTTCTTGGCCACGAAATTAAAACCTGCTCCCAAAGGGGACAAAGATGGACGGATATGTCCCTTTTCCAAGGACTCCTTAACATAATCCCGCATAGCAGTATGCTCTGGCACTGACAGATTGAACAAACGACCTTTAGGAAATTTACTGCCCGGAATTAAATTTATAGCACAATCGCAATCCCTGTGAGGAGGAAGCGAACTGAGCTTAGGCTCCTCAAAAACATCCCGATAGTCAGACAAAAACACAGGAATCTCAGAAGGAGTAGATGAAGCGATAGAAATCGGAGGTGCATCATCATGAACCCCCTGACAACCCCAGCTTAACACAGACACTGATTTCCAGTCAAGGACTGGATTATGAGTTTGTAACCATGGCAGACCAAGTACTAGAACATCATGCAAATTATACAGTACCAGGAAGCGAATCACCTCCTGATGAACGGGAGTGATACGCATGGTCACTTGTGTCCAGTACTGAGGTTTATTCATAGCCAAAGGTGTAGAGTCAATTCCCTTCAAAGGAATAGGGACTTCCAGAGGCTCCAGACTAAACCCACAGCGATTGGCAAATGACCAATCCATAAGACTCAGGGCAGCGCCTGAATCCACATAGGCATCGACGGAAATGGATGATAATGAACAAATCAGAGTCACAGACAGAATGAACTTAGACTGTAAAGTACTAATGGCAACAGACTTATCAACCTTTTTTGTGCGTTTAGAGCATGCTGATATAACATGAGCTGAATCACCACAATAAAAGCACAACCCTTTTTTCCGCCTATACTTTTGCCGTTCACTTCTGGACTGAATTCTATCACACTGCATTATCTCAGGTGACGGTTCAGACGACACCGCCAAATGATGCACAGGTTTGCGCTCCCGTAAACGCCGATCAATCTGAACAGCCATAGTCATAGACTCATTCAGACCAGCAGGCGCAGGGAACCCCACCATAACATCTTTAATGGCCTCAGAAAGGCCATCTCTAAACTTTGCAGCCAGAGCGCACTCATTCCACTGAGTAAGTACCGACCACTTCCGAAATTTTTGACAATAAATTTCTGCTTCATCTTGCCCCTGAGAGAGGGCCAACAAAGCTTTTTCAGCCTGAACCTCTTGGTTAGGTTCCTCATAGAGCAAACCCAATGCCAGAAAAAACGCATCTGCATTAAGCAACGCAGGGTCCCCTGGTGCCAATGCAAATGCCCAATCCTGAGGGTCACCCCGCAGGAAAGATATAATTATCTTGACTTGCTGAGCAGGGTCTCCAGAGGAGCGAGATTTCAAAGAAAGAAACAACTTGCAATTGTTCCTAAAATTCAGAAAACGAGATCTATCTCCAGAAAAAAACTCTGGGACAGGAATTCTAGGTTCAGACATAGGAGCATGTACAACAAAATCCTGTATATTTTGAACCTTAGTGGCAAGATTATTCAGGCTGGAAGCCAAACTCTGGACGTCCATGATAAACAGCTGAGATCAGAGCCATTCAAAGATTAAGAGGAGGAGGAAGTAGCCAGGCTGCAATAAGGCTAGGCAGCAAACTCTGAGGGGAAAAAAAAAAAACTTCCTCAGACTACTTATCCTCCTACTTCAGCCAATACAATTAACACTTTGTGGGCCGGTTATACTGTCATGATCCCAATGGCAGGGGATCACAAAAAGGACAAGCACAGATACAAACAAGCTCTAGGGCGATGGAACCTGAGCTGACCGCGACCCTGAACCTAACACACAAATAAAAGTAGCCGGGGAACGTGCCTACGATGATCCTAGACGTCTCGCTCCAGCCGAAGATCTAACTTCCCCTATCAGAAGAAACACAGACCTCTCTTGCCTCCAGAGAAATACCCCACAGCAAATAGCAGCCCCCCACATATAATGACGGTGAAATGAGAGGAAAGCACATACGTAGTATGAAAACAGTTTCAGCAAAATGAGGCCCGCTAAAGCTAGATAGCAGAGGATACAAAAATGAACTGCGCGGTCAGCGAAAAACCCTTCAAAAAACCATCCTGAAATTACTTGAACTCATGTGCCAACTCATGGTACATGAAAAGCAATTTCAGCCCACTAGAGCAACCAGCAGCAGAGAATCACATATCTGCAGGCTGGACTAAAAACCAAATTAAGCAAAACACAAAACAGGAAAATCCAAACTTAGCTTGTCCAGAAGGTTCTAGGAGCAGGGAGCAGAGGTAACAAGACACACTGGATACATTGATAACCGGCGAGGAAATGCCAGCAAAGCCAGGTTAAATAGGAAACTCCCATATGCTGATGGAACAGGTGGAACCCAGAAACCCAGGAAAGACAAGTCACCCAGTACCATCAGTAACCACCAGAGGGAGCCCAAAAACAGAACTCACAACAGTCCCCCCAGCGTGGACTCGCATGGAAACTATGCTGGGAGTTGTAGTGTCTGCTTCCTCAGGCAGCTTGAAGTGCCCAGAACTGGAATTAACCTGAGGTGTGCAAGCCCTGATGTGGGAGGCTCCTCCCAGCCATTTCTATGGCAGCTTTTGTGAGGAATGGCAGTAGTTGGCATCAGCAAAGCACATTTATGAATGTTCAGTATACAATTCAATGTATTACATCTCCTAACTCACAGTGCCCAAACTAATTCTGATAGACTGGAACAAATCTACAACTAACTCATTCAGCAGCAGTAGAACGTGTAGCAGAATACCAGAAGGGCAATGTGTAATAAAGGACGGTAATACACATAATAAAGGAGACTTTACTATGTATATTACCCACATATATATCTGTAGCTTTGTCGTTATAAAAGGAGGGGGGCCCCAAGCTGTCAGTGTCCTCCCCTGGTATATACAGCAACCTCTGTGTCTCCTATGTGATATCTATACAGCAGACACAGTCTCTTATGTGGTAAATGTACAGCAGTCGCAGTGTCTCCTGTGGTTTGTGTATACCTCAGCACAGGTGTCTCTGAAGTGATGTATATCCACCAGTCTCTGGGTTCCCTACAGTTGTGGCCAAAAGTATTGACACCCCTGCAATTCTGTCAGATAATACTCAGTTTCTTCCCGAAAATGATTGCAAACACAAATTCTTTGGTATTATTATCTTCATTTAATTTGTCTTAACCCTGCTGTTCTGTTCGCATTTGCTATACACTTGTACTGTTCCTGGGTCAATATGACCCGACCTATTAATTCTTGATTTTTAGCTACTCTAAGTGTTTTATTTGAATACTTTTTTCATTATTATACTGTATGTGAACATGGTTGATCATAAACAAATGAAAAATTTTAATTTAAACTTAATAATGTATTTTTTTTTTTCATAAAAAGGTTACACAGGCTTTTTACAATTATCTTTGATTGTTGGCATTCTGCACACAAATAACAAAGAAGCTTTACATTACTATTACTAAAACATGAAATTTAACTTTTTGAAAACAATATTTATAAATCAACAAATGAAAAATCATAAAAACTTCAACCTTTTTAGAAAGAAAAAAGAAAAACTGAACATGTTCATGCGTTTGTACACTGAACACAATAATAAGACAAATGTCCTTTACACAGATATTTTGAATATCCAGAACATGTGAGATTAGTCTTATTGTCACAGGAAGATGGACAGAAGCTACATCTCTTCCTTTTTTTGCTGGTAGCTGTGCTGCTGATAGCTGTGCTGGTGGAGGTCGTGGATGTGGACTCTCTTTCTTGAGCGTGCTGGACACTTTTTACAATGGCTGTTGCTCCTTCACTACTGGGGGTCACTTTTCTGCTCTCAATATATGGCCTAACCAGGGATTTGCCCAATTCCTCAAGAAATAATCTTCTTTTATGCAGCTTATTCCGGTTCCAATCGGGGTCGATTTCTCTCCATAAGACAAATGCATTGTATGCAGAAACATCAAGTATGTTATAAAATAAAATCATTGGCCGCCGATTGATTTTGCGTTTGCATGTATATGTTGATATTGCTTGGTCTAAAGTATCAACTGCTCCCTTTGTGGCATTATAATCCAAAATAATGTCAGGCTTTCTGTCTTCTCTATCACTTACGGCATTGTCATGGTGCATTGTGCTCATTAGAATTACCTGCTTGGTTTTTTTTTTTTGGAACATAAGAAACAACAGTTGTATTTCCAGAAAAAAAAAGTAGAACTGTACACCTCTCTCTTGCTAAGGATACCTTGCGGTAGTTCAGGTTACCCAGCATGGTAAGTTGTTTTTTCTTCAACATATCGCCTAGTTGATAGGATGTAAAAAAGTTGTGACATGTGACATTTTGTCCTTTTAGTCCATGAGTCTAATCAAGAACAACACGCATACCCTGATTTTTTTCAGGTCTTTCACCAGGGGTTTTTCCTGTATACACTTGAACATTTAGAGCATATGAACTTTTGCTGTCGCAAAGTGTCCAGATCTTGATGCTGTATTTTGCTGGCTTACTTGGTATATATTGTCTGAATGGGCACCTACCTCGGAATGCCACCAGTTGCTCATCAGCAGTTACATTTTCACCACTATTATACAATTTTGGTAGAATCTCTACCCATTGATTCTAAACATTTCTAATAGGTGCTAGTTTATCTGTAGCTCTTCTTTCCATTCTATCTGTTTTAGAATCAAACCTCAGTACTCTAGAAATTTCATGAAACCTTTCAAGACACATTGTAGCTCTAAATATGTGGCAACCGGTTTCGCAATTCCACAAACTTTTAGTTGATTCACCATAAGATTTGTATACTCCCGCTAAAAGAAATAAACCAATATAAGCATTTAGAGCCGTCACATCTAATTTTTTCCATTTATCACCATAAACTACTTGTCCCTCAATGTTTGTCATTTGTATTATAATATATAGGATAGTCATATTTAGGAACAATGCGAATGCTGATCCTATCTCAGATATTCTTGATGTAGCATACCTTGTAGGACCAGGAGTAGCTTTTATGATATTTTCAGAGGACAATCTACCAGCCTGACTAGGCTGCAAGTTCCAAATTACACACTTGTTTTTAGAAGGAATTTCTTGCATCCGGCTAGTTGTCTGGGTATCATGTTCCTCTTCATACTCCAATTCAGAATCCGAATTTTCAACATTGCTTTCCATCTCGCTTATGTGGTCCTCCTCTTCGGACATTATTTCCTGTCGGATATCATCTTCTGAATCAGAGGCGTTGACAAGCTTTTCCAATTCAGCGTCAGTCAATATTCTATTTCTAAACATCAGTTTATCTTGTTTACTGATAAGAACAGTGCAACCACCACCATTTTGAGATGAAGTACACATAAAAAAACATAACTTTTGCAGTCAGAAATAATCAGAGACCTGTAGAACAGTATAAAATGCTATCGGGTCATTTTGACCCGAACAGTATAAGTGTAACAATCAGTGTGTAGCAAAAAGTAAACAAAAACAAAAAAATTATATAGAGCTCCTCAAATGAGGAGAAGTCAAGATACCATTCCAATGTGAGCAGCAGAGCCGGGTTAATTAGCGGTTTATCGGTGGCGGCGGCCATCTTCCTGAAGCCGTGCGTGCGCAGATGGAGTGCTCTGCTTCCCGGGGCTTCAGGAAAATGGCCGCGGGAGGCCGTGCGTGCGCAGATGGAGATCGTGGCGGCCATTTTCCTGAAGCCGAGATCTAAATCTGCAAACACAGCTTCAGGAAAATGGCCACCGCTATCTCCATCTGCACACGCGCGGCCTCCCGCGGCCATTTTCCTGAAGCCCCGGGAAGCAGAGCACTCCATCTGCGCACGCACGGCCTCAGGAAAATGGCCGTCACCACCGATAACGCCATGATTCACCCGGCTCTGCTGCTTACCGGGCTGCTGCATCACCTCACCTGTGGAAGGGACCCCGCTCACGCCATACCGCCTCCTCATCCCCACACCACTGCCGGTAAGTCTGTCTTCCAACTATAAGACGCACCCCCCGTTTTCCCCCCTTTTTTCGGGGGGGGGGGGAAAGTGCATCTTACAGGTGCTGTTAATTACCGTATTTTCCCGACTATAACTTACCTGTGGCACCTAACAGGTGTTGGCAATAACAATCACACTTGCAGCCAGTTGACATGGATTAAAGTTGACTCAACCTGTGTCCTTGTGTGTACCACATTGAGCATGGAGAAAAGAAAGAAGATGGAGAAAAGAAAGAAGAAGACCAAAGAACTGTCTGAGGACTTGAGAAACCAAAGTGTGAGGAAGCATGAGCAATCTCAAGGCAACAAGTCCATCTCCAAAGCCCATTGACCTGTGGCTAACCTCCCTAGATGTGGACGGAAAAGAAAAATTGACAAGAGATTTCAACACAAGATTGTGCGGATGTTGGATAAAGAACCTCGACTAACATCCAAACAAGTTCAAGCTGCCCTGCAGTCCGAGGGTACAACAGTGTCAACCCGTACTATCCGTCGGCATCTGAATGAAAAGGGACTGTATGGTAGGAGACCCAGGAAGACCCCACTTCTTACCCCAAGACATAAAAAAGCCAGGCTTCAGTTTGCCAAAACTTACCTGAAAAAGCCTAAAACGTTTTGGAAGAATGTTCTCTGGTCAAATGAGACAAAAGTAGAGCTTTTTGGGCAAAGGCATCAACATAAAGTTTACAGGAGAAAAAAAGAGGCATTCAAAGAAAAGAACACGGCCCCTACAGTCAAACATGGCAGAGGTTCCCTGATGTTTTGGGTTGCTTTGCTGCCTCTGGCACTGGACTGCTTGACTGTGTGCAAGGCATTATAAAGTCTGAATCCTACCAACAAATTTTGCAGCATAATGTAGGGCCCAGTGTGAGAAAGCTGGGTCTCCCTCCGAGGTCATGGGTCTTCCAGCAGGACAATGACCCAAAACACACTTCAAAAAGCACTAGAAAATGGTTTGAGAGAAAGCACTGGAGACTTCTAAGGTGGCCAGCAATGAGTCCAGACCTGAATCCCATAGAACACCTGTGGAGAGATCTAAAAATGGCAGTTTGGAGAAGGCACCCTTCAAATATCAGGGACCTGGAGCAGTTTGCCAAAGAATGGTCTAAAATTCCAGCAGAGCATTATAAAAAACTCATTGATGGTTACCAGAAGCGGTTGGTCGCAGTTATTTTGGCTAAAGGTTGTGCAACCAAGTATTAGGCTGAGGGTGCCAATACTTTTGTCTGGCCCATTTTTGGAGTTTTGTGTGAAATGATCAATGTTTTGCTTTTTGCTTCATTTTCTTTTGTGTATTTTTCATTTAAGACAAATTAAATGAAGATAATAATACCAAAGAATTTGTGATTGCAATCATTTTCTGGAAGAAGCTTAGTATTATCTGACAGAATTGCAATACTTTTGGCCACAACGGTATAAGGTATTTGTAGCACAGGATGGAGCTGTGTTTATCTAATATATAAATGGCATCTGCACCGTTGCAGCTACAGCCACAAAATTTTGGAGTCACATGTCTGGACCCCGAGAGCGTCATAGGCTATGTTGTAAGGCGAAATTTAAACTCCACGCGTTCCAATTCACCAAACAATTTTGCCCCTATCTACATAATGGGGAAAAAGTGAAAGGAAAGGTGTGGGAGGCAAATTGACAGGTGCCAAATGTGAACAAGGGGGACTTAAAGAATGAGAGCGATTGCGCCAGAGTATATACCGTACAGTTGCTAAGGTGGGGCCCCGACATGGGATACTCACCACACACGGGGATATGAACACACACACAAAATGTGCCAAACACTACCACGTGCTTGCACACATATACCACCCTCAGCACACATTTCACTACACATACACCAACCTCGCCACATAAAAGTCGAAACACAAAAGTCGCCACTCAAAACTCCCCACGTGGAAAATTCACAACATGCAAAACTCGCCACATGCAAAACTAGGCTCACGCAAAATTCTCCACACATGCAAAACTCACTTCATGGAAAACTCGCCACACGCAAAACTTGTACACGTGCAAAAATTGCCACGAGCACAAAAGTTGCAACACATGCAAAAGTTGACTCACACAAAACTTGCACATACTCAAAACGCACCACACAAAACTCGCCATGCGCAAAACTTGCTGCACACAACTTGCTACACTAACCTGTCACATGCAACTCGACACAAAAAGTTGCTACACGCATATCGCCACACAACTCAACACACACAACTTGACACATGAAACTTGCCCTAAAACACACAAGTATGGTATTATCCTTCAAAAATAAAAATCTGATTAATAAGCAGACAAACTACAAGAGCAACAAATATACCATATAGGAAATACAGCAGTTGTCAATCACATGACCTGTCTATTATGTGTATGTGTGAGCTAATATATACTGCCAGGGGGGAGGGCTTCCTGTTCGCTGTGGATTTATCAGGCTGCCAATAGCAACCAATCACAGCTCAGCTTCTATTTTGCTACAGTTATTTAATCTGAGCTCTGATTGGTTAATATAAGCAACAAAGGTATAGTATAACAAAGCTTGTGTGAGGTAATAGCATGTCAGTTAGGATGTGTTGGTGGAAAGGCTGATGTCAGTCACATTACCTCTATGTGAGAGGATATAGAAACTGCCAGTTACAAACTATTTACCACAATAATGCCTCATACGAAAAGGAATTCCATGGCACGAAGTTCAGCTGATGCGAAAAGAAAAGCTGCCTTACGGGCCAATGAAAAATGTGGAGACCAAGAAACAAGGCTGACACACGTGAGAACGGCAGCTGCTTCCTCAAGAGCCAATGAACTTTGAGGAGAGGGAAGCGAGGCTTGCAGACAAGAGAACAAGAGCTGCTTCCTGAAGGGCCAATGAACTTTCTGAGAAGGAAGCGAGGCTTGCAGACATGAAAACAAGAGCTGCTTCCTCAAGAGCCAATGAACTTTCTGAGGAGAGGGAATCGAGGCTTGCAGATAAGAGAAGAGCTGCTTCCTCAAGGGATTTCTATTTGTTTTGTGGTTTTTGTGTGCAGAACAAATTGTTGTACGGTAGTACAGCTAGTATGGTATATAGCACTGGTCAACACATAAAAAAAAAATCATCAGCAAAGGTAATGTCTGTTTTATGGAGTTTGATGTGCCGATTTAAAAAATATGCTAAGTTTTGCTCTATCACAAAGTTTCTGAGATAGAAGTATTTTTGTTATTTCTGCATTTTTCAATGTATGTGTTTTTTCCTGTGTTATTCCCATTTCTTTGCTTGTCTTACTTGTGAATTTTCTTACAGGGACAACATCAGTAAAGGTTTTAGTGAGTTTTATGGGAAGGAGTATTGACAGTGCAGTCAACCAATGACTGCTTCTCGGAAAATCACATGTTATGGGGAGAAGCTAACTTATGAGGCGGTAAGATTTGAGTCAGTCAGAAAAGGTGAGGGCAGCAAGGACTGGTATGAGAGACTCTGACAGGAGACATGCCTCTACAGGGATCTCAGCCCTGCCACAGGAAAATAGATGGTAAGGCAGCGGACAGCCGCCATTGTGAGAGGATTTTCACTGCATTTCTGGGAGGGCAAGTCACTTCTGAGGGAAGAAAACGGCTCAGCCACTGAGGTGTAACTGAGTGAGGGTCTCCAGAGAGAACCTGAAAGCAGTCAATATCACACTGAGAAACTGCCTGTCTGCAAATGTTCATCTGTAAGCAATAGGCTGACCAGTTTACCTCACAACTATATATAGTTATCTACCAGATTACCTCCAGTAAAATTAGTTCTAAATACAAGCTGGCTCTGTCATCTCTGGGGAAACATAGTCGGTCAGCTCATTGCATTTTTTTTTTTTTTTTAGTTTGTCACCACCATTGAACTGAACTTACTCTACTGTTTGATCTGATTTAAAGGAGAAAAATTTCCCAACAGTGTATCAATCATCCAAACAGATTCTGCTATGTGTGTGGTTCTTTTAGACCAAAAGGCCAAGTACGTTCAATCACTCATGATATTAAAAAGATGTATCAGATGTACTTTGTGGCTATGCCATTTGCTGTTCCCATGATTTGGAGAGAACCCAAAAATCATAGTGATGACTGCTACTTTTGTTTTGTCAAACTGAAGGGCTTTTCTACAAAAAACAAACATAACATTAATTACCCTGAACTTGAATCTGGGATTAGGCCAGTTCCACGATACAGCACTGATCTCCTGGTCTGCATGAGATCGTTTGGAGCCAGTGCAGCCGAGCTTAGCTGTGTTACCTTACAAACCCTTTTATGGCACCATCACCTCTGCTGCATTGCCCCTTCCCCACTTTGTCCAGAGTGTGTGTAAGTGCAAAGGTGTCACAAAGGTGTCTGTTGTGTTCAACTTGTAGTCTCCGGGCAGCGAACTGTGAGCAGCCTGTCATTATTTCTCCCATAGTCCAGAACAGACAGGTGATTCCTATATGGGGCATATGATAACCCGCACCTCTTGTGGGTGTCAGTGCCATGAAAGGAGATCCAATAGAAGTGCTTGTAATGTGACACAGATAAACTCAGTGGCACTGCCCATCTCCCACACTGACTCATGCAGGTGGCTAAATTCAAGTTGTATCACTACTTCTCATACTGGGAAACCTGCTCTAAGCTATGGTAGGGCGTGTATTTCCTTTCCATTATTCCTTCCTACTTACGACAGGACACCATCATACAGGGGGACGAAGTACACACCCCCAAGTGAAAACTGTCACATAGTTGGTCTTAACGAAAATTAACTCATTAGGGGCCAAATATTTTCATTACAATATCGCTGCATCGTTGAGGCAAATATTTATACAAATAAAAAAAGCAAATGTTATTCCACTCTGCAGTCACAATTACATAGCGAGTCCAGTACAAAGTGAAATGTTTAGTGAATGTCCACTTTAAGCCATGTTTCTTAACAGCAGCAAGACTAAAGAGAGGAAAAAAAAAAAACTTTAAAAATGCGATTTACTTTAGGCAAGGAATGTACAATATATAACGATAACATTTTTCATAATTACTTATGGAATATAAATGTTTAAATATTAAAAGTTACAAGAGGAAATGTAACAGTCATACCATAGATGGAAAAAGGAAGGTAAAATATACACTAATCTAGATAATAAAATAATCACTCACAGAACACATCTGTAGACATCCCATGTGGAAACATAATAAAGGTCAGCAACTGTACACAGAGTACATTCATCAATGTGCCAACGTGCCAGTACTCAACAATACCAAGCCATTAACAATGCTAAATAAACTGATTTCACAGTGAACTGCTGTAAAATATGAGCCCTTACCTTGCAAAATACTCCAATAGGCAGGCGATAGAATTTAGGAACTGCAACAATATATACCTTTGAATGGAACCTGTCACCCCCTGGACAATTTTGAGCAATTATTATGGGCATACAGGTAATAGAATGGTTTAACAAGTCTTACTTGTATGCCTCATAGGTGCAGTGTAGATCTTGAGAAAAGCAGCAATAATGTTATATGCTAATGGTTTCTTCCAGGCTCCAGGGCGTGTGGTGCCTGGAAGAAATCCCTGCCTCCGGACTTCATTATAATACCACCCCCTCCATTGCACGTCACACTCACCTATGATGTGCAGTTGCAGCGCTGTAATTCGGCCAATGCACGGTTATGTGAACCTTATCCGTGCTATGGGCAGAGTCTTCATCGATCTTCTGCGCACGAGAGTCACTGCGTAATAGCAGAGACTGGCCATTGCCTGCGCAGAAGATCGATGAAGAAGGGTGGATAAAGTTCACACAGCCCAGTGAGTGGACGGCGCATGCGTGGGATTTCAGCGCTGCAACTGGACATCACAGGTCAGTATGACGTGCATTGGAGAGGGTGCCATTACAATGGAGAGAAGAGGCAGGGATTTCTACCAGTCACCGAACACCCTGAAGCCTGGAAGAAAACATTTAAGATAAAAACATTAAGGGTAGGTGCAGTCAAGAATTGGCAGCGCTTTGGACGCAGAACATGTCCGCTGCATCTAAAAGGCTGCAGTCAATTGAACACAGGTGAATCCGCATGTGTTCACTGATGATACATTCTATGGGTGAAATTTATCTTGCAGAGACTCCACAAGATAAGTGGACAAGCTGCGGTCTGGAGAAAAGGCCACATGTCCGTCTCTGTGGATGACCCACGGGTGTCTGTGGACGCATAGTGGGCATGGTATTTTTTTTTTACATCCCATCCACTCTGCTGTAACATCTGGACACTGCGGGTTGGACGCTGCTCAAGTACACGGCATCCAACCCGCAGCGTTTACTGATCGTCTGCACATACTCTAAAACTCCATATCTACACCGCAGCTATGAGGCATACAGGAAAGACAACTGTAACCATTCTATTACCTGTATGCCCATAGTAATAGCTCAAGGGGGGTGACGGATTTAACATCGTAAGAGCCACAGCAGCTTTATTTATGGCACGAGTTCAGCATGAAGAGAATAAATCGGCACCAGTTCCGTTACCTGCCAGCTGGGCCCAAATTGCCCGTAACTTATGTCAAACATTCCTAGCAAAGCAGGTTCCCTTGAAATAAATAAAAAATCAAAATATACAAATGGAAAGCAGATGATAAACCTCCCACATTTTTTGAGAATGAGGTCAGTAAGTATTGAGTGGCAGACAGTTCCTTGAGGTCTGTTGTGGGAAACATTCACGTTGGATTTTATCTGTCCTATTATTTTCTCTGGAGATAAAGAACATCTGTGCTTCCAAGAAGTGAAGAGGCAGCTATAGGGCAGTTTTTCTTTTAGAAGCAACTATTACATTTCTATAGCCATTTTCATAGTTCTTTCAAAAAGACACGGGACTAATGGAGGAGTCTTTTTGAAAGAGACATGTAGCTAATCAGCTGATTTAGCCTGGGACAGCCTTAAAAGGGAATCTGTCAGTAAGTTTTTGCTTAATCTCCATCCCCACCACTGATTTAATCTGAAAGCAGCTCAGTGAGCCTGATTCCAGGGATGTGTCACTTACTAGGCTGAGTTGTAGTTACAGAACAAATTTTTTTATCAGCAGATTATCACTGCCCGACTAGGTCTCACAAACCAGGCTAATCTGTGTAGCTCCATCCCCACCTCTGATTGGCTGTTTGTTGTCAATGTACACGGGAAACTGCCAATCAGGGGGGTGGGGAGGGTTATACACAGCTCAACATTATGACCACTTCTACAGATAAAACCGTGATTCTATAAAAAGGGGACTAAATAGTCCAGTAAGTGTCACATTTGCTGGAATCAGTCTTTCTTGCCCTATATTATACTGCTCTCAGATTACATAGCAAAAACATGCTGATAGATTCTCTTTAACCAGCCAAGAACTTCACTTGCAACTGACACTGCATGGGATATCCAATATTATATGGTGTAAAGAAAACACCCCTACCCTGTACCTGGAATCACTACTCAAAATAATTTATGGTATATGTGGCATAGATATATATAATTTGTGATATTCCATGGTAACTTCTGTGTTATATAATAAATATTATATGGTGGTCAGATGACAAGAGCCCACCAGAACAGGAGCCCGTGTTATAAAGCAGCTCTCCTTTCTGGCTTATAAAGGCCCGGAATAATGGCCTCCCCTCCATGACCTCCATATGTACGCACTGCAGCTTAAATATATGGTTGTCTCTGAATGGAGAGATGTTCTTCTGGAACAGCTGAAAAACAACTTATACTAAACACATTTTCCCACCATGGCCTTTGCTGTTTTCCCCAGTAAATTCAGCGCTTTGCTGTGGGTGCCAGGAGTGGGGCTTTGGGTGATCAGCCAATTGTTCAAGTGGCTGTTTCTGATGAGACATCCCCTTTAAAAAGTGAACCTTTCACCATGTTTGTCCAATATGAGTTACGGCCACCACCTTTCAGGGCCGATATACAGCATTCTATAATGACGTATATTTCTGACCCCTTTCCCCCCAACCTGAAAGGCAAAAAAAAAAAAAAGTTTATTATATTCACTTGCAGGGAGGTCCAGTCTGAGGGGTGTCTCATCTTCTTTCGATGCTGTCCTCCTACTTGCTTCGTGTGGATGATGTGTCCTTTAGTGATGAGTGAATATACTCGTTACTCGAGATTTCTCGAGCATGCTCGGGTGTCCTCCGAGTATTTTTTAGTGCTCGGAGATTTAGTTTTTATTGCCGCAGCTGAATGATTTACATCTGTTAGCCAGCATAAGTACATGTGGGGATTCCCTAGCAACCAAGCAACCCCCACATGTACTTATGCTGGCTAACAGATGTAAATCATTCAGCTGCGGCAATAAAAACTAAATCTCCGAGCACTAAAAATACTCGGAGGACACCCAAGTGTGCTCGAGAAATCTTGAGTAACAAGTATATGCGCTCATCACTAGTGTCCTTGTGTCATCTAGTCTCCTTGGCATCGCGCTCCTGCGCAGGCGTACCTCTCTGCCCAGTTGAGCGCAGGCGCCGAGAAAGGTCAAGAGCCCCGGAGCTTGCACACTACAGCACACCTGCGCAGGGCAGCAATGCCGAGGAGATACGTCATTCACAGGAAGGAGAGCGGAATCACAAGAAGGGAGGTGCCGGACCAAGAAGCGCGACACCCGTCCGACCGGACCGCCTCGTAAGAGAGCATAATAAAAAGGTCTTTATTGTATGACAGGTCGGGTTGGGGGGCTGATCTACAGAATTATAGAATGAAGTATATCGGCCCTGAGAAGTGGTGGTCGTAACGCATATATCGGCCAAACCCGGTGACAGGTTCCTTTTAAATTCACCAAGTTCTTAAAATATTTTGTCTGTAAACACGTTACCGTTTATTTCATACACCTTGGCATCAGCCTCTGACTACAAACATTGATACAATATATAAAGTACCGTAGTTTTTTTTCAAAATAAATTCATTTGTCAGGAGAAGAGCTATTGATTTGTACATGTGCTGTTCAGTACAATAATTTAAGGAATGCTCTACTAGGTTAGGAATTGCAAAGATGAAATTGGACTGATCTTGATAAAAAGATTAGTGTTGATCTTGCTGTGTAAAGGTACCTTCACACATAACGATATTGTTAACGATATCGTTGCATTTTGTGACGTAGCAACGATATCGTTAATAAAATCGTTATGTGTGACAGCGACCAACGATCAGGCCCCTGCTGGGAGATCGTTGGTCGCTGAAGAAAGTCCAAAACTTTATTTCGTTGCTGGATCTCGCGTGGACATTGCTGGATCGGCGCGTGTGACACCGATCCAGCGATGTCTTCACTGGTAACCAGGGTAAACATCGGGTAACTAAGCGCAGGGCCGCGCTTAGTAACCCGATGTTTACCCTGGTTACCATCCTAAAAGTAAAAAAACAAACACTACATACTTACCTACCGCTGTCTGTCCCCGGCGCTGTGCTCTGCTCTCCTCCTGCACTGGCTGTGAGCGTCGGTCAGCCGGAAAGCAGAGCGGTGACGTCACCGCTCTGCTTTCCGGCCGCTGTGCTCACACAGACAGTACAGGAGGAGAGCAGAGCACAGCGCCGGGGACAGACAGCGGTAGGTAAGTATGTACTGTTTGTTTTTTTTACTTTTAGGATGGTAACCAGGGTAAACATTGGGTTACTAAGCGCGGCCCTGCGCTTAGTTACCCGATGTTTACCCTGGTTACCGGCATCGTTGGTCGCTGGAGAGCGGTCTGTGTGACAGCTCTCCAGTGACCAAACAGCGACGCTGCAGCGATCCGGATCGTTGTCGGTATCGCTGCAGCGTCGCTTAATGTGAAGGGGCCTTTAGTGCACCTCATCATGAAGGAGCGTTCCACTCATTTCACAGCCTTACAGTGTAAATGGGCTGCCATGAACGCGAAAACACTTGTCTGTTGGGTGAAATGATCGGCAGTCGTTTTAAGGTTAGATAGTTCATGTACATCATCACAGTATTCATACAACAGCTGCTATCAGGCATAATGTGATGTGCCGAAGAGTAGTGTCCTGCAGAGTAACACAATCACAGAAGTCATATGTTAGATCCTTTTTATTGCACACTACAAGTTGTGGACACCCATATGGCCTAGTTCACATTTATACTGTGCACTGCGCCAAGCACTGCATCGAGCTTGCTTCCTGAATTATAGATTTTCACTATAATGGGGCAGAGGAAGCCACTATGGACTCTGGCTTCCAATTTTTATTTATTTTTTTTTTTTTAAATGCAGACACAAAAAGCATTGTCTTTCCATTATATCAAATGGCTGTGTTAGGGTACCGTCACACAGTGGAATTTCGATCGCTACGACGGCACGATTTGTGACGTTCCAGCGATATATCCGTGACGTTCCAGCGATCTCGCTGTGTCTGACACGCTACTGCGATCAGGGACCCCGCTGAGAATCGTACATCGTAGCAGATCGTTGGAAACTTTCTTTCGTCGTCTAGTGTCCCGCTGTGGCGGCATGATCGCATGGTGTAACAAAGGTGTGCACGATATTGTATACGATGTGCGCATAGTAACCAACGGCTTCTACATCGCACATACGTCATGAAATTACCGCTCCAGCGTCGTACATTGCAAAGTGTGACAGCAGTCTACGACGCTGGAGCGATATTGTTACGATGCTGGAGCGTCACGGATCGTGCCGTCGTAGCGATCAAAATGCCACTGTGTGACGGTACCCTTAGAGCTTCACTTATATCCCATTTATCGGTAGAATACTGATACAGTGCTTAGCACAGAGCACAGTATAAATGCAAACCAAGTCTAAACATGCCACACAAGTGGGAAACCAAACAACTGACATGAAAAAATATAAATTGAAATATAAAAACTAAACTGCATTGCAAATATTGGTGAAAGCTAAAAGAACTTACTATTTCTGATCTACCATCACCAGCAAAAAGAAAGAATCTAGTCTACAATCATTTATACCGTATGCACCTTGTATATTGCAGCCCAGGTTCTGCTGTGAATTTGGACAATACACTCATTCGCAGCAAGTTAGTAACACAGTTAGTCTCAGGGTATGTGCACACGTTGCGTATTACATTGCGGATTTTTCCACATGGATTCTGAAACGCCCTGCATTTTACTGCAGATTTCACCTATTGAGGAACAGGTGTAAAACGCTGCGGAATCCGCACAAAGAATTGACATGCTGCGGAAAATAAACCACAGCGTTTCCACGTGGAATTTTCTGCAGCATGTGCACTGCGGATTTGGTTTTCCATACGTTTACATGGTACTGTACACTGCATGGAAAACTGCTGCGAATCCGTAGGGCCAAATCCACAACGTGTGCACATACCCTAAAGGGATCAAACAAGTGTGCGGTGCACAGCAACTTGTCAATGGATTGAATGAAAAGCAATCTTGTCTTTCCTATGTCATTACTGCAAATGAAAATACGGACCAGATACAAGTATAAATGTCTAAAAGGTGACTCCACACCATAAATATTGGAGGACTGAGAAAGGAAATTATAAAAATATGACAAGGGAAATTTGTAGAGATTCTTCTCTGTGAGCTGCAACATTCTCTGGATGATAATGCCCAATCATAAGAGGGAAGAGAAATACAATAGAGTGTGTGTGTGTGTGTGTGTGTGTGCGCGTGCGTGCGTGCACACACACTAAACTTGATCAGCATGCACAAGAGACAAATCCAGCATGCCAAAACTGCAGAAAGGAAAACATGCTTTCTTTTTTCTGCAGCCTCTTTCTGACAAGAGATGTTTTGCTGCAGAGAAAAAAAAAGCTGAAAAAAAACGCTTAGTGTGAACTTACCCTTAGAGGTGATCCAAACAGGTTTTTTTTTGTTTTTTACTGGGGTTTGGAAAGCCTGATGACTCCAGCCTTATCACATTGAAATCTCCGATCTCCCAGCAGTGTCAGGGAGGAGGAGATGTGCACTGCAATACAAGGCTTTGGATTTCTCCCAGGCATCAGGGTTTTGTCCCCGAACGCTGCTTGTATAATCATCTTCATTACAGCTGCCGGTTACAGTCCTCGACTGTAATTACGTGACAGCGTCATGAGAGCTGTAGCAAAGAGCAGTGATGAAGAGGATTATTTGAGCAGAGTATTTCCAAAATACAACTCTGAATCTATTCCAGGTATTTGGAACGATGCTGCTCACATGATCATCTTCACTGCTGCCAGCTGCAGCTTTCCTCTCCCGATACTGTCATGCCATTACAGAAGAGCGCTGCAGGGGAAAGCGGTAATGAAGATCATCATGCGAGCACATACAACTCTGAATCTATTCTTACATGGAAATATTCTATTTGCACGATAATCTTCATCACATCTCTCCTGCAGCTCTCCTGGCACTGCAATTACAAAAGACAGCAGCAGCGGGGAGGAACTGTGATAAAAGATGATTGTATGAGCAGCATTTTTGACATCTAATGCTCTGGATCTATCCCAGGGATTGGAGTGTGGAATTATTCCCTGATGCCTGGGATAGAGTGCTGTATGTAATAACACTGCAGCGCCGCTCTTCTTCTCTCCTGGTCCTTGTAATGACAGCAAGAGCTGGAGGTGAGGAGATCTCAGTAGATCCAGATCACTCTAAAAGATGCTTTTGACACTATGCGCATTTACATTTTTTTTTTTGGGGGGGGGGGGGGGGGGCTGCATGACGCTACTTACTTATGATTCAGCATAGTAATTTCAGGAGAAAAAAAAAGTAATATCTTACAGTCCCAATGGTTGAAGGGGAAATTAGCATATTAGGCACCCATGACTTTGTAAACCAAATCTCAGCAATGTAGAGGAGACATCAGAAAGGAAAAACTGTTTATTTAGCTCTTCGGACACTTTAACGTGTTAAGAGTCGTGAAAAGTTCTCAAACTTACGACAATTATCCAAAATTCCAAATTCTACAAATCAACAATGAATAATAAGAGTTCATTCACAAGTCCAGTGCCCAACCTAACCGGGAAAAGCAAATTGGAGGCAGTTTGTGTCAGGAGATCAGCAGTCAGGTCCTGGAGTGTGGCCCAAGCGCAGATTTGTTAAGTACTGTCATGTGAATGCAAAAAATAAAATACCAGTCATGTGCAACCCCAGATGTATATGGAAAGCTTTACTCAGAGGAGACAGCAGCTATGCAGTAACTAGAGGATGACAACATGTTTAACCAGACTGACTTTTTTGGTAAAGAGGAGTCTTATATTTATAGAAACTTTATTTTAATCATACAGAACTAGCACCGGATACAAAAACCTTCCGTATTGGGAAATTAAAAATATCCAGCCATTCACTGTGAATCATCACTTTTTGTTAAAATAAAGTCACAGATGTGTAACAGAAATTCACATGCTTTTCATTAACCATCCCGTCCCTTTTGGGGGAGGGTGGTGGGGAACGAAAGTATTGCTTCTTAATCTTAAATAGCGAATAAAAGAACAAAAGTATGTTAATGTGTAAATAATATATATATTTCACAATGTCAGGCCTTATGGATGTAAAACCCTTGGATTAGTATCTGTAGTACCTAGAGCTACACAAGTCACTGCCACAACCATACCAGCATGAAATTGGGGCTAGAATAAATACATATATAAAAAAAAAGTGTCATTTACTGTAGTTTAATGACCAGCGTGATTGCAACCATAAAATAATGACTTCCACTGAAATCAATAGAAAAACAACCAATAAAAGGTAAGTGCCAGAGGCAAATTTCTGGGTGCACCGGATACCTGGCTCCTGGACTTTGTCCAACCCTGATATAACGTACAAGTATAATAGTAAACAATCGATTACAGCGTGATAATGAGATAGAAAAGATCCATGTGCTAAAAAGAGGAACAGATATCCACAACTTTAAAAGCAATATTTTAAATATAAAATCCTTGTTTAGAATCTCCGCCTTGTTCTTGGCAATATTGTGAAAACCAAAACTGAGAAGAGTTGTGCTTCAATAATGCAGATCTTATTAATGTCTGCACTTCAGATTGATATTTTGCATGCTAAAAAGATTTGTAGAAGGAAACATAACTGCTCCGTAAAGGATTAGAAAACCAGGTTTCTTCCAGAAGCAGCACCACACCTGTCCCCAGGTTGTCTCTGGTACTGCAGCTCAGCTCTGTTGAGATGACTGGTGCTGAGATACAGCATTACACACAACTGGAAGACTGGCATGGTGCCTTTTTTGCAAGAAGGCAGCCCTGTTTTTCGATTCCTGGAGAAGCTTTTAAGACGGTTATATTATAATAGTGATGGATCCAGCGATTACTCAGAATCTTCCACACGTGTTGAATCTTCATGGAAACTTTTAGTCCACTGTGCTCGGAGTTGTTTAATTTCTTCCCCAAAGAAATCATGAAGTTTCGTAAAACTGTACCGGTCTTCCGCAATCTCATTAAAGCCATAATGTTCATTTTCACCAACTCGTTGAGATTGATCCGAGGACTGGTGGTGGCCTTGGTTTACTGAGTCTCCTTCCATCAGCCATGTTGCATCTTTGTAGTGTGGCCCATTGTTATAGGTAAAACCATTTGGCAATTCAGCCAAGCTGGTACTCCATGGAGCACAGCCATTGTCCTTAATAACTGGCCTATCCTGAATGCAAGGCAAGGCTGGCAAGGGGGCACTAGGACAGGCTGGTAAGGGGGCACTAGGACTTGTATCGGTGGAAGTAGTTGTCCCACTAGAAGAGGGTTGGCCTTTACGCATTTCCATGAGTTGCTGTTGAAGTTCTTTCACCACAAGTCTGATGTATTCAAAGTTTGCCCTTGAAAGAGCCTTTACCCAGGACTCCATAGTAGCATGGCTATCCGCAGCAAGAATATAGGCACGGGATTTGGAATAACCAAACCTAATGGCAAAGGCATACTCCTCTGAAGACTCGCACAGTTCCACCCTGCAGCCTTCCAGTATAATGGCTCCCACGGGTTCTTTGCTTTCCTGATGCTCATAGTAAAAGAGCATGTTACCCTTCAGCACAAACCATCGTCTGTGGTACGAGGTGTTGCGATCACCCTTTTTGTACAGGAAGCCACTTTTGTCTATTGGCGAGTTGCAGGTGGCGTAATACACCAAGTTCCTCTCGTTTAGCTTCATGTCTTCGCGAATGTCGAGCCCTTTAAAAAAAACAATAAGAAATTAGAACTAAATTGCAAATTCACTAACTATGGGTCATCCATTCTTATCAATACTTCACGAGACCCCCCCCCCCCCCATGGGGCGAGGAATAGGGACCTGCCACAATGTTACAGAATTCGTGTAGTCTATGTTTTCGTTAAAGTTTCTCGACTGTGAGGTTATATAAATAATCACACACACGGTATATATTCTGCAAGAAAAAAGAAAAAAAACAAAAGGGCCGAATTATTAAGCTTGGCGTTTTGTTATCCACACTTCATGAACATCATTCAAGAACCAAATGCAGCAAAGTAACAGGTGCACGACAGTTAATGAATTCTGCATCTCTTATTAATGGCACATGCCTTGCCCAAATGTCTGGGGTAACATATCTGGCTTAAGAATAGCCAGCATTTTAGCTAAAATTGACAGGTAGGGGACCAAGTCATACCCCACAGCACCACCCAATTTGGTAGAGGAGCTTCAAACTGCCAAAAAGTTGGAAAATGTTTAAATCACCTTCAAGTTCTACAAAAATTTAGCAACTTTTGAAAGTGTTTTACACCAGTCTTCTGAAGAAAAAAACAAAACACAAAAAAAAGTCACTGAGGCATTGTACCTGAAATCCTTAGGCGCTGTCCAGACAAACTATGAATCCGCAGACACCATGTGCCTGCAGACTTGTGAGTCCCCCAGTGCTGGCGGTCCTGTGCCTGCTAATATGTGATATGCATATTCCTGGTCACATAGATGGGGTGGTCTTGCTGAATTGAGTGAGGCTGCAAACAGTCTAGTCGGAATGTGACTCGGGAGGGAGGAATATCGAAAATGTGGTCACTTGATCACACCGACAGAGAATTCTCATAGATTTGAGGAAGCACTGACCTCAGCAGCACCGGTTCATACAAATATTCCTTAGTAACATAGTAACATAGTAACATAGTTAGTAAGGCCGAAAAAAGACATTTGTCCATCCAGTTCAGCCTATATTCCATCATAATAAATCCCCAGATCTACGTCCTTCTACAGAACCTAATAATTGTATGATACAATATTGTTCTGCTCCAGGAAGACATCCAGGCCTCTCTTGAACCCCTCGACTGAGTTCGCCATCACCACCTCCTCAGGCAAGCAATTCCAGATTCTCACTGCCCTAACAGTAAAGAATCCTCTTCTATGTTGGTGGAAAAACCTTCTCTCCTCCAGACGCAAAGAATGCCCCCTTGTGCCCGTCACCTTCCTTGGTATAAACAGATCCTCAGCGAGATATTTGTATTGTCCCCTTATATACTTGTACATGGTTATTAGATCGCCCCTCAGTCGTCGTTTTTCTAGACTAAATAATCCTAATTTCGCTAATCTATCTGGGTATTGTAGTTCTCCCATCCCCTTTATTAATTTTGTTGCCCTCCTTTGTACTCTCTCTAGTTCCATTATATCCTTCCTGAGCACCGGTGCCCAAAACTGGACACAGTACTCCATGTGCGGTCTAACTAGGGATTTGTACAGAGGCAGTATAATGCTCTCATCATGTGTATCCAGACCTCTTTTAATGCACCCCATGATCCTGTTTGCCTTGGCAGCTGCTGCCTGGCACTGGCTGCTCCAGGTAAGTTTATCATTAACTAGGATCCCCAAGTCCTTCTCCCTGTCAGATTTACCCAGTGGTTTCCCGTTCAGTGTGTAATGGTGATATTGATTCCCTCTTCCCATGTGTATAACCTTACATTTATCATTGTTAAACCTCATCTGCCACCTTTCAGCCCAAGTTTCCAACTTATCCAGATCCATCTGTAGCAGAATACTATCTTCTCTTGTATTAACTGCTTTACATAGTTTTGTATCATCTGCAAATATCGATATTTTACTGTGTAAACCTTCTACCAGATCATTAATGAATATGTTGAAGAGAACAGGTCCCAATACTGACCCCTGCGGTACCCCACTGGTCACAGCGACCCAGTTAGAGACTATACCATTTATAACCACCCTCTGCTTTCTATCACTAAGCCAGTTACTAACCCATTTACACACATTTTCCCCCAGACCAAGCATTCTCATTTTTTGTACCAACCTCTTGTGCGGCACGGTATCAAACGCTTTGGAAAAATCGAGATATACCACGTCCAATGACTCACCGTGGTCCAGCCTATAGCTTACCTCTTCATAAAAACTGATTAGATTGGTTTGACAGGAGCGATTTCTCATAAACCCATGCTGATATGGAGTTAAACAGTTATTCTCATTGAGATAATCCAGAATAACATCCCTCAGAAACCCTTCAAATATTTTACCAACAATAGAGGTTAGACTTACTGGCCTATAATTTCCAGGTTCACTTTTAGAGCCCTTTTTGAATATTGGCACCACATTTGCTATGCGCCAGTCCTGCGGAACAGACCCTGTCGCTATAGAGTCACTAAAAATAAGAAATAATGGTTTATCTATTACATTACTTAGTTCTCTTAGTACTCGTGGGTGTATGCCATCCGGACCCGGAGATTTATCTATTTTAATCTTATTTAGCCGGTTTCGCACCTCTTCTTGGGTTAGATTGGTGACTCTTAATATAGGGTTTTCATTGTTTCTTGGGATTTCACCTAGCATTTCATTTTCCACCGTGAATACCGTGGAGAAGAAGGTGTTTAATATGTTAGCTTTTTCCTCGTCATCTACAACCATTCTTTCCTCACTATTTTTTAAGGGGCCTACATTTTCAGTTTTTATTCTTTTACTATTGATATAGTTGAAGAACAGTTTGGGATTAGTTTTACTCTCCTTAGCAATGTGCTTCTCTGTTTCCTTTTTGGCAGCTTTAATTAGTTTTTTAGATAAAGTATTTTTCTCCCTATAGTTTTTTAGAGCTTCAATGGTGCCATCCTGCTTTAGTAGTGCAAATGCTTTCTTTTTACTGTTAATTGCCTGTCTTACTTCTTTGTTTAGCCACATTGGGTTTTTCCTATTTCTAGTCCTTTTATTCCCACAAGGTATAAACCGCTTACACTGCCTATTTAGGATGTTCTTAAACATTTCCCATTTATTATCTGTATTCTCATTTCTGAGGATATTGTCCCAGTCTACCAGATTAAGGGCATCTCTAAGCTGTTCAAACTTTGCCTTCCTAAAGTTCAATGTTTTTGTGACTCCCTGACAAGTCCCCCTAGTGAAAGACAGGTGAAACTGCACAATATTGTGGTCGCTATTTCCTAAATGCCCAACCACCTGCAGATTTGTTATTCTGTCAGGTCTATTAGATAGTATTAGGTCTAAAAATGCTGCTCCTCTGGTTGGATTCTGCACCAATTGTGAAAGATAATTTTTCTTGGTTATTAGCAGAAACCTGTTGCCTTTATGGGTTTCACAGGTTTCTGTTTCCCAGTTAATATCCGGGTAGTTAAAGTCCCCCATAACCAGGACCTCATTATGGGTTGCAGCTTCATCTATCTGCTTTAGAAGTAGACTTTCCATGCTTTCTGTTATATTTGGGGGTTTGTAACAGACCCCAATGAGAATTTTGTTACCATTTTTCCCTCCATGAATTTCAACCCATATGGACTCGACATCCTCATTCCCTTCGCTAATATCCTCCCTTAAAGTGGACTTTAGACAAGACTTTACATAGAGACAAACCCCTCCTCCTCTCCGATTTTTACGATCCTTTCTAAACAGACTGTAACCCTGTAAGTTAACTGCCCAGTCATAGCTTTCATCTAACCATGTCTCGGTTATTCCCACTATGTCAAAGTTACCTGTAGATATTTCTGCTTCTAGTTCTTCCATCTTGTTTGTCAGGCTTCTGGCGTTTGCGAGCATGCAGTTTAGAGGATTTTGTTTTGTTCCAATCTCCTCACTGTGGATTGTTTTAGAAATGTTCTTACCTCCCTTCTGAGTATGTTTTCCTGGGTCGTCTTTGTTCGAGTCTAATGTTTTTCTTCCCGTCCCCTCTTCTTCTAGTTTAACGCCCTCCTGATGAGTGTAGCGAGTCTTCTGGCGAATGTGTGTTTCCCAGGTTTGTTGAGGTGTAGTCCGTCTCTGGCGAGGAGTCCATCATACCAGTAATTCACACCGTGGTCCAGGAATCCAAATCCTTGTTGTCTGCACCATCGTCTTAGCCAGTTGTTTGCATCGTGGATACGATGATCCTTGATCGTGGATACGGGGAGTAGGGTTGAGCGACTTACTTTTTCAGGATCGAGTCGGGTTTCGCGAAACCCGACTTTGTCAAAAGTCGGGTCGGGTAAAATCGGCCGATCATTGCGAAAAATCGGGGGGCCGACTGAAACACGAAACCCAATGCAAGTCAATGGGGAATAAAAATCGGCAGTGAGTGGAGGACAGAAAAACACCTACAGAGCCCATTTTAATGTCAAAAACATCAATTCTTGTTACTTAAGCTTGTCAATCGTAATTAACCTTATAATAATAGTTAGGTATTGAAAATTGGGGGTCATTTGGTTAAAGTTGGGGGGGGGAGGGCTGGCTCAATTTTTTCTTGGGCCCAGGAAATGTGGAATACGTCACGGCGGTGGAGCAGGGAGAGGTAAGTATTTCAACTTTGCAAGTGATGTGATCCAGAGCAAGCAGGGGGGCCCACTCGTTCACATTGGCACTGACACAGGGCCCCTCAAAGTACGGCGTTGTGTTTGACGGCGGGGCGCCTCCCACCGGCAGTGACACTTTTGCGTACTATGACGGGCCCAGTAACAGTGACGTCGCCAACGAGTATGCCCCCCCCACCTGATGAAGGAACCTGCACTTTCATATGTACCTTCCTCTTTGTCCCCGTGTAAGGTGGTATAGTATGCGGGAAGGGGGACCTGACTTTCAGCAGGGTCAGATTCTGGCTGTGTAGAGTGCAAGGGGAATGTAGTGGTCTGGGTCAATGTACCAGCAGACCCATCAAGCAGTGGCTGGGTAATAGGCAGGATGAGGAGGAAACACAGATAGACCCAAAATAAAAAAGGAGGCTAAAAGCAGAAAAAAATTGGTAACAGGAGTAAACAGGCAGCATTGCTTTGTTCAGTGGAGGACAACAACAAGCAGCAGCAGACACTGTTAGTAGGGCCCAACCAAACTAGTAGGGCAAATACAGTTTCAAATTCTAAATACAGGCCGAAAGCCTGTAGATTGAAACTCAGCTTTGTTTCTTTGAGGAAACCAAGAGGCAGAAGCAGACGTCACTAGGCCTTAACCAAGAACCAGGGCAAATTCAGTTTCATATTGTTGATAGAGGCCGAAAGCCTGTAGATTCAAACTCAGCTTTGTTTAGTAGAGGTAGAGTGGGCGCACCCACCTGTCCAGGCAAACGGCACTTGCACGGGTGCTTGCGCCAAGTGGTGACCACGGTCCTGGGGGGGGGAGGGGGGGGGGGGGGGGGGAGTCAGCCCATTTAGGGAGGTATAAAAATGGCCTATGGTGGACATTCAGCAGCTGCAAATGGAGGAATTGGCAAAGTCAGTAAGAGGAGGGCAAAAGCGAGTCATTTATCACCCAAGCTACGTGTCAGCAGGGGAAGGTGGGGCAAAAGAATTGGCAATCCATGATTGGTTCATTTTAATGAAGGTTAGATCATCTACATTTTGGGTAGCCAGACGTGTCCTTTTTTCGGTCAGTATTTAACCAGCAGCACTGAAGACTCTTTCTGAAAGCACACTGGCAGCAGGACAAGCGAGCTCCTGTAATGCATATTCTGCCAATTCGGGCCAGGTGTCTAGTTTAGATGCCCAGTAATCAAAGGGGAATGACCTGTGAGGGATCGATAAGGGATGAAAAATAGTTTGTAACCATAGTGGACAAATGCTGTCTCCTGTCACTTTGACTAGATGCAGCAGTCCCTGTTGTGTCAGCGGTCATTGAAAAATCACTCCACAACCTTGTCAGAAAACCCCTCTGTCCAACGCCACTTCGGATTTCTGCGCCTCTAGCACCTCTGCCATGTTGCCCCCTACGGCAAGTGTGAGGACCATCACAACCTCTGTGTGCTGGGAATGCCTGAACCAAACGGTCTACAAGAGTTGCTTGTTTGGTAGCCAATATTTGCTCAAGGTTCTCATGTGGCATGATGTTTTGCATTTTCCCTTTATAGCGTGGATCCAGGAGGCAGGCCAACCAGTAATCGTCATCGGTCATCATTTTGACAATGCGGGGGTCACTTTTTAGAATACGCAAGGCATACTCAGCCATGTGGGCCAATTTTCCTGGTGTCAATTCACTGGTCCTGCTGGGTTGAGGAGCACTTTCTTGGAAATCCACATCACAAGTGTCCCGCAAGAAACCTGTACCTGACCTTGCAACGCCACCAGTTTCAAGTGGCCCCTGAGAAGCATCCTCCTCCCATACATACGTAGTCATCCCCATCATCCTCCTCCTCTTCGACCGCCACTTCATCCTGGACAGTTCCCTGACCAGACAATGGCTGTCATCAAGGATTCCCTCCTCCTCGGCTGCAGACGCCAGCTCCTTGATGTGCGTCAAACTTTGCATTAGCAGACGCATAAGTGGGATGCTTATGCTTATGATGGCGTCGTCTGCACTTGCCAGCCGTGTGCATTCCTCGAAACACTGAAGGACTTGACAGAGGTCTTGTAGCTTGGACCACTGCACACCAGACAACTCCATGTCTGCCATCCAATTGCCTGCCCGTGTATGCGTTTCCTCCCACAAATACATGACAGCACGCCTCTGTTCACACAGCCTCTGAACCATGTGCAATGTGGAGTTCCACCTTGTTGCAACATCGATAATTAGGCGGTGCTGTCGAAGATTGAGCGATCGCTGATGGTTCAGCATACAGCTGGAGTGTACGGGCGACCGGCGGATGTGCGAGCAAAGTCTTCGCACCTTCAGGAGCAGGGCTGGTAACTCTGGATAATTTTTAAGAAAGCACTGCACCACCAGGTTCAAAGTGTGAGCCAGGCAAGGTATGTGTTTGAGTTGTGAAAGGGCTATGGCAGCCATAAAATTCCTTCCATTATCACTGACTACCTTGCCTGCCTCAAGATGTACACTGCCCTGCCATGACTGAGTTTCTTGCTGCAAGAACTCGGCCAGAACTTTCGCGGTGTGTCTGTTGTTGACCAAACACTTCATTTCAAACACGGCCTGCTGACGCTTCCCACTAGCTGTTCCGTAATGGGACACCTCGTGTGCAACACTGGCAGCTGTGGATGGAGTGGTCGTGCGACAGCGCTCTGTGGATGAGCTTTCGCTTCTGGAGGGGGAGGAGGTGGGGTGGCGAACGTCTACAGCCAACTGTTTCCTAGATCGTGGGCTAGGCAGAACTGTCCCACTATTGCTGACCCCTGTGGACCCTGCATCCACGACATTAACCCAGTGCACCGTGATGGACACGTAACGTCCCTGGCCATGCCTACTGGTCCATGCATCTCTTGTGAGGTGCACCTTCCCACTGAGACTGCCTCAGTGCATGGACAATGCGGTCTTTGACATGCTGGTGGAGGGCTGGGATGGCTTTTCTCGCAAAGAAGTGGCGACTGGGTAGGTCATAGCATGGTACTGCGTAGGCCATCAGGGCTTTGAAAGCTTCGCTTTCAACCAACCGGTAGGGCATCATCTCTAACGAGATAAGTCTGGCAATGTGGGCGTTCAAACCCTTTGTACGCGGATGACAGGATGAGTACTTTCGTTTCCTAACAAGAGTCTCTTCTAGGGTGAGCTGGACTGGAGAGCTGACTATGATGGAACTAGCGGTGGTGGTGGTTGTGGACATGGCAGATTGAGAGCGAGTTGGTGATGTTGGCCTACATACAGTGCTTCCTACCAATAACCTTCTAACTCCCTGACTGCTGTGGCCTAGCGACGATCCCTCCACATTTGCTGCTGGTGTCCTAACCGGTGGGCTTACGAGGGGCGATCCAAAAGTAATGATAATCGATTATTTCTATTGCACACAGAAATTAAAATAAAATGTTTTCTTCTCTCTTAGGTACCCACTAGTCCAGGAAAAAAAAAATCACTTAAATAGACCACGATTCCCGGGAGCTACATTCATTTGAATATGAACTGCCGAGGAGTGAACATCAAAATGGAAAAAAACGAGCTCAGAGCTGTCATCAAATACCTCTGCTTGAAAAAAAATGACTACCAAAGACATACACAGCGACTTGGTGGAAACATTGGGGGACTCTTCTCCTCCATATTCCACAGTTGCATGCTGGGCCAAGGAATTTAAGCTGGGAAGAACATCGACGGAAGATGAACATCGTGAAGGACGCCCATCCACGTCCCTCAATGAAGAAAACGTGAAAAAAGTTGAAGAAGTTGTATTGGCAGATCGAAGAGTGACTATCAGGCATGTAGCTGAGGTCACAGGGATCTCATATGGCAGTATTCAACGAATCCTTGCAAAAGAATTGCATATGAGAAAGGTCTCCGCGCGTTGGGTGCCAAAAATGTTAACCGACAAGCAAAAGAAGAAACGAGTTGACATTTCAATAGCAAATCTCGAAAAGTTCCAAGCAGACAAGGAAAATTTTTTGTCACTTTTTTGACCATGGACAAGACCTGGATCCACCACTTTGATCCCGAAACTAAACAACAATCGATGACGTGGAAACGAGCCGACGAACCGACGCCGAAGAAATTCAAAGTGTCAAGCTCAGCAGGGAAGGTTATGGCGTCCGTTTTTTGGGACGCTGAAGGAATTATTATGGTGGACTATTTGGAGAAGGGAGCCACTAATACGGGCTCCTACTACGCAGAACAAATAAGAAGATTGTGGGAGGCTATCAAGGAGAAAAGGCACGGCAAACTGCGGGCTGGAGTGCTGTTTCACCAAGATAACGCGCCGGCTCACAAAGCTGCAGTTGCCATGGCTACCATTCAAGAAGCGGGCTTTGAACGGGTGGAACACCCCCCTATTGGCCAGATCTAGCCCCCAGTGACTTCTTTCTCTTTCCTCGGCTCAAGGAACACCTCCGGGGCAAGAAATTTGATAACAATAGCGACGTGATAACCGCTGTTGGGGATTTTTTTGAGGGTCAAGATCAAGAATTTTTTCTAAGGGAATTCTAAGTTTAGAAAAGAGATGGACTAAATGTATAGACTTGTTAGGAGACTATGTAAAAAAAAAAAAATAATAATTTGACAATATTCATTGTGTTTAGTATTGATTATCATTACTTTTGGATCGCCCCTCGTACAGTGAGGGAAGCAATGTTGCAGTGCTGACTACCTTCATTCAGACCTGGTGCACCAACGGTACGGGACTTTAGGTAGTTAGTCCAGGCTTGCAAGTGCATGCTGTGTAAATGTCTACGCATGCACGTTGTATTTAAATTGTTAAGAATCTTCCCTCTGCTAAAGGTCTTTGAGCATTTTTTACAGATCACTTTTGACTGATCATTGGGATCTTGGTCAAAAAAAGGCCACACTGCACTCTTCCTACTATGGAATTCCTTTTCAGGCATTGCACGCTGTGCAACTTTCACAGGATGGCCACGCTGTCCTAAAACTGGTTTTGTCAAACGTTTTTTGCCTGATACGCGCCTGCCAGATGACAGCTGTTGCGATGTAGATTGGTGCTGCTGTGGATAACCCTCCTCCGCTTCTGAGCTAGTGGCAGCGCCACCCTCTTCCCCCAATGGCTGCCAATCTGGGTAAACAACTGGGTTATCTATCACCTCCTCCTCCTCAATGTCATGTGCACCTTCCTCAGTGTCACCGTGTAAGGTGCTATAGCGTTCGGGACAGGGCACCATAGTCTCATCAGGGTCAGATAATGGCTCAGCAAACTGCGAGGGCAATGTAGTGATCTGACTCGATGGAACAGCATCATAATCTAGCTGTGGCTGTGCATCAGTGCACTCCATGTCCGATTCTTCTTGTAATGGGCAGGGTACAATTTCCCTTTCTAACCCAGGCACGGTATGTGTAAAGAGCTCCATGGAGTAACCTGTTGTGTCGCCTGACGCATCCTTCACTTTTGGTTTGGGAGAAGGCCACAAGGAAACGTCTTGTTCCTGACCGGGAGCATCCACTGACGACTGGCTGCTGTGACATTTTGAACTTTGGGAAGAGGAGGCCAAAGAGCTAGAGGCTGAGTCAGCAAGGAAAGCCAAAACTTTTTCCTGCTGCTCCGGCTTTAAAAGCTGTTTTCCTACTCCCAGGTAAGGGAGCCTTCGAGGCCTTGTGTAGCCAGACGATGACGCAGGCTCAACACCTCCAGCCTTAGGTGATACTGTGCTTTTGCCACTACCACCAGATGCAGCACCACCATCAGTACCGGCTGACAACCCCCGCCCACGGCCTCTTCCACCAGACTTCCTCATTTTTTCGGGGGAGACACAGAACCACAACTCTGGCCCTGTGGTATAACAGTAAACTATGAACGTGGCAGAAAGTGGCTGCCTGATATACAGTGGGGCAAAAAAGTATTTAGTCAGTCAGCAATAGTGCAAGTTCCACCACTTAAAAAGATGAGGCGTTTGTAATTTACATCATAGGTAGACCTCAACTATGGGAGACAAACTGAGAAAAAAAAAAATCCAGAAAATCACATTGTCTGTTTTTATAACATTTTATTTGCATATTATGGTGGAAAATAAGTATTTGGTCAGAAATAAAATTTCATCTCAATACTTTGTAATATATCCTTTGTTGGCAATGACAGAGGTCAAACGTTTTCTGTAAGTCTTCACAAGGTTGCCACACACTGTTGCTGGTATGTTGGCCCATTCCTCCATGCAGATCTCCTCTAGAGCAGTGATGTTTTTGGCTTTTCGCTTGGCAACACGGACTTTCAACTCCCTCCAAAGGTTTTCTATAGGGTTGAGATCTGGAGACTGGCTAGGCTACTCCAGGACCTTGAAATCCTTCTTACGAAGCCACTCCTTCGTTGCCCTGGCGGTGTGCTTTGGATCATTGTCATGTTGAAAGACCCAGCCACGTTTCATCTTCAATGCCCTTGCTGATGGAAGGAGGTTTGCACTCAAAATCTCACGATACATGGCCCCATTCATTCTTTCATGTACCCGGATCAGTCGTCCTGGCCCCTTTGCAGAGAAACAGCCCCAAAGCATGATGTTTCCACCACCATGCTTTACAGTAGGTATGGTGTTTGATGGATGCAACTCAGTATTCTTTTTCCTCCAAACACGACAAGTTGTGTTTCTACCAAACAGTTCCAGTTTGGTTTCATCAGACCATAGGACATTCTCCCAAAACTCCTCTGGATCATCCAAATGCTCTCTAGCAAACTTCAGACGGGCCCGGACATGTACTGGCTTAAGCAGTGAGACACGTCTGGCACTGCAGGATCTGAGTCCATGGTGGCGTAGTGTGTTACTTATGGTAGGCCTTGTTACATTGGTCCCAGCTCTCTGCAGTTCATTCACTAGGTCCCCCCGCGTGGTTCTGGGATTTTTGCTCACCGTTCTTGTGATCATTCTGACCCCACGGGGTGGGATTTTGCGTGGAGCCCCAGATCGAGGGAGATTATCAGTGGTCTTGTATGTCTTCCATTTTCTAATTATTGCTCCCACTGTTGATTTCTTCACTCCAAGCTGGTTGGCTATTGCAGATTCAGTCTTCCCAGCCTGGTGCAGGGCTACAATTTTGTTTCTGGTGTCCTTTGACAGCTCTTTGGTCTTCACCATAGTGGAGTTTGGAGTCAGACTGTTTGAGGGTGTGCACAGGTGTCTTTTTATACTGATAACAAGTTTAAACAGGTGCCATTACTACAGGTAATGAGTGGAGGAAAGAGGAGACTCTTAACCCCTTAGCGACCGCCGATACGCCTTTTAACGGCGGCCGCTAAGGGTACTTAAACCACAGCGCCGTTAATTAACGGCGCTGTGGAAAAAGTCCATAGCGCCCCCCAGAGGCCGATTTTCTCCGGGGTCTCGGCTGCCGAGGGTAGCCGAGACCCCAGAGAACATGATTCGGGGGGTTTTTAACCCACCCCGCATTTGCGATCGCCGGTAATTAACCGTTTACCGGCGATCGCAAAAAAAAAAAAAAGCGATCTCTTTAATTTCTCTGTCCTCCGATGTGATCGCACATCGGAGGACAGAGAAAAGGGGTCCCAGGTGGCCCCCCAATACTCACCTAGCTCCCCCGATGCTCCTCGTGTCTCCCGGTGGGCGCCGCCATCTTCAAAATGGCGGGCGCATGCGCAGTGCGCCCGCCGGCCGGCACCGGGAGAATCTTTGGGGTCTCGGCTGCCGGGGGTAGCCGAGACCCCAAAGAGCATGATTGGGGTCGGTATTACCGACCCGTTTTGCGATCGCTGGTAATTAACTGTTTACCGGCGACCGCAAAAAAAAAAAAAAAAGTAAAGTGTAATTCTCTGTCCTCTGATGTGATCGCACATCAGACGACAGAGAAATAGGGGGATTCGGGGACCCTAGCATACTCACCTAGGTCCCTGGATCCTCTTGCTGCTCCTCCTGGCCGCCGGCAGCAGAACATGGCGGACGCATGCCCAGTGCGCCCGCCATCTGTCTCCATCTGCCGGCCGGCAGGAGAACAGCAGTTGGGGCTAAAATTAGGGTTAGGGGTAGGGTTAGAGGTAGGGTTAGGGGTAGGGTTAGGGGTAGGATTAGGGGTAGGGTTAGGGGTAGGGTTAGGGGTAGGGTTAGGGGTAGGGTTGGGGCTAAATTTAGGGTTAGGGTTGGGGCTAAACTTAGGGTTAGGCTTCTTTCACACGTCGGTACGGGGCCGTCGCAATGCGTCGGCCCGACATACCGACGCACGTTGTGAAAATTGTGCACAACGTGGGTAGCAGCTGTAGTTTTTCAACACATCCGCTGCCCAATCTATGTCCTGGGGAGGAGGGGGCGGAGTTACGGCCACGCATGCGCGGTCAGAAATGGCGGATGCGACGTACAAAAAAACGTTTCATTGAACGTTTTTTTGTGCCGACGCTCCGCCAAAACACAACTGATCCAGTGCACGACGGACGCGACGTGTGGCCATCCGTCACGATCCGTCGGCAATACAAGTCTATGGGCAAAAAACGCATCCTGCGGGCACATTTGCAGGATCCGTTTCTTGTCCAAAACGACGGATTGCGACGGAATGCCAAACGACGCAAGTGTGAAAGTAGCCCTAGGGCTAGGGTTAGGGTTGGGGCTAAAGTTAGGGCTAGAGCTGGGATTAGGGTTAGGGTTTGGATTAGGGTTGGTATTAGGGTTAGGGTTGGCATTAGGGTTACGCTTGGGATTAGAGTTAGGTTTGGGATTAGGGTTAAGGTTAGGGTTGTGATTAGGGGTGTATTGGGATTAGGGTTAGGTTTGAGGTTAGGGTTGAGATTAGGATTAGGGGTGTGTTGGATTTAGGGTTTTGATTAGGGTTATGGTTAGGGTTGACATTAGGGTTGTTTTGGGGTAAGGGTTGTGATTATGGTTAGGGTTAGTGATTAGGACTATGGATGAGGTTGGGATTAGGGTTAGGGGTGTGTTGGGGTTAGGGTTGGAGCTAGAATTGGGGGGGTTTCCACTGTTTAGGTACATCAGGGGGTCTCCAAACACGACAGCCAATTTTGCGCTCAAAAAGTCAAATGGTGCTCCCTCCCTTCTGAGCTCTGCCGTGCGCCCAAACAGTGGGTTACCCCCACATATGGGGTACCAGCATACTCAGGACAAATTGGACAGCAACTTTTGGGGTCCAATTTCTCTTGTTACCCTTGTGAAAATAAAAATTTGGTGGCTAAAAAATCTTTTTTGTGGAAAAAAAAAATATTTTTTATTTTCATGGCTCTGCATTATAAACTTCTGTGAAGCACTTGGGCATTCAAGGTTCTCACCACACATCTAGATAAGTTCCATGGGGGGTCTAGTTTCCAAAATGGGGTCACTTGTGGGGGATTTCTACTGTTTACGCACATCAGGGGCTCTCCAAACGCGACATGGCGTCCGATCTCAATTCCAGCCAATTCTACATTGAAAAAGTTAAACGGCACTCTTTCTCTTCCAAGCTCTGCGGTGCGCCCAAACAGTGGTTTACCCCCACATATTGGGTATCAGCGTACTCAGGAGAAATTGCACAACAACTTTTGTGGTCTAATTTCTCCTGTTACCCTTGTGAAAATAAAAATTTGTGGGCAAAAATATAATTTTTGTAGAAAAAATGCGATTTTTTTTTTCACGGCTCTACGTTATAAACTTCTGTGAAGCACATGGGGGTTCAAAGTGCTCGCCACACATCTAGATAAGTTCCTTAAGGGGTCTAGTTTCCAAAATGGTGTCACTTGTGGGGGGTTTCCACTGTTTAGGCACATCAGGGGCTCTCCAAACGCGACATGGCGTCCAATCTCAATTCCAGCCAATTCAACATTGAAAAAGTAAAACGGCGCTCCTTCACTTCCAAGCTCTGCGGTGCGCCCAAACAGTGGTTTACCCTCACATATGGGGTATCGACGTATTCAGGAGAAATCGCACAACAACTTTTGTGGTCTAATTTCTCCTGTTACCCTTGTGAAAATAAGAATTTGTGGGCGAAAAGATCATTTTTGTGTAAACAAAAGCGATTTTTTATTTTCACGGCTCTACGTTATAAACTTCTGTGAAGCACTTGGGGGTTCAAAGTGCTCACCACACATCTAGATAAGTTCCTTAAGGGGTCTAGTTTCCAAAATGGTGTCACTTGTGGGGAGTTTCCACTGTTTAGGTACATCAGGGGCTCTCTAAATGTGACATGGTGTCCGATCTCAATTCCAGCCAATTCTGCATTGAAAAAGTCAAACGGCGCTCCTTCACTTCTAAGTTCTGCGGTGCGCCCTAACAGTGGTTTACCCCCACATATGGGGTATTGGCGTATTCAGGAGAAATTGCATAACAAAATTTACGGTTACATTTCTGTTTTTACACTTGTGAAAATAAAAAAAAATGGTTCTGAATTAAGATGTTTGCAAAAAAAAGTTAAATGTTCATTTTTTCCTTCCACATTGTTTCAGTTCCTGTGAAGCACGTAAAGGGTTAATAAACTTCTTGAATGTGGTTTTGAGAACCTTGAGGGGTGTAGTTTTTAGAATGGTGTCACACTTCATTATTTTCTATCATATAGACCCCTCAAAATGACTTCAAATGTGATGTGGTCCCTAAAAAAAAAATGGTGTTGTAAAAATGAGAAATTGCTGGTCAACTTTTAACCCTTATAACTCCCTAACAAAAAAAAATGTTGTTTCCAAAATTGTGCTGATGTAAAGTAGACATGTGGGAAATGTTATTTATTAACTATTTTTCATGACATATCTCTCTGATTTAAGGGCATAAAAATACAAAGTTTGAAAATTGCAAAATTTTCGCCATATTTCTGTTTTTTTCATAAATAATCGCAAGTAATATCGAAGAAATGTTACCACTAACATGAAGTACAATATGTCACGAAAAAACAATCTCAGAATCAGCGGGATCCGTTGAAGCGTTCCAGAGTTATAACCTCATAAAGTGACAGTGGTCAGAATTGCAAAAATTGGCCTGGTCATTAAGTACCAAATTGGCTCTGTCACTAAGGGGTTAAAGAAGAAGTTACAGGTCTGTGAGAGCCAGAAATCTTGATTGTTTGTTTCTGACCAAATACTTATTTTCCACCATAATATGCAAATAAAATGATAAAAAAAAAACAGACAATGTGATTTTCTGGATTTTTTTTTCTCAGTTTGTCTCCCATAGTTGAGGTCTACCTATGATGTAAATTACAGACGCCTCTCATCTTTTTAAGTGGTGGAACTTGCACTATTGCTGACTAAATACTTTTTTGCCCCACTGTATATGACACACTAGCAGTACAGCAGAATACACACTGTGTACGAATTTTAATCTCCCTTTTTTTTTTTTGGGGGGGGGGGGGGACACAGAACCACAACTCTGGCCCAGTGGTATAACAGTAAACTATGAACGTGCCAGAAAGTGGCTGCCTGATATATACGACACACTAGCAGTACAGCAGAATATACACTGTGTACGAATTTTAATCTCCCTTTTTTTTTTTTTTTGGGGGGGGGGGGGGGGGGACACAGAACCACAACTCTGGCCCAGTGGTATAACAGTAAACTATGAACGTGCCAGAAAGTGGCTGCCTGATATATACGACACACTAGCAGTACAGCAGAATATACACTGTGTACGAATTTTAATCTCCCTTTTTTTTTTTTTTTTTGGGGGGGGGGGGGGGGGGGGACACAGAACCACAACTCTGGCCCAGTGGTATAACAGTAAACTATGAACGTGGCAGAAAGTGGCTGCCTGATATATACGACACACTAGCAGTACAGCAGAATATACACTGTGTGCGAATTTTAATCTTTTTTTTTTTTTTTGGGGGGGGGGGGGGGGGGGAGACACAGAAGCACAACTCTGGCCCAGTGGTATAACAGTAAACTATGAACGTGGCAGAAAGTGGCTGCCTGATATATATGACACACTAGCAGCACAGCAGAATACACACTGTGCGAATTTTAATCTTTTTTTTTGGGGGGGGGAGACACAGAAGCACAACTCTGGCCCAGTGGTATAGCAGTAAACTATGAACGTGGCAGAAAGTGGCTGCCTGATATATACGACACACTAGCAGTACAGCAGAATATACACTGTGCCAAAAGGAGAGCAATTCAGAGCAATGATTTATAAAACAAACTTTAATTGTCATAAATAATACAAAAACATATATCAAAATATTACACTATCTAATGACTAGAGCACAGGATGAATGTCCCAGGAATGCTGGAAAAGCGCCCATCCCCCCGCTCCCCCAGATGTAAATACCCTTGTAATGGTATGCATAAGAAAAAGCACCTACACTATCCAACCAAAGTCACCCCAAAGCAGTGGGACTCTATAGTAATGCCATTAAGTATGGTGGTGGAAAAAGGGTGCTAGCACTTACCACTACACAGAGGTAGGGGGGGGCGGTCAGGCGATGGTCCCCAACGCACGTTTCGTGGCCACCAGTGCCACTTCCTCAGGGGGATCATCCCCCTGAGGAAGTGGCACTGGTGGCCACGAAACGTGCGTTGGGGACCATCGCCTGACCGCCCCCCCCTACCTCTGTGTAGTGGTAAGTGCTAGCACCCTTTTTCCACCACCATACTTAATGGCATTACTATAGAGTCCCACTGCTTTGGGGTGACTTTGGTTGGATAGTGTAGGTGCTTTTTCTTATGCATACCATTACAAGGGTATTTACATCTGGGGGAGCGGGGGGATGGGCGCTTTTCCAGCATTCCTGGGACATTCATCCTGTGCTCTAGTCATTAGATAGTGTAATATTTTGATATATGTTTTTGTATTATTTATGACAATTAAAGTTTGTTTTATAAATCATTGCTCTGAATTGCTCTCCTTTTGGCATGGTTTGTTTTGAGCTGATTTGGTGAGGTCGGGGTCTTTTGGTGTATTTACTGCCAGACCCCGTGCGCTCACAATATGTATTTGGGAGTTTTGTATAGAATATACACTGTGTACGAATTTTAATCTCCCTTTTTTTTTTTTTTTTTTTTTTTGGGGGGGGGGGGGGGACACAGAACCACAACTCTGGCCCAGTGGTATAACAGTAAACTATGAACGTGGCAGAAAGTGGCTGCCTGATATATACGACACACTAGCAGTACAGCAGAATACACACTGTGCGAATTTTAATCTTTTTTTTTTGGGGGGGGAGACACAGAAGCACAACTCTGGCCCAGTGGTATAACAGTAAACTATGAACGTGGCAGAAAGTGGCTGCCTGATATATATGACACACTAGCAGTACAGCAGAATATACACTGTGTGCGAATTTTAATCTCCTTTTTTTTTTTGGGGGGGGGGGGAACACAGAAGCACAACTCTGGCCCAGTGGTATAACACAACACTATGAACGTGCCAGAAAGTGGCTGGAATTATTACCGTGTTTCCCCGAAAGTAAGACCCTGTCTTACATTAATTTTACCCCAAAAAGTCCCACCCTGTCTTACTTTCGGGGGAGGTCTTACATTAGCCGAAAAAAAAATGACAATTTCTTTTTAACCAATAAATCAACATTTATTAACATGCTGAAGAGTCGGTCATCACCAAACAGTAGAATAAAACAAATGTAGCGTATCAAGAATATCTTGTTACTACCGTACACACTACGGTACGGTACTGTACGGTAATTGCCGTATACCCTCTGCCTGCATACCATAACAGTGCCGTATCCCACTGCACACAGCCCCATACCCCATAACAGTGCCGTATCCCACTGCACACAGCCCCATACCCTATACAGTACATGTTTCCCTACTTGGTTTTTAAATGCTGGACGTTTTCCTCTGCGGTGCGGCTGTGGGTGCGGAAGGCCTGTGCTGCAGGGAACGCTGTGCCAATCAGCAGGGAAACAGCGGTGACGTGGGGCTGGGGCGGCCAATTACAGCTCGAGCTGCTGGGCCAATCAGCACTCGAGCTGATTGGCCAATCAGCGCTCGAGCCGGGGGCCGGCGGTGACGTGGGGAGCAGGGGCGGCCAATGAGCTGTTGAGCTGGGCGGATTGCGGGGTTAACACGGCGAGTTAACCCCATGAGCACTGGACCCGCCCAGCTGCACCTGAGGACACCTCTGGAGCCTGGGGACCCAATGGGGGACAACGGCGGCCCAAAGGTAAGGGCCTTACATTTCACAGCGGCCCCCCCAACCCTGCCTTACATTCGGGGGAGGCCTTACATTGGAGGACCCCCCCGAAACCCCCACCCTGTCTTACTTTCGGGGGGGGTCCTACTTTCGGGGAAACAGGGTATTTAAAAAAAATAAATAAATAAATAACAAGCTCCCTACAATGAGCTCAGGACAAGTATGGCAGCAATAAAAAGGACTGCTTAACACAAAAATGTGGACAAATAAACAAGATAGGTAACTGTGCAGAAAGGAGCAACAGGAATTTTGCTTTAAAAAAAGCAGTTGGTTTGCACAGCACCGTGCACACAGCTATGCAGCTGCTGCACTAAAATACGACCTCCACTGTCCCTGCACAAAAAGGAGGTGTGGGACAGTGAAAATCGCTCCAGCACAAGCGGTTTGGGGGTTTATATTTCCTCCCTAACTCTGTCCCTGCTTCTGACTAACTGCAGCAACACCTCTCCCTATGCTCAGATCGGCAGAAGTAAGATGGTGGTCGGCGTGCACGCCCCTTTATAGCCCCTGTGACGCCACAGACAGCAAGCCAATCACTGCCATGCCCTTCTCAAAGATGGTGGGGACCGAGACCTATGTCATCACGCTGCCCACACTCTGCGTCCTCCTTCATTGGATGAAAAACGGCGGTGACAGCGTCATATGAAACGCGACTTTGGCGCTCTGATCGTGTACCGCATGGCTGATCCTACTGTAGGATCGGTTCGGGTTTCATTAAACCCGACTTTGCCTAAAAGTCGCCGATTTATGAAAATGACCGATCCGTTTCGCTCAACCCCAACGGGGAGTCCTTTACATACATGCAGATTATTAATAAAGTGAAAGTAAAAGCACTTGCACCCACGGTGGCCGTGCCCAGAGATTTACCAATGGAGCCCTCTCTCCCTGTGGCTTACCTGTCATTGTATGCCCTTGTGTATTCATTCATTGTCCAGAATAAAGAGCAGCTTTCTGCTCCGGTGTCCTGTCCGTAGAGATAGATTGTAGAAAATAAACACAGACACGGTTGTGTATGTAACCATGGCGTGATCACTGTATAATCAATGGTTATGTAGACTTAAAGGGAAACTGTCAGCAGGATTTCACCTCCCAATCTATTTACATGCACACGTAGCGCTTTCAAAGACAAGTGCAGCAATACCGTTACATGGCCAGCCTGTTCCTCTAGCCTTCTGATAGTTATGATAAAACCCTGACTTATCTGCTGCACATCTGCTGGTCCTCGGTCATAAGCTCTTGCTATGGAGTCATTGGTATTATTGATTGTGGTCTCTCCATCATGACAAGTGCAGGCAGAAAATTGCCAGTCAACGGTGCACGTGGGATTAGACAGACCTTACTGAGAAGACTAGCAGAGCTGCAGCAGATAAAAAGGATTAACAAAACTACGCCAAGAGGCCCAGTGACACTGTTGGAATCAGGGTCTCTGTCCTTAGAATGGGAAGCAGAAACATTGTGACAGATTGCTTTTAAAGGACGTTTTTCTGTATTTTAAGAAAGTTTCCGGTTTTGGAGAACTCCCGTCTCCTTGCTTCAGTTTGTTTAAAACCCCTCAAACAATCTTTGCTGTACACATCCTCCCCAGATCTAGCGCCGCAGTGCTGACATCACTGAGCTCTGCCCGAGCACACAGCAGGAGTCACTCGGGGCCACGGAGCTCACAGATTGGCTGCAGCCATGTTGAAGTGATGTCCAGCATTGCAGAAAACCACAGATTGTGGTTTGTTTTTTTTAAACAAAACTGCAGCTAGAAAAATAACCAAAGAGTATCGAACATATAGAACCTTATTTTAAATCTCTGACCACTCCTGAGCGACAATGCTGAATCCAGCAGTCACGGGACCCCTGCAGCCAATCGCTGGCCGCACATCACCATGCAGTCACTACTGAAGCCATGGATTGGTTTCATCGCTCACATCACTGTATAACCAGCTGGGCGCTCCGCAGCGGAAAATACTAAAACCCTATGTGTCATTTGTCTATACCTATGCCTATGGTAGATTTTTTTAGTCATATTAGTCTATACCTATGGTAGATTTTTTACAGTGTGCGGGAAATCAGCGATTCCGCAGAATTAATGAACATGTTGCTTTTTTTTCCGCGATTTGTTTTTTTTCGCGGAAAAAAAATCGCAACATTTGCACAAGTTTTGCGGATTACATTGAAATGATTGGGAACCATATGTAAGCGTTTTTTTCACGTTTTTATCGCATTTTTATAGAAAAAAACCGCGAAAAATACGGAACGTGTGCACATAGCCTTACAACTCCCTTCTCTGTGTACCTGAACTGAGAGAGGGAGGGGGATGTTTTGAGTGAGATAATATTAAGGCTAGGTTCTCATTTCGTTTTCGGGTGAGCGCTAACAGACAGCGTTGCACGGCGAAATTAACGCCGTGCAACGTGTCCGTTAACGCTCCCATTGCCAGCAATGTTAAAGCGCATTGCTAGTGCGTGCCATTTTCGGCACGCGCTAGCGATGTGCCGTTCTTTTGTGGCGCGCCTCGGACGCTGCTTGCAGCTAGCGCTAGCGGGGACATTTAACGCGACCCCTAAAAAGACATTGCGTTAGCGCAATCCACTAGCGCTTAGCGCTAAACGGATTGCCCTGACGCAATGAGAACCTAGCTTAATATTGTTTACCTTGAGATAGTTTATAAACCCTCCTCTCACACATCCAGTACCCAGCAACCACAGAATGCAGAGTAAGTGGACATGCTGGCTGGGGCATATCTTAAGGTACCATCACACTCAGCAACTTTGCAACGAGAACGACAGCGATCTGTGACGTTGCAGCGTCCTGGATAGCGATCTCGTTGTGTTTGACACGCAGCAGTGATCTGGATCCCGCTGTGCCATCGCTGGTCGGAGCTAGAAGTCCGGAACTTCATTTGGTCGCTAGATCGGCGCGTATCGTCATGTTTGACATCAAAAGCAACAACGCCAGCAACGTTTTACATGGAGCGAGAACAATAAGCGAGTCACCGTTACGTCACTGGATCGCTCCTGCATCGTTCTGTTTGACGTCTCTACAGCGACATAAACAGCGACGCTCCAGTGATCGGCTCGTTGTCTATATCGCTGCAGCGTCGCTGAGTGTGACTGTACCTTACTGAAGTCAAGCATCAACACCAGGCTCTCCCATCATCACTTTGGTAAGAATTACGAATAACGGTTTTAAGCTCCGTTTTTTTTATTGGAATAAGTTCATATTAGTACAACAACGTTATCTTCCAAGTTTCATTAAGATCATTTTAGGGATTCAGTCTTTATGCGCCATATTCTGCCATACCTATGCCTACAGTGTTATCACGGTTTGAAATGGAAAAACGGTTTTGAGCTCCGTTTTTTTTATTGGAATATGTTCATATTAGTACAATGACGTTATCTTCCAAGTTTCATTAAGATCTTTTTAGGGATTCAGTCGTTATGCGCCATATTCTGCCATACCTATGCCTAGTGTGTTATCACGGTTTGAAATGGAAAAACGGTTTTGAGCTCCGTTTTTTTTATTGGAATATGTTCATATTAGTACAATGACGTTATCTTCCAAGTTTCATTAAGATCTTTTTAGGGATTCAGTCGTTATGCGCCATTTTCTGCCATACCTATGCCTAGTGTGTTATCACGGTTGGAAACGGAAAAAACGGTTTTGAGCTCCGTTTTTTTTATTGGAATATGTTCATATTAGTACAATGACGTTATCTTCCAAGTTTCATTAAGATCTTTTTAGGGATTCAGTCGTTATGCGCCATTTTCTGCCATACCTATGCCTAGTGTGTTATCACGGTTGGAAACGGAAAAACGGTTTTGAGCTCCGTTTTTTTTATTGGAATTAGTTCATATTAGTACAACAACGTTATCTTCCAAGTTTCATTAAGATCTTTTTAGGGATTCAGTCGTTATGCGCCATTTTCTGCCATACCTATGCCTACAGTGTTATCACGGTTGGAAACGGAAAAAACGGTTTTGAGCTCCGTTTTTTTTATTGGAATTAGTTCATATTAGTAGAACAACGTTATCTTCCACGTTTCATTAGGATCTTTTTAGGGATTCAGTCGTTATGCGCCATTTTCTGCCATACCTATGCCTACAGTGTTATCATGGTTGGAAACGGAAAAACGGTTTTGAGCTCCGTTTTTTTTATTGGAATTAGTTCATATTAGTACAACAACGTTATCTTCCAAGTTTCATTAGGATCTTTTTAGGGATTCAGTCTTTATGCGCCATATTCTGCCATACCTATGCCTATGGTAGTTTTTTTCTAAAGTTGAATGTTTTTAATCTATTTTTCCTTTCCACTTCACTATTTAAAAATAAATTAGCGGAGGTTAAACTTTAATTGCGTTTTCAACAAGGCAAACCCATACATTGCTATACAGTAACTTTACATTTGAAATAAACACTGAATCCCTAAGTATATCTTTATCGAAAATTTTTGCCTTAGGCCGACCTCACACCTGCGAGTTTTACGGACGTATGAGCGGTTCATAAAATACGGATTGCATACGGTACAATGCTTCTCTATGGCCCAGCTCCTATCAGCCGTGTTTTATTGATCCGTATTATACGGTCTTCTACGGCCATAGAAAATTGCAGTATGCTGCGTTTGTCACCGTATTGCGCAAAAAATCCACTAATGAAAGTCTATGGGGGCCAGAAAAATACGGATTACACACGGACCAACAGTGTGACTTGCGAGAAATACGCAGCGGTGTTAGAGAGAAAAGCCGGAAATTCAGTGCGGTGTACAGTAAAATCACACTGACAGCTTACAGTAGAATAGGTGGAATAAATGTGTACACATAGAATAGGCATATACAGTGGGGCAAAAAAGTATTTAGTCAGTCAGCAATAGTGCAAGTTCCACCACTTAAAAAGATGAGAGGCGTCTGTAATTTACATCATAGGTAGACCTCAACTATGGGAGAGAAACTGAGAAAAAAAAATCCAGAAAATCACATTGTCTGTTTTTTTAACATTTTATTTGCATATTATGGTGGAAAATAAGTATTTGGTCAGAAACAAAATTTCATCTCAATACTTTGTAATATATCGTTTGTTGGCAATGACAGAGGTCAAACGTTTTCTGTAAGTCTTCACAAGGTTGCCACACACTGTTGTTGGTATGTTGGCCCATTCCTCCATGCAGATCTCCTCTAGAGCAGTGATGTTTTTGGCTTTTCGCTTGGCAACACGGACTTTCAACTCCCTCCAAAGGTTTTCTATAGGGTTGAGATCTGGAGACTGGCTAGGCCACTCCAGGACCTTGAAATGCTTCTTACGAAGCCACTCCTTCGTTGCCCTGGCGGTGTGCTTTGGATCATTGTCATGTTGAAAGACCCAGCCACGTTTCATCTTCAATGTCCTTGCTGATGGAAGGAGGTTTGCACTCAAAATCTCACGATACATGGCCCCATTCATTCTTTCATGTACCCGGATCAGTCGTCCTGGCCCCTTTGCAGAGAAACAGCCCCAAAGCATGATGTTTCCACCACCATGCTTTACAGTAGGTATGGTGTTTGATGGATGCAACTCAGTATTCTTTTTCCTCCAAACACGACAAGTTGTGTTTCTACCAAACAGTTCCAGTTTGGTTTCATCAGACCATAGGACATTCTCCCAAAACTCCTCTGGATCATCCAAATGCTCTCTAGCAAACTTCA